>NW_028327175.1:112008526-112311557 GCF_987537825.1 Furipterus horrens | reverse complement strand
CAAATGGGAAGGCAGCAACCATTTATTATCTAATGAGGCCAGCAGTCTTCTGATAGGGGGAGCAATTAAATATTAAAGGATGGCATATGGAAAGTGCCAGGAACAAAAGATTTCAATCTGAAAAAAAAAAAGAAAGGAAAAGAAAAAAAGAATGAAGGGGAAAAAAAAGACTGCTTTTTTTTTTTTTTTTTTTTTTTTTTTGACAAAAGCAATCCTTATGTCTGAGAAAGGTAATTAAAGCCTCAGTTGCTAGCACAAGTCTCAAAGTGAGTGTGGTGAAATCTGACTTCTGAAGCTTTAGTGCAGATAAAAAGGTTTCACATTAAAAGGAGGTGACAAAAACATTTAGATGTAAAAGCAGTTGCCTCTTTGTTTAACTCTTAGAGCTAGGGTAAATGCCTGCTGTTTAGCTTTTTCTTCTGCTTTCCATTTAGTAGGAATGAACGAACTTCCCAACTGAAACAGACCAAGAGGCATGCTCAAGGGTAGGGTCCTTGTGGAAGTTGTTCCCAGCTTAGTCTTTAGGCTTCTCTTGTAGGGTTTGCATGTTAAATCATAGAGTCACTCTTAACTGGATACTAGCAATATGCCTGGCACCCCACTAAGCACTTGACACATGTGATCTCATTTCACCCCCCAAGTAACTTACAAGACAGATATTCTGTCCACTTCAAAGGCAAAACATTTAAAGCTTAAAGGGGTAAAGTGAGTTGCGTAATGTCATGTAGCTAATAATGAGCAGATCTATTGTCTTAGCTCATAATCATTGAAGCATATGCTCCTCTCACCCAAATAAGGGCAGTTTTATGTTCAAGGGATACATGAAGCACTTTGTTTGTGACACCTGCTTCCAGTAGAAAAGGAGAGACCAGATTTAAGTGGTTTTCTGATTGTTCCTTAAGAAGGTCCAACTTTCAAGAGTGACCGAAATGTAAATAAAAAGAGATTTTTCATGAAGCTGTCTCTGACCCCAAGGAAGATTTGGGTAACCAGATATTTGATTTTATGGGTCTGAGGTGTTTCCCAGGGCAGACAGGACTTTATTGCTCAAATTAGGACAGTTCTAGGCAAAGCAGAATGGCTGTTCACCCTAGTAGATATAGATAAGAGTTTATCCAGGTCCTCTTAATTTAAATTCCGTTATATTTGGATGGTATTTTAACCAGATATAAATCAAACTTGTATTCAATGGGAATATAATTGAGAGTCAGGGATGTAGTTAAAAAATGGCATTTGGAGTGATTTGGGTTATGATGCTCACATTCGTCATTTCTTTCTCTAGATTACTCGATTTATCCAGAAGTTGAAGTGATTGATGAATTGATCAACGACTACATTTTCTTGCAACTTTAAATTCCTACTGAGTCCAAAAGAATATTTAAATCATTGTCATTAATGGTAGTACCAATATTCATAGAGTACTTTGCAATTTATAGAATGCTTTATCTTGCATTATGTAATTGTATTCTTATGCATTCTTTAGTTATAGGTAAGCATTTGGATGTTACATTGAGAAAAATAACACTCATTAGTTTGTAATTGTTATAAAAAAATTATTGCTCAATTGGTGGTGAGAAAATCAGAAGAGTTGTTTTCTCTGGGTTAGTGCGTGGGAGTAGGGATGGACTGAAAAGAGGCATTGGGAGACCTGGGGGGATGAATTTGGCTCATATATTGGTCAAAACTTTTAAAAATTAACATTTAAAAGTTTAACTTAATTTTAGCTTAATAATTCTTTTAAAATCCTTAAAATGTGTGTATTTTGCTTTATGTAAGTTTTACTTCAATAAAAAATAGAATCACAAAGTAGGATTAAGTCTGGTTAATAATGTGCATGCTAAATTATTTATGTTTGAAAAATACTGAGGTGCTACAATTTACTTGAAAGGCTTCCAAATACAAGATGGATTGATGAATGGATAAAAGGATAAATAAATGGATAGTAGATAAATGAATAAAAAGACATGAAAAGATGGATGGATGGATGGATAGATAAATGATCAAAATAAATCAAAGTTTACATTGTAAAATCTAGGTGGTGAGTACATGGGTATTCATTGTACAATTGTTTTAACTTTTCCATTTGCTTGCAAATTTTAATAACAAAATAGTGGGTAAAAATAAATAGATTGTAATCTTAAAAAGTGTCCTGTATTTAGAAAATGCCATATGTTGTTTATCCCTCACAGCTTCCCCTTGGGGGTGTTCAGAGCTCAGAAACACATTAAAAGCTTTAAGTCTCATAGTTACAACAAAACAGGTGAACTTTAATTAGCCTAGTATCTTCTAAACATATTTGTTTATGAAACTCTTGGTTTTATTTATATTTTTTGTTTGTATTAGTGGTGTATCTTTAGTTCTTTATTACCCTTTGAGGCATACTACACTATCAGAATGCAACATTAACACGTATGATCAGGTATCCCATAAGAATGCTTGCTCTTTAGAATGTGTCAAATTGTGGGTAGGATATGGCAGTCATTATAATGGGGTTCTTTCCAAACTGGGCAGAGGTGTTTCATATTTGAGCCAGGGTTTGCTTACCTCTAAGTTGTGTAATATGGTCCTTCCTTGATGGAATGTCATGAAAAGTAAATGAGGTAATTATGGAATGTAGCCTTAAAACGAAGAGTAAATGATATCAATAAAACCCATTGTTACTTTTGAAAAGTTTGAGCAGTGAGTAGGATAAACAAAGATAAATCCATACAAAGGCACCCCGCAGTGAAAAATTAAAACAGCAACTATTCAGAAAAAGTTTAAAACCCCACAGAGAAAAGATAATAATGTACAAGTAACAATACATATACTGAGACAAAACATTCACCTCCATGAAAATCAGAAGAAAATGGAGTAATGTACTCAAAATTCCAGTAGAAAATTAGAAATGGCCCATGTGCCCCTTAATAGTAGAATTAATCAATAAATTATAGTATATTTGTGCAATGAAATAATACAACGTAATAAGAAAAAATGATCAGCTACTGTATTCCAACAATGTGAACAGATGAGGCCAGACACAAAATAGTATATACTTTATTATTTTATTTGCATGAAACACAAAATGAAAGAAAACCAATACTTGTTGTTAGAAATAAAAATATTGGTTATCATTGTGTTGGTAGGGGGAAGGAATGAGAATTAGTGACTGATAGTGAGAAGATGGTTTTGGGTATTAGAAATATTCTATTTCTTGATCTAAACTTTATATTCATAAGGGTTGCACTCATCTAGCTAGCTAGCCATAAAGGTCCAATATAAAATTATGAAATTGGAAACAAATCCCAGTCTTAATGTGAAAACATTTGGAATTCTTAACAGATAAACAAATAGACTGAGAAGAAACTAATCATAGAAATAAAAGAGGAAAATAACTAAACTGAAGAATAACATGAGTTGTCAGATCAAAAGACTCACATCTTCTCAGGACACATGGATTTATAGACTTCTAGCAGCTAAAAGCCCTGGCTGGTTTGGCTCAGTGGATTGAGCGTCGGCCTGCGAGCTAAGTGTCGCTGGTTCGATCTTCCAGTCAGGGCACATCAGAGAAGGAAAACTCTGACTCCAAAAAACCTCCGCTGCCTTGCGGCATACCTCTTCAGGGGAAAGGCTAAGGGAGTAAACCCCGACAGAAAATCCGGAGCCGGAGTCCCTAAGGCGGTTTGACGTTGTAGTCAACACCGGCAACTCCTGCGGCGCACCTGAAGCCAAGCTGTATCGACTCCGTCTTTCCCTTGGACCCTTCAGCTGCGAAGAGAGGGGGGGTCTGCTGCATGGGCAACAGCAGACCCTCCATATCACCCTGCCCAGGCTCTGTAGCTTCAGCTTCACTGGAGAGGACACTCCAGCGTCATCGCAAGATGTCGATTCAACACGGGAGGAGACAGATACCGTGTCACTCCCGAGTCGGACTGCACAGCCATTCTCGGCGGTGCAGATAGACTCTTAAGAAGCTACACCATCGTCTCTCGAGACGGATGGCTACCGACGACGGAGTGAGGTAAGTCCTAGTGAAACATCCAAATCTCAAATATCAAAATCATTGCTTACATCGTTTTTGATGAAAAGGAGGGATTATAAACATAGAACAGAGAGTTAGATAGGTTTCCAATAGTTCATCTACCACACTTGATAGCCTATGAGGACAAAAGGACAATGGTTAAAGTATTCCACATCTAGCCGAAATATAACTCTCGTTCAAAAGCAGAGATAAACTTGTTTGAAGAAGTTGACTGAGGAAGGACATTAGCCAGAGGAAAATGAGCTAAAAACAGATCTCTCTAGACAGGCAAAGACAAAGTATTCAACATATGGAGATGGGCAATGAATCTTCTAAGTGACCTAAGCAAAATGCAGGGGTTGAGTGTATCCAAGGACAGCCTAAAGGGTTTTCAAGGCCTCAGCAGGGGACAGTTAATGGACAAAAAGGACAAGCAGCATAGTGGAAGACAAGGCTCATTACTGGCACTTGGTGTGGTGTAAAATATAGGTTTCAATTTGGCTAATTAGGAAAGCAAAGCTAGCAGGAGGGTACTTCAGAGCAGCAATTTCAAATCATTAAAAAGGATACAATGGCAAAAGTTGATTGCAATATTTTGGATCACAGTTGGTTCTTGCCAAAACCTTAGTGTTGAGGTTGGCAGATGAGCCAGTATAGAGCAGGCATGTTGTAAAATGTGGTGGTGATTCCTTTGCTTTCTGTGGAGAGAAGGCATAGGGGGAAAACAGACACAAGGAGAAAGATCTTTTTCAGTGAGAGCTATGGTGAGTGGACCTTGGAATACAAATTGCATTTTCAGAGAGGGAAGTTGCAAACATACCCTCTGGGCAGTTGGAGAAAGACTGCTGTGAAATAAAACCCAACAACCCACAGCCGTAATTCCCTTCAGTGTGAGCAAGGTGCTGAGAGGTTTTACTGGCAAAGAGGGAAGTGTCATATTCTGGAAGGCACATCACCCCCAAAACTGATTTGCCTGAAGTGTGAAGATGATCCTTCCCCCAACCCACATTTTATTTTTTCATAATCCCCCTCTTTATTATAATCTTCTTAATATCCATCTGTTACCCTTTAGGCAGAGGCTTCTTAAATTCCAATATCAGGCTATTTTTATCATAGAAGAATATGTAAAGCAATAGAAAACAGTTTAATGGATTTTGGAGCCTGTGGCCCTCTTTAGCATCATTTCCATAATGAAATCCAGTTATAGGCATCCATGTTGCCACAGTTGACTGTTCACAAAAATAAAGAGTGAACATTTCCTTCATGTAAAATATCCCAGCAAAGCAGGGTGGAAAATACCCACTTGTGACAGTCACCTGGCATTCTCCCTCCCACCTTGCACTGGAGGATTGTTACCCGATGTTTGATTCAGTGATACCCAGTGGCATTGGGGACATGTATTTCATGGCTGGCTTCTGTGAAATGGCTAACGGAAGGTGATTGTTATGGAACAAGGTATAGGGAGAAAATTCTTTTCCCTACACAATTACCATTATAGAAAACCCTAAAGATTTCATGAGATAGTCTTGGGGATATGCTGCAAAGGGGCTGATGGCCTTTATGCTTGACTACCATAGTTCAGGATGCATTAGATAAGCTGCTTGTTTGTTTTAATTAACAAATTATGTCTTCAAACCTTAATATAATAGCTTATATGTACAGAGGAAGATAGATCTTGTGGAGCCTGGGCTTTGTTAGTTGGAGAGGCATTATATAACAAAGTGGATAACAAAATGTTTTCATACATTTTTGAAATCTGCAAACCCTAGATTATACCCAAAGTATGCAAACTTGAAAGAGTGCAGAAATTTGAATTTAGGTGCACATGGTATGTTTGAATTATGAGAGTTGGCTGGGTATTTTGTGATGTCTTTTGAAAGGATTGTTGAGTAATTTAGGAAGCCTATAAATGCATCCCAGCGCCTGAATATCTATCTGTCCAAAGTCTGTGATGACACTCAATTGGCCCCATAAATGAAATAAGCATTTGGTCCTCTTTCAGAAAAGCCTAAACCAATAAGACAATTATTCATGTCTTGAGTGATTAGTACTTAATTTCCAGGGAAATATGGGCAGAATTGCTGTCCTTCTCCTCAATGAGAACATAAGAATAGGGAGGGATAATTAAAACAGAAGCTAAAATAAATTGAGGGTTTTTTAAAATGTTTTTTAAGTATATTTTATTGATTATGTTGTTAGAGTAGTCCCGATTTCTTTTCCTTTTGCTCCCCTCTTTCCAGTACCCCCGTTCCCTCCAGCAATCCCACCCCCCTTAGTTCATGTCCATGAGTCGTGCATATAAGTTCTTTGGCTTCAACCCTTTCCTATATTATTCTTAACCCTCGCCCTCCATCTATTTTGTACCAACCAAGTATGCTTCTTAGTCCCTGCATTACTTCCCCACTTCTCCCCTTCCCCCTCCCAGCTGATAACCCCACAAATGATCCCCACACTTATAATTCTGTTCCTGTTCTGGTTGTTTGCTTAGTTTGTTATTATTTTTTAGATTCAGTTGTTCATACTTGTGAGTTCGTTGTCATTTTAATGTTCATAGTGTTGATCTTCTTTTCCTGAAACAAGTCTCTTTAACATTTCATATAATAATGGCTTGGTGATGATGAACTCCTTTAGCTTTATCTTGTCTGGGAAGCACTTCATCTGCCCTTCCATTCTAAATGATAGATTTGCTGGATAGAGTAGTCTTGGTCGTAGGTTCTTGCTTTTCATCACATTGAATACTTCTTGTCAGTCTCTTCTTGCCTGCAAAGTTTCTTTTGAGAGATCAGCTGACAGTCTTATAGGCACCCCTTTGTAGGTAACTCTCTGCTTTTCCTTGCTGCTTTTAAGATTCTCTTTTTATCTTTAACCTTTGACATTTTAATTAATGAAATGTCTTGGTGTGGTCCTCTTTGGATCTAGCTTGTTTGGGACTCTCTATGCTTCCTAGACTTGTAGGTCTATTTCCTTAGTCAAATTAGGGAAGTTTTCATTCATTATTTTCTCACATAAGCTTTCCATTTCTTGCTCTTCCTCTTCTCTTTCAGGCATCCCTATGATTCAGATATTGGCACATTTAAAGTTATCCCAGAGGTTCCTAAGCCTCCTCATTTTTTTCAATTTTTATTTACTCATTTTGCACTGATTGACTGTTTTTGTTTTGTTTTTTTTCCTTATATTCCAAATCATTGAGTTGAACCCTGGTTTCCTTCTCTTTACCATTGGTTTTGTGTGGATTTTCCTTTGTTTCACTTAGCATAGCCTTCACTTCATCCCTTATGCGTTTGCCATACTTAAGCCTATCTGTCAAGTCTGTGAACATTTCTATCACCAGTGTTTTGAACTATGCATCTGCTACGTTGGCTATCTCCTTGTTTGTTAGGTTGGCTATCTCCTCTTCGCTTAGTTCTCCCACTGGAAGCTTGATCCATTCCCTCCTTTGAGCCATACTTCTCTGTCTCCTCATCTTGACAGGCTCCTGTGTTTGTTTGCCTCTGTGTCTTAGGTAGAGCTGTCACACCTGTTACATTGTAAAAGGGGTAGAACCTTAGGTATTTGTCAGTACAGGACAACCCCTTTCATTACATTGTGGCTCTGTATGTGGGGGAGGGGTCTGAGAGGGAAAAATGCCTCTTGCTCAGCACCTGCTCCTTTTCCAGGCACTTCTCTCATTTCTGTATGTGACTTGTGCCTCTCTAGCTGTTGTCCTAGCTGTTTTTTCCAGAGTGGGTGTGTCTGCAGATGTTCTAGGGCTGTGGGAGCCCTTTAAACAAGCAGACTCTGCTAAGAGACTGGCAGTTTCTGCCTCCAACTCAACCACCACTGCTTTGCACCATCAGAAGCAATGAGGCTTTATTTTCCCCAGTGCTGGAATCATGAGCTGTGCAGTCTGGTATGATGCTGGGAGTGCTCCCCAGGTGTCCCTTCCAACTTTTTAAAATGTTTGACTGCACTTTCTGCCAGCCTGCCACTGCTACTGCTGCTGCTGCTGCTGCTGCCACCACCACCACCACATCGCGTCCTTTCTGCCCCAGCTCCGCCCCTCCTACCTGTCTGGATGAGTATTTCTTCTTTATATATTTGTTTGTTGGACTTCCATGAGCTCAATTTTTTGAAACTTCTGGTTCTCTCTAGTTTTGAGGTAGTTGTATTTCTTCTTAGTTGTGGAGGGAGATGCAGTGTATCTGTCTAGGCCTCCATCTTGGCTGGAAGTCCTAAATTGAGTTCCTACTGAATGTCATGGTAAGAATTTTTGATATGACTTCACTGGTTTATAAATCATGTCTATGGTAAATGCTATTACAATCTCCATTTTTAGATAAATTATTTAGGTAAATTATAAATCAGTATTTTTTTAAAGTAAGTTACAATAGAATGTAATAGAAAATATCAGAATGCCTGTACATAATGAGGGTGATTATTGTTTCATGAAATTTTTTTGTTGTTGCTGATAATAATCCTCATTCTAAAGAAGAAAAACTGAGGCTCACAGGGACTAATTGATATAGCCAAGCTTTATCATTAATCAAGTGTTGGCACTTGTACTAGAACTGACTGTGCTTGTCTCTAAACCCAAGCTATTAAAATTGTTATGTTTTATTGATTTCTTAGTGAAGACCAAAATCTGACCTGTTTTCAGATGGTGATATTCAATGAGAGATGGTAAGCCTTGTCTAAGGACATCATGGTGAAACTTATTCTATATAAATGTAAAAGTATATGCAGGTGGGACCAAGTATTCCTGGGATAGTGTGTCCTACAGGAAGAGTCCTCTACTAACTTCAGAGTGAAGTTGACTGCATTTCTCTCTAAACCTATGGTATTGTTGAATCTATAGTGTTCGGTTTTCAAAAAGGGAATGTGAATAAAGGAAACAAACAGTAGGGTTTACACTGGCCTTCTGGATCAGCTTAGGGAACCTTTGGTCTCATTAAAACAGGCTCTGGTTAGGTGAAAAATAAGAAGTTATTTAAATGGTGTGATTTGAGAAGTACTAGAAGCAGCCTTGCCCTCATCAAATTATCATCTTCTGATGCTCAATCATACAGTCTGCAAAGATTATTGGGTATTACTCTTTTTAGTTAAAACATATATCTATTTATTCACTCATTCTTCAGTAATTATTCTATTTAAAGAATTTTTAGTTGCAATAAAATAAATATAACATAAAATGTACCACCCTAACCATTTTTAAGTGTGTTGTTCTATGGTATTTAGGATTCACATTATTGTGTAATCATCACCACCATCCATCTCCAGGACTCTTTTCAACTTACAAAACTGAAACTCTGTGCCCATTAAACATTTACTCTGCATTTTCCATCTTCCAAGTTTCTGGTTACCACCATTCTACATTCCATCTCTATGAATTTGATTACTTGAGTGGAAGAGAAGTGGAATCATACAGTTTTTGCCTTTTGGTGACTGGTTTACTTCACTTAGCCTTATGTCCTCAAGATTGATCCACTGAATGAATATACTACATTTTGTTCCTCCATTCACCTGCTGATGGACAAAAGGTGGGTTGCTTTCACCTTTTGGCTACGATGAATATTGCACTATGAACACAGATATACAAATGTCTCTTTGATATCCTGCTTTCAGTTATTCTGGGTGTATATCCAGAAATGAAATTGCCAGATCATATGGCAATTCTACTTTTAAATTTTTTGAGGAGCCTCTGTACTATTTTCAGCTATAATTATGCACCACCAGGATATAGGGATGAATCAGTCATGAGCACTCTAGATCACAGATTAGTTGGGAAGGCAAATGAATATAAACATGTAATGACAGTAATTAGGATAAAAGAGTCTATGAAGAACTGGCTAAAAGATCATGGGAACTCTAAAGAGGGTGTGCTTAGCTCCTTTCAAAGAGGCGAGGGAGGCTTCCAAGAGTCGGAAGCATTTGAAGTGAATCTTGAGTGTGTGTTTGCTAAAGATAGAGGCTTTTTATCCTGCAGAAGAGATGCCTCAGGATCCATGACTATTGCCTTCAAGGGCTATTATATGGAAGATCAAGAGATGTCTTTTGTGTAACCCTGATATGCAAGGAAGACAGACTTCAGATCAATACAAGAATCAGACTGCCAAATATTAGAGCTGTCCAGCACTAGTATATGTTGTCAAAAAACAGAGAGTTCCACATCACATTTCCAATGACAACTTGTCAGAGAATGACAGGGAAGATCCATTCAGCAGTTAGAGTAGAACTGATGATTTCTAAGACCACCTCTAACTTGTGGTTTTGGTTATTCTAACACTGATTCCAATTAAGCATGTCTTAAGATTCAAATTTATCCTCATATATTTTCCTTTAAATTAGCTCTTACATATATGTGTGTGTGTGTGTGTTTCTTACAGGTATATATATATATATATTTCTATATATAATATAGTACATCCCCTGGCTGGTTTGGCTCAGTGGATTGAGCGTCAGCCTGCGAGCTAAGTGTCGCTGGTTCGATCTTCCAGTCAGGGCACATCAGAGAAGGAAAACTCTGACTCCAAAAAACCTCCACTGCCTTGCGGCATACCTCTTCAGGGGAAAGGCTAAGGGAGTAAACCCCGACAGAAAATCCGGAGCCGGAGTCCCTAAGGCGGTTCGACGTTGTAGTCAACACTGGCAACTCCTGCGGCGCACCTGAAGCCAAGCTGTATTGACTCCGTCTTTCCCTTGGACCCTTCAGCTGCAAAGAGAGGGGGGGTCTGCTGCATGGGCAACAGCAGACTCTCCATATCACCCTGCCCAGGCTCTGTAGCTTCAGCTTCACTGGAGAGGACACTCCAGCGTCATCGCAAGATGTCGATTCAACACGGGAGGAGACAGATACCGTGTCACTCCCGAGTTGGACTGCACAGCCATTCTCGGCGGTGCAGATAGACTCTTAAGAAGCTACACCATCGTCTCTCGAGACGGACGGCTGCCAACAACAATATATATATCACTTTTTTTTGGCCTACAATAATAACAGCTATCATTTGTTAAGCAATCTACTTGGTGCCAAGGACTGTTTCAAGAATATTATGTCTTATTTTATTTAATCTTCATACTAAACCTATGCGTTACATACTATCATCAAACTCAATTCACAAACCTAAAACCTGTGGCATCGAAGCTGAGTGAGTAACTTGTCCAAGTTCACACTGTTGATTGAACTTTGACCCCAGAGGCTGGACTCACTGCTAAAATAAATAGTCTTTATAGTATATATACTATACTATATAGTTTATTTTGATAGAGAAATTTTTAAATAATAGTCATCAAATGCCATTATTTTATAAATTCTCTCCACAATTCTTCAAAGCATATATTGTAGTATCATCACTGAATCAGTGAGAAAGTAGAAACTCATTGGTTGCTCAGCATGTCTTGAAGCCTGGATTAAAGGCAGATCTGTCTGCCTCCTAAAATTATTAATATCATCCTTCCACACCAAAATCTTATCAGGTATTCTAGCATCCTAAGAATAGGGGAGACATCTTGTTTTCTATTATTTCACATGATCAGATTATAAAGTAGAAAGTGGCAAACCATAATTTGGACAGATGTCTACTTTTAACTCTACTCCCCCACCACAACCAATTCAACCCTGCCACAAGAAACATATTCTTTGGAAGTTTTGTGTAGGTGAATTGTAATTTGACTGTACTTTTCCCAGCTAATGCATGGCACAAAAAACATTGTAGAGGGCTTGGTCATAAAATAAAATTTTTCATCTTAAATTCTTTTTTAAGTCAATTTTACTGATTATGATATTACTGTTGTCCCAGTTTTTTTCTCCTTTGCCCCACTTCACCTGGTACCTCCCTTCCCTCCATTAATCCCACTTTTAGTTCATGTCCTTGGGTCATGTATACAAGTTTTTTGGCTTCTCCCTTTCCTATATTATTATTAACTTCCCCTTGTCTGTTTAGTCCCTACCAATTATGTTGCCTAAATCCATTCTCCCCCTTCCCTCTCTTAGCTCGTAACCCCCCAAATGATCTCCATATCTATGATTCTGTTCCTGTCCTGGTTGTTTGCTTAGTTTTCTTTATTTTTTTCTTAGATTCAGTTGTTGATAGTTGTGAATTTGTTGCCTTTTTAATGTTCATAGTTTTGATCTTCTTTTTCTTAAATAAGCCCCTTTAACATTTTCTGTAATAATCGGTTGTTGGTGATTAACTCCTTTTTCTTTACCCTGTCTGAACTATAGCTTTGCTGGATAGAGTAATCTTGGTTGTAGATCCCTGCTTTTCTTCACTTTAAATACTTCTTGCCAGTCCCTTCTTGCCTGCAAAGTTTCTTTTGAGAAATCTGCTGACAGTTTTATAGGAACCCCTTTGTAGGTAACTCTCTTCTTTTCTCTCTGCTTTTAAAATTCTCCTTACCTTTAACCTTTGTCATTTTAATGATGATGAGTTTTGGTGTGTTCATCTTTTGATCCAACTTTTTTGAGACTCTCTGTGCTTCCTGGACTTGTATGTCTATTTTCTTCCCCAAATTAGGGAAGTTTTCTTTCATTATCTTTCCAAATAAGTTTTCAATTTCTTGCTCTTCCTCTTCTCCTTCTGGCATCCCTATGATTCAGATGTTAGCACATTTAGAGATGTCCCAGAAGTTCCTAAGCCTGTCCTCATTTTTTTTTAATTGTTTCTTCTTTGTATGGTTAAATTTTTATCTCTTCCTTATGTTTCAAATCATTGGTTTGAATCACAGCTTCCTTCCTTTCGTTGTTGGTTTCTTGAGGATCTGTCTTTATTTCACTTTGTGTAACCTCCATTTCTTCCTTTATTTTTTTCTGTGCTCAAGAAGCTTTTGGAGCATCCAAATAACCAGTGTTTTGAACTCTGCATCTGATAGGTTGGCTATCTGCATTTCACTTCGTTCTTTTTCTGGGTTTTTGTTTGTTCTTTCATTTGGGCCAAATTTCTTTGTCTCCTCAATTTAGTAGCCTCTCTGTGTTTGTTTATGTGTATTAGGTAAAGCTGCTTTCACTCCCTGTCTTAGTAGTGTGGCCTATGTAGAAGAGGCACCTGTAAATTGTGTAGGGCAGAGACTTAGATAATTGCGAAAGTTGGGCAAGCTGCCTGACCACTTTGTGGCTGTGTGGCAATGGCTCAGAAAGGGGACAATGACACCACCTGGCTTCTGGTGGTTTTCCCAGTGCTCGCCCCATTTCCAGTCACTTCATCCCCTTCCTGTGTGTAACTGGCATCCTTCCACCTGCTGCCCCAGTGCTGAATCCTGGAGTGGGAGGATTTGTGTAGGATCTAAGACTGTGCTGGCCCTTTCAGCAGTGAAAATCCAGAAGTTTTTTCTGCCACCCCAACTTCTACTGTATTTTAGAGCCAGAAGTAATGGAGGTCTACCTTTCCAGTGCTGGAAGCCTGGGCTGTGCAATCTGGCCTGGGGCTGGGATGGCTCGCTCCCAAGTTATCCCTCCCATCTGTCACCTTTTCCCTCCATGCTGCCTCTCCGTCCCATGCCACCTCTCCGCCCGTCTTGGTGACTCTGCCTCCCTACCCCATCTGGATGACTGTGTCTTTCATAAATCCTTGGTTGTCAGACTTCCATAAAGCTTGACTTTCTGATTGTTCTTGGAGTTATTGGTTTTGAAATCTGGTTGTAATTCTTTCTATGGTTGCATGAGGAGGTGAAGAGTGTCTACCTACACCTCCATCTTGACTAGAAGTTCCAAAATGAAATTGTTTTTTTATTTTTAATGTTTATTGCTGGAGAGAATCAAGTTAAAAATCAAACATATGGGTCTCATGACTTTAATCAGGAGGAAACTTGCTAATAGATTTTTTTTTAACTAAATTTAACAACTTGGCAATTTAATTAACTTTTAAACACAATATAACCAGCTTGTGGGATTTTCTGCTGCCATACTTAATTGTGGCAAATAGCCAAATAAATAGAAAGAAAAACAGATGACACACCTTTATGGTGAAAGAGGCACCATCTGTAGTTACCAACTAGAAGATTTTGTCACAATCTATCCCCAGGAAGTATAACTCAAGATTTTAAAATGGCCCTCTGCTGGATTTCTCCTGAGAGTTTCACAATGACACCACAATAATCATTAGGAAGCAATAACACTACAAACCAGAATTTATTTCTGGTGAGTCCTAGGGAGGACCTGTATATTCTCCTAATTAATTAATTAATTTAGCAAATATGTCTGAGATACTTACTATTGGAATAATTATAAGGAAGAAATAGAGAATATCCATGCTTGTAAAGTCCTTAAAGTCAAGAGGGAGGAAATATACATTAATCCAGAAAAAAAAACCATATCCCTCCCTCCCATTTATGGAGCATCATTATTACATACTCTCTGGCAGGAGATTTCCATGTAATTATCACACTGAATCCAGGTAGATCTTATTATCCACCTATCATATAGAAGAAAGGAGACAGAAAGGGGTTATATAAATAACTGAAGTCCCAGAACTAAGTTACCTGCCTTATATTCAAATGTAGGTTAACTCATCCAAAGCCACTAAGCCAATGTTTGCCAAACTTGAGGTATTTCCATGCCAGTTTTCTATTGTACTATATCCGTGTATCACCTGAACAAGTACTTATTTAATTTTTTTTCTTAATAAAATGTAACCCATTTTCAGCAGCAAGATATTTTAGATTCATGGTTTGATTTAACCAAGGTCACTTAGCTAGTGTGTGACTGGTTCAAGTATTCAAATGGCTGCCTGAAAACCTCATGTTGTTCAACACTTTTTTCATTCATCAATTCAAAGGAGGTCAGAAATTTTAGAACACAAACTACTACTATAGGAACCTTATAAGATTTTTAGTTAGTTTTATGACTTCTCATGTTTATTGTTTTTTTATCTCTATTGTAAGGTGAGCAAAATAAGGTAAATGTACTTACTTTAGGGAACTAGGAAGAAAGCCACAGCTGGGGAATCCTAATTATTAGAGTTATATAAAATTAGAAAATAGAGAAGTTAAACAAACTTCTCTAGAATCATCCAGGTAAAACACAGTTTTGTCTGACTCTGGATCTGATGGCTTAGACTCAATTCCATGCTTGTTATAATCTCCCCATCTGATTCATCACTTGTCCCATCTCAACTTCCAGCAGAGTGTACAGGCGCCTTCTCTCATTATCAGCTCCCTCATCGACATTGATTGGAGGAGGGTAAAGGTGGGAAATTGGGGGAATCATAATAGAAAAACAATTTTAAAAATTATTAAGGATAAAAATAGGCCTTACTCCTCTGTGAGTTTCTGAAAAATCACGTCATTGGTTATGGCTCTTCCCTATCTTATAACAAAACTTGTGGTTTATCTTTCAAATAAAAATAACATGCTTCAGTCATGGCTGTGTGGACCTTGTTACTTTTGTTAAAATAATTAGATACTTGAAAAATTAAGTTTTCCCTAGAAGTCATTCTGCATGTGACACTGTAGGCATCGCCATTGAACATGGAGGGAGTGAGTAATCAGGGGTGTGTTCTTGTCCTAGATCCAAACCAAACATCTCAGATTTCTTGTTTCGTGTGTTCAGTTTCCAAGTAAAATAATTATCTTGTTATTGTCAAATTAGTGTTCCATGCCTTAAAGGAAAAAGTTGGATGAGTATCACCTAACATGATTCTTTAATTTTCATAAGAATAGAAACTGATGGCCCAGAAGAGAGTGATAGACTTGCCTATGATGATATGTGACATGATAGGCAAAGCTGGCACTGAGACTGAGCCCTTCTGTGGCTCTGATCTGCACTCCTCCAGTACACCATAATGCTATCATGGAGTCTACTTAAGAATAAGGAGGGACTAACCAGCGCTTTCTTCTGCATGGCCTATTTTTCTTTGACAGGGAGTCAATTTCTTGGGTAAAATGAGAGGTTGTTCTTGATGGTCTCTGAGGTCCTACACAGCTCTCACATTCAGTGATTCCCTCTCTCTCTGAACTTTTATTTTACTCCCCTGTGGTATGGGGATGTAAGGCAATGTGCTACAGTATGAGAAAAACTTTCAAAGTCTTAGTGGATTCTAAAGAGACTTGTTTAATCTACATGGGGATTTGAATCCTCACATAAGACATTTTGCTTAATTAAGCCACATTCAAACATGAAAAAGTCATGTTCATACAAACTTAAAGATCGGATTTACAACTGCTGAGCACCTAGATGGTATGGATTAGTCTCAATTAGCCACATCCTGATTCTTGCTGAGAAAAGGTCACCAGATATTTCAGTCCTTTCCATACTTAAAATTCAAGTCAGCCAGCTCAACCATTGTCAAATGTTTAAAATGACACTTGGTTTATCACAAAGGCTTTGTGGAGAAAGTAGGATTCTTTCATTCATTTAACAAATTGAGTTCACTCTGCCACCCTGTATATTAAACACAGGGATATACATTGATAATAAAGACCAGTCAGCTTCCTGCTTCTTGAATATTGCAGTTTAATGAGGTTTCAGGAGACTGAATACTGATAGAAGGGACTAAGTGTGGTAATCTGGAAACCTCAAAGAAGAGATCTTTGAACCAAGAAGGCAACATACTGTAGTAGAAATAAGACTTGTGCCCTTGCTCTCCTCCTTAAGGTTACTTTAACCTTAAGTAAAATAAACAGAGAGAAGACATTTGTAAATCACCTCACTTATTATCATGTAAAAAACCATCATGCTGCAATAAACATGGGAGTCATATATTTTTTAAATAAAACAAATAAAAAATCATCGTTAATATTAGGTGAATATCATACTAAATATTGTCTTGTACGTAAATAGATTGAAGAATACCCAAATACTTTAAGCTAACATGCTATTTTTTACATTAAAAGAATCACATTTTATTGTACTTGGAGTTGAAAATGAAAAATTAATGCTAATTTAATGGTATAGTTGAGATTCAAATAAATGCCTATCTTGAATGCAGAAAATATAATTTCCTAAAATGCCCTCTAATCTAAAAAAAAAGATGGTACAAAAACATTAAGAAATTAAAGTCATTATTATGTTTTAAACTACTTTTTCTTGTTAGATGATGTCATTTGACTGTATGCTATAAAAGATGAAGCTCTTAGCACAAATTTCTCCCAAACTTCACTTCTCCACAACTTCCAAATTTTTATTGTTATTAATTTTGACATTGCCAAGGATGATGACATTCACATTTGGTTCCGTAACTATGACTTTCATAATTGCCAAATATTAGGACCACATTGAAATAGAAACAATGTTCATACACTTTTGCCCACAATTTCTTCATTTCTGAATTTTTTGCATTAATACCTCTTCTAAGTTCTGTCTAACATGAATATGCAAGTGAAACATCTGGGGAGCTTGTCAAAATGCAGGTTATGATTTAGTATGTTTGCAGTGGGGCCTGGTATTTTACCTTTGTTTCTAGGTAATGTCGATGTACTGATATTCTGTAGTGAGGGCTAATTTTCCAAAAAACTCTGTTCCCTGAGTTCTTTATGGAGACTTACTATGTGTTGCCTTTAGAACAAATGAATTCTTTGGTTAAGATTATTCCTGAATCACATTTATATACATTTTAGTCCATTTTTCTCTAAAGTTGAATTTTGGAGAAATCTGAGACCAGCCAGAATTTCACTTTGTAAATGATTTTCATTTCCTTAAAGAATTAGGGGGGTGGGGGTCATTTTAAAAATCTTTACTGTTCAATAATGTAAATAAAATATGTTTTGTATAGATCATTTCATTTCACATTTTCTTCTGAAATGTGTGTGTCCCTTAATTGTATAGACTAAGTTTTGTTTTCCCTTTCAGAAAATTTTTCTTGTATTATATCTTTGAAAACTTTTCTTTTCTTCTGCTCCATTCATTCTTTCTCAGAAAGATAGCCATTCTCTTTATTTTAAATCATTTTTATTTGTATCCTACAAGTAATATCTTGTCTGTGAGCACTTAAATCTTTTGAAATTTCTATCTGCATCCACCCAATTTATACTAAGCCTTTTTTTAGATCGGATTTAAAGGATACTTATCTTTTTGTAATATAATTTTAGTTTTTCACTGTTCCTCATTTCTCTCCTTGCATTGTTATCTCTCATTTATATTTTTAGTTGTTATCTTATCTTACCTTTGAGTTACTATTATTATGTATTCTGGTTAAGTTAATCTAGTGTTTTGACATTTCTGTAAACCTTTTTTTTTTTTTTTCCTGTTGTGTGAGATATCTATCCTTCCAGGCTGAGCTTTTTTTTTTTTTTTTTTTTTTTTGCATTTATATATTTATTTATTCTCTTATTCCTCTCCTCCTAGCTTTACATTGCAAAATTTTTCATCTCCCTCATGTTTGGACAGAGCTAACAAGGTCTTCTTTTGTTCTTATAATATGTAAATGATTTCTTGACTCTTTTCCTGCTGCAGAGAAGTCTACACACTAAGCTATAGTTGAGAGATAAGTGTTGAATATTTTCCCTGCAGCCCAAAGTTGTAGCCTGGGGGAAAATACTCACCCAAAGGAAAACACTTTCTCTGTTAGAAATAGTGCTCTGTATAGATTCACATGTTCTGTTCAATATCCCAGGCTCAGTCCTTTATGGTTCATCTTATTCCCATGTAGAGATGCATTCAAATTTATGTTCATCTTTTAACTCATTTCCTTCATACAGGATCATACTCAGTTTTTTGTTCCTTTTCATTTGTTTCCTCCTAAAAACTCTTACTACATGTTTCTCATCAAAAGAGGGAAAGGTTACAAAAAAATGTCCACTGCTCCCTTGTTAATCTTTCTCTATTTCCATTGCTGGCTCCAGGTAACCACTGATCTCCTTTGGTTCATCACTGTAGATTAGATTTTTTATTAGTTATTGTATTATTTTCCATACAAACAACTGTAAACCTATTTTTCCCACCCTGTACATATGAACACCCTTGAGTCATGTTGCTTCCTGTATCAATAGTTCATTATTTTTTTATTGCTGAGTTGTATCAAAATGTATGTATGTCACACAATTTGTTTATCCAGTCCCTTTTTTGCTCTGTTTTCAGTTGGGGGTAATTATGAATAAAGCTGCTATAATTATTTCTGTGTAAGCTTTTATGTAGACATATGTTTTCACTTCTCATGAGTAATACAAGTAAAATTGCTACATTATATGGTAAGTGCATGTTTAACTTCATGAGAAATTGCCAGACTGTTTTCCAAAGTGATTTTACCATTTTATGTTCCTACCAGCAACGCATGTTCACTTATATTGTTCACATACATATTTTGTTTCAACAGTGTTTTGATTCTAAGACCCTACTTTTCAAAATGACTTGTTGTGTTAAAACTTGCATGACATAAGAAAACCATTAATGAAAGTAAAGGAATATGCTTAAATATATTTATTTTATCAAAAACGTTCATCAGATTATATTTGTTATAATAAAGAATTTACTTTGTTAAAAAAAAGAGAGAGAAAAGTAAAAGTTAGGGATGCCCACTCAGTTTACTTCTCCCCAGATATTGAAAGAACTGCCCACCAGATAGCTTCTAGGGGGTCCTCATTGGGGTAAGAAGCTGGCCATGCCAGGATGCTCTGTTTCAGAAAACCATTTCTTGATATGTGTAGCACTGAGTTGTGGTTTTACCTTGCTTGGATGCTTGAAGGTGAACACTTGCTCTTGATTGCATTTTATCTTTTCATCACATTTTAGAAGAGGGATGTTATATTCTAAAGTTTCAATCCACTGTTTTAAGATGAAAGATCCCTATGGCTTTAGTACATCATAAAGGTATTTTTTGCTTGACATTCTTTATTTCTCCCACTGGATGTTCACAAATGATACACTAGGTTAAATAGCTCTAGGCCTCTTGCAGCACTTAGCTCCATTCTTGGCTAACAATAGATATTCAGCACTCCTGGCTGACAATACATATTCAGTAAGGTTTGCTGAACTAATGAAAGGAGTAAGGATAGAGAGGGAGGTCCTAATGAGCAGCTATTATAAACCAGACATGCCCTGCTTCATTTAATTTTTACAAGAACCAGTGATAAGTAGGTGCTCCTATTTCTTCCCTTTAGGTGAAAATACCCATGTGTATAAAGAGTTTGTAATTTGGTCAATATAAACAGTAATGGCAGTGCATGGTCTCAAAAACAGGTCATTATGAATCATCACCCATGTTTTTCAATTGAGACACAGTCCTAGCTACTGGGAAAAATGGAAACAGCCAAAGGGACCACCTGGTGCATAAGTAATATATCAAATGGTCCAAGACTGGATACAGCCCACAGATGCTTTTTGTATATCCTATACTTTAAAAAACAAAACATTAATTGCCAATTATAAAATATTCACATGCAAGCTGGTTGTAGCATGACTTAAGAAATCAGAAGCTGTAGAAACATTGGGACTACAACATTCACAGGGACAGTTGACAATGACTGGATAGCAACCTTCCTTTCTAGATGACACCTGCCCTTTGCACATCATCTCAGCCTTCTCCCTGTGGCTATGTTCCTTTACATGCCTAGCCTCTTCAGGCATTTGAGTTTGCAGGCTTGACCCAAACGAAACTTGACCCAGGCCCTCTGCCATTCAGGACTTTATACAATGTAGGTGCATCATGGCTCAAGAAATCTTCTGTCCTCAGAAGGTCCCAGCCTTGTTTGGACAATGGTCACAAGAGGCTTTCCTGATACAGAATATTGCTCCCAAGGAAGTGTCACTTTATTCAACAGGCTCTGTAAAGACAGTGATCTATGAGGATGGTTTGCACATCTTGCAGTAGCTGTGAGATGAGGCTCTGGTCTTTAGGGAAAACTCAAGGAGAGATCAGGCTTTTGTCTGTGAGGTTGTTTTCTCTCCAGGGAGAAAGAATTAATGAGAGCTGAGGAAGGTCTGTTCTCTGGGTACAGTAGGAGTGCCTCCTGAGGAAGGGGCTGCCAGACTGCCTCCTTGGAGGGATGTGTTCCAAAAGAGCAATCATGGGAATCATTACCCACATTAGCACTCTGGGGAAAACAAGCCTGCCCTCCCATAGCTCTGCTCTGTTAGCTGTGAACTGACTCAGTCTTACCAAGGGCAACCTCACAACCCTGGAATTTGCAAGTGAGGGTCATCACATTTTACCATACCAGGAAGTCCCTTGTGCAGCTTGTTAACTGTAGGAGTTTAATGTGGATGGACCAGAGTTTGAGGGGAAAAAAATGGTGTCAAATTTTATAGAAAAGGCAAAACTACAAAGACAGAAAGCTGGTCAGTGGTTGCCTGAGTCTGGGAGTGATTCAGGGTTTGATTGCAAATGGGCATGAGAAAATTTTTGAGAATGTCCTAACACTGAATTGTGGTGATGGTTGCACAACAGTTTATATCTACCAAAATTCATCGAACTGTACACTTAGAATGGGTGAATTTTATGGCATATAAAATAATCCTCAATAAAGCTATTATACACATGAATATACACACTTCTAAAGAAATGATTATATAATATGTAATATAAGCAACATAAAAAATAATAAATCATGGTGATAATGCTAGCAAAAAATTACTGAGCAGTGCCTGTGGGGCAGATGCTGAGCTAAATTCTTACATGCATTTGTCATTATTTCTCTCTCCTACCCCATGAGATATGTCCTTGTCACCACTGTTACTTTGCAGATAGAAAACTAAGGCTTGAGAGGTTAATGATTTCCTCATGGTGCCACACCAGGGAGAACTGAGATTTGAATGTGAGTGATCTGATACCAGCGATGTAGTCCTTTACTAATTGATGAGTTAATTCAGCTGTTCTATTGTATGAGGCTTAGTGTCAAACATAAGTAGGTTTGACATCTAACTTGACAAGTTCTAACTACCTGAACTAAACCACATAACTTCATGTCTAAGCCTCAGTTTTTACATCTATAAGCTACAGATGATAATACCTATCTCACAGGTTTCTTGGAAGAAAAAAAATGAATTGAAATAAGATATGTAAAGCTAGATACATAAACAAAGCTCTCCAATAATTGCAGATGTTAGAGTATGTCTAACTCTTAGTAGAGTTTTTGGTGCATCATATGAGCTTTAAAAAAAATTTAGCTAATATATAACTCTCAATATTTAGGTAATTTGTTTATCTAACAATCACTGAGCGTTCATATCTACTAAACACTAGAAGAGTCACTGAATCAGATCTTATGTAAACAATAGGAGACTACCCTGCTCTCCAGGAACAATAGACACATATACTAATAACTGTACTAAAATGTTTGAGTGCTTCACAAGGTATAGCTGGTGACTTCACTGGCTCCTTCTATAGTGGCACATAGGGGGAGTGTTCACAAAGGACAGAATGTTGAGCTTAGTCTTTAAAAAGTAGTCTCTTCGTAGCTAATGTCTATTGTTTTGATACTTTCAGCATCTGTTCAAACCACAGGCAATGCCAAAGAAAAATTTTCCAGATTTGCAGATCTGTAGAAATCCTGGCTTTCTTTATTCCGTAAGGCTGCCTTACTTGTTTGGGGATCTTTTTGTTCCCTTTACCTCATCTCTTCCATTGTATGAATCCCGATGGCTCCTTTCTCAGGGTGGAATTCTTCAAGTGGAAAGGTAGCTCTGACTTCTTGGTTGTCTCTGGTATGATCTACCCCCTTCGTGCTTACTCCCTGAAGCTGCTTTGCAAAATACAGCTTTTTGGGGACCCTGGAATCCAGGGTTGTGACTCTGCATGTGACATCTTCTACATATTCCCTGCTGTGATAATGCAACCGTTGGTGAAAAGCTGTTCTCCTACCTGGAGAGTGATTTCAGTCCTAGCCCGGCTCACAAAGTCAGGTATTTCCAAATGACTGTAATTGGGTGAGGAGGTTGTTTAATTTCCCTCTCCATTTATTTATCTTTGAAAGTTCCAGAAACACATGGCTGCTGGCTATAACAGTCATGTGCCTTCTCTCCCTGAACTTTTCAATTCAGGGGAAAATCTATCAAAGATGAAGTCGACACTGCCAGTGTCATTTAGGGAATAGCAGGAGTTGTTGCCTTATTTTAATTTTAAATTGCAAGAGTTATGGCAGCAATGTAGAAAATTGTTCTTCTAATTCTTAATAATGGCTATCCGCTTTCCTCAATCTGATTGATAGTAGATCAGGGGATAAAAACATTGAAGGCCAGGACCCAGAATATTGTAATTCTCTAATGCATTGACTTAGAAAGGGAAGAGAAGGGAATTCTGATACAGACTGACTTCTTTCAAGTGTCTTTGTCTCAGGTATTATTAGATGAGAAGGGGACTCACCTTTATACATGGGCATATGGTAATTTATAAAACATGTACATAAATTACCTGATTCCTCATTCCACTTATATTCTTCCAGTTGCCTTAATAGACCATAAAATGATGATGCCATGAGAAACCATTAAATGCTCAGTTATTTAGCACAGCAAGCTTCCTTGTTTAATAGCTTTGTTCATTTAACATGCACAATTCGTAACCGAGTAAATCTGATTTTGAAGTAGATTGGGAAGTTAAGCCACCTCCAGGAATCCTGTGTACTCACTCTCCTGGAGGGAGCCAGTAGCTCGCTGCCTGGGCTCTCTGAGCACCTGCTAATAAAGCCAGACACTCAGAATGGTTAATGAGTTTGACTCTTTTTATATAACTTAAAATGTGCACTTTTTTTTCTTTTATGGGATTATTTGGAACATCCTAAGGAAGTGGATTTACCCATGTGCTTGACAATTAATGCAAATCAGTAGATTGCTGATCACTAAGTATTATTTGAATTGATTCTGACAATGCTTTTCTCTTGGATGTGAGCTACACCTTGAATTAAGTACAAAGCCTAAATGAACACTCATGCAGTAAAGTGTGGGTTTGTCCCTGTTAAGTATTTCATGTCCAAAATGAAAACAACTGTATAAACTGTAAAGAAAATTGACAGAGAATCAAGTGGTAATATGTTTGGCAGGGAAGGTGAAATGAGGCAGTTAGTCTGTCCTATAAAGAACTTAAACTTTTTCATTGCATGATGTCTGAGATCTATTGAAGATATCCGAGCACCCAGAACAGGGTGAATAAATGAGCTATTTTCACATAAGCCACTTAAAATAATGCTGAACACTGGAAAATGCTCATTTTATAGATCAGTTAGGAGAAGGATGGTGATTCATCAAAACAGCACACACATAGTAGGGGTTCTCTATTAAGTGAATAAATGAATTAGTGAGTGAGTGAGTGAATGAAGAAGCTTCGTGATAACATCAGAGGCCTATTTATGAATTGAACATGAAGACTTGGAATTGCCAAGTACTTTGGATAATTATCTTGGCCTGACCAAGGGAAATGTAGGAGATGCCAAGGTATTTTAAAAAGTTGCTGGATAAGCACCAGATTCTGAACAAAGGCAAGGGGAATGCCTTTGTTTTGTTTAATATGGGTATTGACTGTTCATACCACCAATTGGTGAGCTTCAGCTCTATCTATCATCACACCTAGATTTAATGAGTCCAGACACCCAGTACTTTAGGTTGACTTGCTAGCATTAAATCTCCTTGACACAGGGCTTGGCTGGACACTAATACTTCAGTCTGTAACTCTCCCATTCTTAACTATCACCACCCACTTTTGAAGAACTTACACTTTATCCTAATATATTTATTCATGCTCAGCTAGCTTTGCAGCCCTCACCATCATTCTGCTTCATTAGACCTATATTGTGTCCCTTACTCTAATTTTCCAGGTATTGATGCCATATTTTAAACCTCAGAGGGTGACCTTACTTCTGGGAAAGGGGCCACTCAGACTTGCCATTCTCTCCTGTGTATAAAATAAATCACACAAACCCAGTGACATTACAAAATCAAAGCCAAAATGTGTTTTTCCCAAAGTCATTCTAGACCAAAGAAAATTCACAGACAGTGAAATTAATATTTTTCTTTAGTTTTGTGATATGCAAGATTTATAGACCATGACTTTAAAAGCATATTCAAGTTATGTAAAAGATGTCCTGAGTTTTAGATGTACGCTGAAGGATTTAGAAGTGAAGCATCCTAACATCAACAACTTACTTGCATCTGAGTCAGCAAAAGTACATAGGCATATTCATATACAGAGATAGTATACATAAAGTAAATTTGGTCAAATTTTATCATTGTTAGTTCTGTATGTTTTGTCTATGCATCATACTAGTCTTTCTATGTTTGAATATTTTCATAACATAATATTGAATAGAAATTTCAGTTGCAGTTTAATTCCATTTTATACATCCAAAGAGGTGTTTAATGCCTTCCTTTCTTCTATAATATTGACCTTAAGCACTTTGATGTATGAAACACTTTCACTAGAGTCTCATTCCACCATCCAGTTGTATTTTGTTTTTGTTTTTTTATCCTCATAATTGTTTTGTCCAACTCTCTTCTCCTAGAACATGAATTTACTTTTTGTTTTTAATGTAATTCTACATTTAGCAAGAGTAGGCTTTCTTTTGCTGTTTCCTTTCACTGATGTCTTATTTAATAAATCAAAATCATCTCTAGCCTCTGAGACTAAGTTCATCCAACACTCAATTTCTCATTAGAATGGGAACATGTGTAACTTCCCCTGGATAGGCTGCCACAAGATGACTTTACATTTAGTAGCAGTGGCATAGAAGTTACATGGAATTAGATCTGACTCAATTTAGCTCACTTTGATCCAAGCCTCTTAGCATAAATTTCAAGTGTCTGACCCAATCAAGATCATGAAGTGGAAAATTTGAGAAACCCTGATTACTACAGAACTATTGGAAGATGTTTAAAGAAAGGACACCATATGGAGGACATTGCTATGAGTGAGGCAAGACACATCAGAATCAACCAACCAGAAAGGCAACTTGGTGTCACTCCTTGGAGGGGACATATTTGAACAGGCAGATGGACAGTAATCCTGCAGAGAGAAATGAAAAGAGGATAATGGTTGTGTTAACAACTTCTTCTTAGGAGAGTTACTCCTCCGAGCATGTCTGCAGTCACTAATAATGGTGGCATTGGCTCCCCTATGGTTAGTGAGGTCTTATCATTGGGGAAGACCTTGACCAGGGAAGTTTCACTGAAGATTTGCTGATTCACTTAATCTTCATAAGATGCAAGTTTAATGGAGTTATCCCCAAGTCAAAGGTGCAGAAGCTGAGGCTCAGAGGTTTGAGTGATTTGCATAATGACACACAGCTAGTTAGCAGCACAGCTATATCTTCCTGTAGGTCTAGGACTTCAGAGCCTGAAAGGAGAATTTAGAAATTACATACTCCAAGCTTTCTTTCCCTTCCTTTCTAACGTTCTCTTTCTAAACATTCTGTTTATGCATTCATCAGTGGATGGGCATTTGGATTGTTTCTGTATCTTGGCTATTATGAATTATGCTACTGTAAACATTCATGTGCAAGTTTTTATGTAAGCATATGTTTTCAGTTATCTTGGGTGTATACATAGGAGTGGGATTGCTGAGTCAATTGGTAACTCTATGTTTAACTTTTTGAGAAACTGCCAAACTGATTTCTACAACAGCTTCACTATTTTATATTCTCAACAGCAGTGTATGAGGGCTCCAATTTCTTCACATTCTTGCCAACATTTGTAATTGTGTCTTTTGATTATAGTAATTTCATGGGCATGAAGTAGTAGCTCATTGAGGTCTTAATTTGCATTTCCTTAATGACTAATGTTGCTGAGCATATTTTCATGTGTTTGTTGGTCATTCATCTGTCTTCTTTGGAGAAATGCCTG
Organism: Furipterus horrens; assembly: GCF_987537825.1. Taxonomy (NCBI): domain Eukaryota; kingdom Metazoa; phylum Chordata; class Mammalia; order Chiroptera; family Furipteridae; genus Furipterus; species Furipterus horrens. The sequence continues at coordinate 112,284,891 of NW_028327175.1, read as the reverse complement.
TTCAAGTCATTTGCCAATTTTTAATTAGGTTACTTAATTTTTTTATTGTTGGGTTTTAAGAGTTCTTTATGTATTCTGAACATCCTTGTCAGATATGTAATTTGCAAATATTTTATCCCATTCTGTGGCTTTTCTTTTCACTTAGCAGTGCCCTTTGATGAACAAAAGTATTTGATTTTGATGCAGTTTAATTCACTTATTTATCTTTCTCAAGGATATACACATATGTTTTAAGAATTTTATTGTTTTAAGTTTTACATTTAGGTCTTCAATCCATTTTGAGTTATTTTCTCATGTAGTGTGAGATAGGGATCTAAATTTATTCTTTTACATATGGGTATTCAGCACAATTTGTTGAAATGATTATTCTCTCCTCAATGAATGGTCTTGGCACCCTTATCAAAAAATTTCCTGAATTTACTTTTATAGATTCATCCAAACATCCTTATTTAGTAGGAGAAGTATACACAGCAACTATGTTTATATACTTATATATATATATATATATATATATATATATATACACACACACACACACACATATATGTATATATATATACACTTATATATATATATATATAAGTATATATGAGGAGGGACCAAAAAAATTTATGAATTATCTTCTAGAGGGTGGGCCCCTTGTAGTACAGGCTTCCACTGCTAGGTGAGTGTTCTAGGAACCCATCTGTATCAGTGTAGCAGCTGGTGGTGTTGTGAGAGGCTGTGTTTGGCTTCAGCGAATTTTTTTAAAGACTCTTTCAGTGCTTTTGCCCATTTCATGATGGGTGATTTATGAGAGCACTTGCCCACAAAATGCTGAATGGTCAGCAGTTTTTGACTAAAAATGTCATGACCCCTGTGTCCCAGCTTCCCTGTTCAGGAGATTTTGTCCTGAATAACTTTTTTTAGATTTTCTCAGATGAAAAAAGTGTGGAAGAGGTGAAACAAAAAACCGTAGAAGCACTAAAAGGCAACAAAACTGCTTTGAGCAGTGGAAAAAGTCTCAATAGGTGTATTGCATTAAATGGAGAGTACTTTGAAGGTGATTGAAGTTTAACCATGTAAGAATAAATAAACAATTTTTAACAAAGAAATTCTGGGGCTTTTTGGTCCCCCTTTAGATATGCCTCATATATACACATGTACACTTAAATGTGTGTATGTGTGTGCATGTGTGTATATACATAACATTTTTTCAAAGATCAGAATCTTTTGGATTTACACCTTTAAAAAAATAAAACTCCAACCTGATAACTGTACAATTTAAGGTTTACAGCTAGAACTAAAGTTGGGCATAATGGCACAGATAGGAGTATATTCAATATAATAGTTATTAAATTAATTATACACTAAAATTGCTTGCCTTCTAATAGAACTCACTTATACCTGCTCTTTTATAGCAGTCTTTCCCTGATTTTACTATTGAAGAAGATCATTTGTCCCAGCAGAAATACCACCTGAGGCCACGGAGAGAGAAAGGTGGTATTGAAAAGCAGGCTGCGAGAAGGTTCAAGGCAGCCCAGGGCCCAGGGCCCAGGAACCATGGCCCTTCTGGGTCTGTTTAGCCATGAGATTATGCTTTTCTGTGTTTTATATTCCAGAAGTAGTAAAACTTTAAGATTATCTCCCGTAGTGTTCAGCAGAGGGGTGAGGGCTCTAAGACAGGGGCTAAAGCAGCACAGCAGAAGGAAAGAATGGGAAAGTTGGAGTCACATCAACTTGACTTTGAATTCTCCTCTTATCATTTTGCTTATCTCTGTGACCTTAGTCAAGTGACGTTCCTTCTCTGAACTGTTTTTGTCCATTAGTAAAATGACATAATGATACTTTCAAGGAAGACCTGTAAGGATTATGAATAAGTAATGTTGAATATCTAGCTTAACACCCACAACAAGGAAGTATGTAATACAAAGATGTTGTTATTATTATTATAATTATTACTTAATTATCAGTAGAACTTTTGGCTGGGTACTTCTATTTAGTTCCCAGATGTTGGTTCAAACATCATTTACCCAAACAAAACATATACAGCGCTTTCCTTCACCCCTCCCCACATACATGTGCATCTCAATTGCATAGTGTACCTTCCCTCCTACAGTGTCAGGAAACCCAGGACTTTTATTCTTAGTACTTCACAATAATGTTCAATTACACACACACACTCAAACAAATGTGTAATTTACAATTTTTCTCGTTTTTACTGAAAGATAAATTACTATAAATGAATGCCACTCAGTATGGTTGTAGTTCTGTGAGTTTTGACAAGCACAATAAAGTTACCACCACCAAAGCCAAGATATAAAACACATACAACAGGTTTTTCTCCCAAAACATTTTTTCATGTTCTTTTGTAGTCGATTTTTATCCCCACCCCAACCTCTGCCAAACACTAATCTTATTTTTGTCTATAGAGTTAGATTTTTCAAAAAGCCCTTTCAAAATTGGATTGCATTTTTTATGTAGCCTTTTGAGTATGGCTTCACTAACTAAACAATGCTTTTGATATTCATCCATGTTGTGTGTATCAGCAGTTCATTGATTTTTATTGCTGAATAGTATTCCATTGAAAGGATGTACCATTTTTTTATCCATTCACCCACTGAAAGGTGATTGGATTCTTTCCAGATTTGGATGATTGTAAATAAAACCACTGTAAACGTTCATGAACAGATTTTTTTATGAGATGCTAACTTTTCATTTCACTTGGCCAAATACCTAGGAGCAGAATTTCTGGGTCCATCTGCAGTCATTTATTTCTAAAAAACAAATAGAATACCTATGGCAGATACAATAAAAAGTTGGTTTGATAAATGTGAGTTGTAAGAACATATGTGCTCTGAGTAATATTCTGTATACTTTTCTTATGCTTAAAATATTTTATTAAAAATAAAACTCACAGTCAACTCAACAACTCAGGTAATAAAAGTACTGCTGACTTCCTAGAGTAAGCACATGGACTTTTGACAGTGATAAAATATTTTTCTAGCTGAAGATACTAAGAGTTTTAACCATTATAATGAAACCACTTAGTGATTCTATAAATGAAAATGAATCCGTCTTATCTAGAGATGACAAGGTAGCCTCTTGGGATGATACAAGTTTCTCTTTATGGTTTTACCTTCCAGACACTACTGAACACTACATAGATGCTCACAGGTCTCTTCCTCCTTGACCTTCTTTCCTTCTTCATTTTCCATCCCCCTTCTGCCTCCAACTGACCCAGGTGGCCATCTTCACTCACTTATTGCTCCTTCCCTCACGTGTGTTCTTCTAGAAGGAGCTTTCCAGAGGGGATGGAGAATCTCCAATGCATTAACCTCTCATGAATGTAGATCATAACAATATCCCAGGATCCCACCCCTTTCATAGGTGGGGTGAGGAGGAGGATGACAAAATAAGAGGATGGAGATGGAAAACTTATGGTGCTAATCTAGAACAAAGAGTGAAAGAACAGAGAATCACAACCTACCACATAATTAACAGGCAGCAAAAAAATCAGGTGGCCCCCACCAGCCATCTAGAAAGTGACAGTGGGGACATGTGCAGGCAGAAAATGCTTTATATGAAGTGCCTTTGGATTATATTTCAAAAAATAGCTTTAGCTGTGGTGGTGATTAATGGTCTTTTAAGCTTACAAAACATTCATCAGCTTAGCACTCAGGCCCTTCAGGTAATGCAAAGAGTGAACATTGACTGGAAACATGAAATATGGGCCAGTTCACCATCCACTAACTAAAATGTTTCATCTGATAATCACTCTGGAGCAAGATTTATTTTGGGTTTCACAAACATCTTTTTCATTTAACTTAGATTTAAGTAATTCTCTCCCACCATCCTCTGACTTCTTAGAGTTTAGCATTTGATGGCTTCTTTTTTTTCATTAACCCTCTCATAATCATCTGCCAGCCAAGTGTTTCCAGGGAGAAAATTATATGTGGAGTTGAACAAGCATTATTAACTCCACTGGAAGTTTAGGACAATGGTATGTTTTGTGAGAAGTGGGCTAACAGTTTCTCCACTGAAAGAACTATGAAGAAGTCTGATGTATAATTGGAATTTTATTCTTAGCAACATCGTCCCAGGAATCCTTGACTTGGCTTCTGAAGCTCAGAATGGGTACTACCTCTTCTGAGGAGCCATTTATGTTTCTTCCCACCCAGCCAGACAGAAGCATATACTCCTCACTCATAACCCACACAGCACTCTTCTGTTATTTCCATGAAGGCATTCATCATGATATTTCACGAGCCTTTTTTCACATGCTCATCACCAGCATTACTTCTGTGCCCCTTGATAGCAGAAGATTCATCTCTGTTATGGTTGAGTGTCCCCTCCCTCAACTTTGCTAGTGTCTGTGCTAGTGCCTGGCACGCAACAGACACTCACTAAACATGCGGTGAATGAATGAAATAATTCTTCTTGGTGTAGAATCTTTTCTTGAACCCTGAGAGAGTGAGAAATGCACCCAGGAGGCAAGTGGGCAGGCAAGGAGGAGAGAAAGAGGAAAGAAAAGAAAAAGAAATGTGTACCCCTTAACAAATCTAATTGAACATCATTTTCAAGATAATAAGAAATGGCTCAAAAACATTTGGAAGAGATAAAGAATCTTTAAGTAAGAGACAAAATGAGATAATTTCAAACATAAGATTTAACATTACCAGTGATTTTTTCCTCTCTGCTATTATACTTATTTTCATTGAGTCATAAACTATATAATCTCCCAAGTCATTTCTATATACAAAATTTAATCAATTATTTGTGTTCTGCTAAAAATAAAATTAAAAATAAATAAATGAGACCATTGTGGCAGGATTTTAGGCACTACTTCTGTCTACAATCTCTCTTAGAGAATTACAGAAAACAATAGCATAAATATCTGAGAGATAAAAAATATTCTAGTATTTAATTTTGTTGCACCCAGTTTACCCAATTACTTTCAGCCCCCTAACCCTTGTTTTTCATAAGCATATTTATTAATAAATACACTTAAAATTGAAAGCATCAGAAACCCAGTTCTAATATATTTAATCAAATAAACATACTTAATCCATCAAGTAATTACACTGAACAAGGGTGAAGATCAGACGTGGTTGACTCCAGTGACCAGATAACATTGTTTGTTGATATCTAAACTGTGCCTTTTCTGTGTGCAGTTCATTCACAGGAAGGCTCTACCTGAGTTGTTAAAACATAGACAAAACTAGTTCTAAGCTTTCTATGAGAATAGACATCCTCCGGAGAGAGAAAATAAAGTCTTTTAAGTACTTTTTAGGAAAAGCCTGACATCCTCTCAGTAACCCAGATTGGACACTATCACTGTGACTAGAATAATGTAATGATGTAATGTTTTCATCGAACTGACTCAGGTTAAATGAGCACAAAAACTTAGAGTGGATGGATGGAGCACCCAAGAAAAGCAAGCATTCAAGAGACTGTTTCCAGAGAAAAATAGATGCTGAAAAGATAATTTCCAGGAAAACCCAAGGTGGCAGATGAGTAGGTGGAAGCCGCACAAACTTCCTCCCAGGACATAACTGGAATTACAACTAAATTATAGGAAAATTGTCCAGAATAACCAACTGAGCACTAGCTGGAGAGAAGCCTTATAACCATGGACAGACAGAGGAAGTGACATCCCCATAATGAGACTGGTCCAGAATGCAGAGGAGGCACAGGAGGGCTGACTGGGCTCCCCCGGGCAGCAGTGGAAGTTCCAGAGGGATATTTCAGCAGTTGGGGGGTTCCCCTAGAAGTGTGGTGTCTAAATCCCAAATTGGGCTTTCAAGCCTACAGCACCAGAGTTGGAAAAAGAACCCAAATAACATATGTGGAAATCATCAGGGTTTCTGTGCACCAGGGAGAGATAGCTGGATATGTAGAGAGCCTCTTAAAGGGCCAACACATTAAATTTCATTTGTAGCCCCTTACCCTGGGCTCCTAAAGAGGGAGAACATAGTGGACTACTGATGTGTGATGACAGTCTGGGGTTGGTGGCTCTGGGTATAGAACTGAAAGAACAGCCACCAGGATCCCTATGCTGAGTCATTCCCCATACTGCAGAAGCCATCTTTCTTGGGCAGAGCACTCCCCTCCAAGTGGCATCAACAATAGGCCCACCCACAGATATTATTCTGCCACACCCTGTGGAGCTTAAGCTGGGCTATTGAGAAGTACAGCTGCAGGTTGTTATCTCAGTGATTAAGTTTAACAGCTAAAGCAGATCTCTGGGAGCTCTGAGACTTTAGCTGACCCTCCCCTAAGTCAGCTACTGGTAAAGAGGGTATGGTGTGCAGCTGGGTTCTTTCTGGACACAAACAGGCCCAGCAGAAAAAGCCACAAGCTGTGAATTGCTGTTAGCTCCAAACAGGTTTCCCAGGGCCAATCATAGGCAGTGTTTGATATAGAGATACACCAGAGCATTTGCAGATCTACCTAATACATAGCAACAAATACAAAGAAGTAGCCAAAATGCGTAGACAAAGAAAGAGACCCCAAACTAAGAACAAGAGAATTCGCCAGAAGAACTAGATGAAATGGAGGCAAGCAATTTATCAGATTAAAATAATAATAAGGATACTCAATAGCATAAAAAAGACATAGAAACCATTAAAAAGGACCAATCAGAAATAAAGAATGCAATGTCTGAAATAATGAGTACACTGGAAGGAATAAACAGTAGGTTAGATGAAGCAAAAGATGTAATAGTATGCAATGATTTGGAAGAAAACATAGAAAAAAACACCCAAGTGGAGCAGCAAACAGAAAAAATAAAAAGAATTTGCATAGAGAAAAAAGATAGAAAGAAAAAGAAAAAATGAGGAAAGCTTAAGAAACATTTGGGACAAACTGAAGGGTAACAACATCCACATCATGAGAATACCAGATGAAGAACATAGTTAGCAAGGGATCCAGAACATATTTGAAGAAATAATGACCAAAACTTCCCTAATCTGGTGGAGGTAAAAGACACACAAGTCTCCAGGAAGCTCAGAGAGTCCCAAACAAGTTGGTCCCAAAGAGGCCTACACTGAGAAACATCATAATTAAAATGACAAGGCTTAAAGACAAAGAGAGAATACAAAAAACTACAAGAGAAAAGCAGAAAGTTACATACAAGGGAGCACCAATTAGATTGGCATATGATTACTCAACAGAAGCATTTCAGGCCCAACAGGAGTGGCATGAAATATTCAAAGTGATGAAAAGCAAGGACCTACAACCAAGGCTCCTTTACCCAGACAGCTTATAATTTAATATTGAAGGGGAAATAAGGAGCTTCCCAGATGAAAGAAAGCTGAAGGAGCTGGTTAACACCAAACCAGTACTCCAACATATGTTAAAGGGCTTGTTTTGAGAAGAGGAGGAATAAAAAGAGAAAGAAAAAAATAGGAAAATAGTCTAACAATAAAATAGCACTAAATAAATACCTAAAAATAATCACCTTAAACGTAAATGGCTTAAATGCTGAATGGATAAGAAAACAAGCCCATCTGTATGCTGCCTCCACAAGAACGACCTCAGACAGAAAGATAAACAGGACTAAAACTAAAGGGATGAAAATAGATAGTTCATATAAATGGAAAGAGAATAAAAGCTGGGTACCACCAATACATATATCCAACAAAATAGACTTTAAAACCAAGGCTATACTAAGAGACAAAGGACACTAGATAAGGATAAAGGTAACAATCCAACAAAGGGATATAACCCTAGTAAACATTTATGCACCCAATATAAAACACCTAAATAAGTAAAGCAAATCTTGATAAACATAAATGGAGTGATCAACAGAAATACAGTCATAGTTGGGAATTTTAACACCCCGATTGACTTCAATGGATCAACCTTCCAGGCAGAAAACCAACAAGGAGGCAGCAGCCTTAAGCAACACACTGTCAAATGGATTTAATTGATACCTTCATAGCATTTCATCCCAAAAGCAGCAGACTATACATACTTTTCAAGTACACATGAAAAATTTTCTAGGATAAACCACATGTTAGGACACAAAACAAGTCTCAATAAACTCAAGTATGTTAAAATTATATCAAACATCTTCTCTGACCACAATGTTATGAAACTAGATATCAATCATAAGAAAAACACACGAGGACATGGAAGCTAAATTACATGTATTAAACAATGAATGGGTCAACAATGAGGTCAAGGGAGAAATCAGAAGATACCTTGAAACAAATAAAAATGAGGACACAACAATCCAAAATCTGTGGGATGCTGGAAAAGCAATCCAAACACGGAAATACATAGTATTACAGGTCTATCTCAAAAGACAAACAAACAAACAAGCTCAAATAAACAATCTAACTTTACATATAAACAAACTTGAAAAAGAAAAACAAACAAAGCCCAAAGTGAGTAGAAAATAATAAAGATCAAAGCAGAAATAAGCTATTTAGAGTTTTAAAAAACAGTACAAAAGATCAATGAATCCAAGAGCTAGTTATTTAAAAGATAAACAAGATGGATACACCTTCAACCAGACTCCTCAAGAAAAAAAGAGAAAGGATCCAAATAAGTAATATCAGAGATGAAAAAAGAGAAATAAAAACTGACACCAAAGAAATAAAAAGGATCATAAGAAAATATTATGAACAACTATGTGCCAACAAACTGGAAAGCCTGGGCATAATTGATAAATTCCTAGAAACTTAATATCTTCCAAAGCAAAATCAGGATGATTCAGAGAAGCTGAATAAACAGATTACACTTAGAGAAACTGTAACAGCAATAAAAAACTCCCAACAAACAAAAACCTTGGACCCAATGACTTCACAAGTGAATTTTACTAAACATTCTGAGAACTAACACCTTTACTTCTCAAATTATTCCATAAGATTCAAGAGGAGGAAAGGCTCCCAAGTTCACTTTATGAGGCCAGCATTATCCTAATTTCAAAACAATATAAAGACACTACAAAAAAAGAAAATTATTAGCCACTATCCATGATGAATATATATGTTAAAATCCTCAACAAAACATTAGCAAACCAAACACAGAAATGCATCAAAAAGATCATACCCATAATCAAGTGGGATTTACTCCAGGAATGCAAGGTTGGTACAACATGTGCAAATCAATAAATGTGATTCACCACATGAACAAAATGAAGGATAAAAAAAAACACTTGATCATATCAATTGATGCAGTTAAGCATTTGATAAAACCCAGCACCCATTTATGACAAAAGACTCTCAGCAAAGTAGGAATTGAGGAAATATACCTAAACATAATAAAGGCCATAAATGACAAACCCACTGTCAGCATCATACTCAGCAGACAAAACTTACAAGCATTCCCCTTAAGATCAAGGACAAGATAGAGATGTCCACTTTCACTTCTCTTATTCAACATAGTATTGGAAGTTCTAGCCACAGCAATCAGGCAGGAAGAAGAAATAAAAGGCATCCAAATTAGAAGGAAAGAAGTAAACCTGTCTTTATTTGCAGATGACATAATACTGTACATAGAGAACCCCAAAGATTCCATCAAGAAACTCCTAGAACTGATTTATGAATTTAGCAAACTGACATATGAATTCAGCGAAGTAGCAGGGTACAAAAATTAACATTCAGAAATCAGGTGCATTTTATATGCTAATAGCAAACTAATGAAAAGGGAAATTAAGAAAACAATCCCAATCACAACTGCTACAAAAAAGCATAAAATACCTAGGAATAAACCTATCCAAATATGTAAAATACCTGTACTCAGAATTTATAAAACAATGAAGAAAGAAATTAAAGAAGATAAGAATAAGTGAAAGCATATACTGTATTCATGGATAGGAAGAATAAACATAAAAATGTTCATACTACCAAAAGCAATCTATAGATTGTATAGATTGAATGTAATCCCTGTCAACATTCCAAAGACATATTGCACAGAACTAGAATGAATATTTCAAAAATTTATATGGAACCACAAAACGCCTCACATAGCAACAGCAATCCAAGAAAGAACAAAGTTGATAGAATGACACTACCTAATATCATGCCCCTGGCTAGTTTGGCTCAGTGGATTGAGCGTCGGCCTGCGAGCTAAGTGTCGCTGGTTCGATCTTCCAGTCAGGGCACATCAGAGAAGGAAAACTCTGACTCCAAAAAACCTCCACTGCCTTGCGGCATACCTCTTCAGGGGAAAGGCTAAGGGAGTAAACCCCGACAGAAAATCCGGAGCCGGAGTCCCTAAGGCGGTTTGACGTTGTAGTCAACACCGGCAACTCCTGCGGCGCACCTGAAGCCAAGCTGTATTGACTCCGTCTTTCCCTTGGATCCTTCAGCTGCGAAGAGAGGGGGGGTCTGCTGCATGGGCAACAGCAGACCCTCCATATCACCCTGCCCAGGCTCTGTAGCTTCAGCTTCACTGGAGAGGACACTCCAGCGTCATCGCAAGATGTCGATTCAACACGGGAGGAGACAGATACCGTGTCACTCCTGAGTCAGACTGCACAACCATTCTCGGCGGTGCAGATGAACTCTTAAGAAGCTACACCATCGTCTCTCGAGACGGACGGCTGCCGCCGCCGACCTAATATCAAACTATATTGCAAGGCCATAGTTATCAAAACAACATAAAAATAAACACATAGATCAATGGAACAGAAGAGAAAGCCCAGAAGTAAACCCACATCTTTAGAGTCAATTAATATCCAACAGAGGAGGCAAGCATATACAATGGGCTAAAGATAATTTATTCAAATAATGATGTTGGAAAAAATGGACAGATATGTGCAGAAGAATGAAATTAGACCACCTTATTACACCACACACAATTGTAAATTCAAAATGGATCAAAGAGTTAAATGTTAGATCCAAAACCACAAAAATCATACAAGCAAACATAACCATCAAAATCTAAGATATTGCTCAAAAAGTTTTTTATTAAATGTATCTTCCCAGGCAAGGGAAATAAAAGAAAATAAATAAATAAATAAGACTACATCAAACTAAAAAGGTTTTGCACAGCAAATGGAAGCAACAAGATTAAATGGCAACCACGTCGGCCTGCGAGCCAAGTGTCACTGGTTTGATTCCCTGTCAGGGCACATTACTAGGTTGCACATCAGGTCCCCAGTTGGGGGCGCGACTGAGAGGCAACCACACAGTGATGTTTCTCTCCCTCTCTTTCTCCTTTCCCCTCTCTCTAAAAATAAATAAATAAACAAAACAAAATAAATACATAAAATTATTAGGAAAAAAAGATTAAACGGCAACCACAGAATGGGAGAACACATTTGCCAATACATTTGATAAGGGGTTAATATCCAAAATTTATAGAGAACTTATAAACCTCAAACCAAAAAAAAAAAGAATTAAAAAATTGGCAAAGGACCTGAATAGACACTTCTTCAAAGAGGCCATACAGACAGCCAATAGACTTATAAAAAGATGCTCAATGTCACTAATAATCAGAGTAATGCCAATTAAAACCACAATGAGATATCATCTTACACCTGTCAGAATGGTTATCATCAATAAAAAATAAGTGCTGGTGAGGATGTGGAGAAAGAGGAACCCTTTTGCACTGTTGGTGTGAATGCAGTTTGGTGTAGGCACTGTAGAAAATAGTGTGGACATATCTCAAAAAATTAAAATGGATCTCCCTTTTGACTTAGCGATCCCACTTCTGGGAATATATCTGAAGGAAACCAAAACACTAATTCGAAAGAACATAAGCACCCATACGTTCATTGCAGAGTTATTTACAATTGTAGATGAGTGGATAAAGCAGCTATGGTACATTTACACCATGGACTACTACTCAGCCATAAAAGAGAAGAAAATTTTACTCTTTGCAACAGCATAGATGGACCTGGAGGACATTATGCTAAATTAAATAAGTCAGTTTAAGAAAGACCAATGCCCTATATCATTCATGTGTGGAGTCTAATGAACAAACTGAACTATCAAGCAAAATAGAGACAGACTCATAGATATAGAGAGCAGAATGACAGCTAAGGGTGGTGAAGGAGGTTTGGGATTACAGGGGTTGAGCAAAAAGGAAAAGAAATTCATGGACATGGGCAACAGTGTGGTCATTGTGTTGGGAGGGTGATGAGATTAAATTATAATAAAAAATCGGCCCTGGCTTCTGTGGCTCAGTGGATTGAGCATCAGCCTGCGAGCCAAGTGTCGCTGGCTCGATTCCCAGTCAGGGCACATGACTAGGTTGCATGTCAGGTACCCAGTTGGGGGCGCAAGTGAAAGGCAACCACACATTGAAAAAAAAATTATAATAAAAACTACTATAAAAATTAATAAATAATAATTTCCTCCCTTCTTTCCCCCTACCCCCACTCTCTGATACATTTCATAACCCTAAGGGATAAAGAGTTAATTCCCAAATAGCCCCAGAGCCAGCAAGGCCATCTGAGATCTTTGTTTTGCCAAAAAACAGCTCTGTGCTGAATTTGCAGAAAGGTTTCATTTCTCCTCTGGCACTCTGAACAAGGTTATTAAGAGACCCTTTCAAGTTCTCCCCCAGGGCAACTCTACAAACAACTGCTATAAAAGAAAGAGGGAAGAAGCACAAAAGTGTTTGGAGCTCAGGCTGTACACCTTGCAGCAGCTCCAGGCTCTATCTGGGCAACCCCAAGGTAGAAGGAACAGCAAGTAGGGGGAGTTGAGGGCCAGCGGGAAGATTTTCAGCAAAGCTCATTTCTGATTGGATGCCTTCCAGGAAGTGCCCTGTGCCACTATGTCTGGGGATTGAGAATAAGGCTGATATCCAAGATAGATTTTGATTTGATTTAGGATAAATATTGGATAAATATAGAGAAACTATTTTGTAGTGAGTGAGAAAAGGGTGCTTTTTTCTCAACTTGGGGGAACACACACACCATAAGATTTCCTCCTGGGTTTGATGGTATAATATGTGCTCACATTAAGTTCTCTGAGTTTTGGGCCTGTCTCTCTTGTTTGGAACACATAAATCATTGTAGGAGCCATGATCAAGGAAAGCATGGTGTATAGAAAACTAACTAAACTGGGATATAGATCTCAATCTACACCAATTCACTGACTCACCTGGAAGAATTAGCCTCCCCTCTCTGGGCTTTACTTTCTTCACCTTATACATGAGAAAGTTGGACTAGATCACCGATGGGAAATGACCTTATCTCATAGCTCACTCTCATTTTTGGCACTGTGTTCAGAAGGATGCTGATGTCATATCTTTACTCTTCAAGAAATAATTAGGCATATGAGTTGAAATTATTTGTCATATCTGTGCAAAAGGATCACTTTTATTTGCTATCCCTGGAAAAGATTATCTCCAGAATCCCTTGCAAATGGAAAATTTTGGTTTTCTAAATATTTTAATATTTCCCTTGATGCTTGAGACTAACCCCCCCCCCAATTATTTTAAATGTTACCCTCACACCAGTATTCTACAAAAATATAGTATTGTAGACTGTTTTTAGGTATCGAAACTCAAAGCATATATAAAGCACAGAGCCCTGGCTGGTTTAGCTCAGTGGATTGAGCGTCGGCCTGCGAGCTAAGTGTCGCTGGTTCGATCTTCCAGTCAGGGTACATCAGAGAAGGAAAACTCTGACTCCAAAAAACCTCCGCTGCCTTGCGGCATACCTCTTCAGGGGAAAGGCTAAGGGAGTAAACCCCGACAGAAAATCCGGAGCCGGAGTCCCTAAGGCGGTTTGACGTTGTAGTCAACACCGGCAACTCCTGCGGCGCACCTGAAGCCAAGCTGTATTGACTCCGTCTTTCCCTTGGACCCTTCAGCTGCGAAGAGAGGGGGGGTCTGCTGCATGGGCAACAGCAGACCCTCCATATCACCCTGCCCAGGCTCTGTAGCTTCAGTAGAAGCTACACCATCGTCTCTCGAGACGGACGGATGCCGACGACGATATAAAGCACAGAACTTAGTTATTCCATTTGCCAAGTTTTTCAGCCTCCCTCCCCTATGCGTTCTGGTTAGTGAACTCTGCTGCACATTAATAAATAACAATACATGGAACCACTGTCTTTGTTTTGCTGGTGTTTTTATTCCTCCTTCAGTCACAGTGACACTGTTCCTTTCTGAGAGCCCACAGCTCCCACAGAGGCTAGAAAACCACATCTGAGCAGCTGGAGTCTTCCTGGGCAGAGTTTTGATCAAAGCTGGTGGCTTTTCAGTTCATTGTGTGGTTTTCAGCTAAACTGTTCCTCTTTTTTTTCTTTTCCATCTTTTATAGGAAGGACTTCTTTGCACAGTAATTCTATTCAACACACACTTTCTCATGTCAATTGTAAGTAACTCCCTGCACTAAGTGCAAGAGAAAAATAAAGAAAAATAAGACAGTCGGTGTCCTGGACAGTCACAAGCTAGTGAGGGAGAGAGACTTACATGGACACAATTTATGGTAATAAATATCAGGCTGTGATAAGTATTTTAAAAGAGATATTTTTAAAACGTACTATGAGAGAAGGAAGCAGAGGAACCATGTTCTGAATGAGTAGGCTATGGGTAGGTTTCCAGAGAAGCTATTTGAACTTGGCAGTAAAGGATGAATGTTAGGAGGGAAGAGGGTATTTTCCAATGAAAGTAAGCAACATGTGCAAAGTTACGAGGTTAGAGATACCAGATGTGTCTGGAGAACAATGAATAAATGGTTCAGGGTGGCAAGGATGTAGCATCTGTAACAGTAGTGGGGAGAGGGGAGAAGATTTACTGTGGGGTCAGAATTCAGAAGGTGTTAAGTAACATTCTTACTTCAGTGTACAAAACAGATACTGAAAACTGAGTATGTGATAGACAGGGTTCTGTAGCCTGATTTGAGAGGAGAACACACAAGGTACTTGCCCTCAAAGGACTATAACAAAGTAGGATCACATAGAAAGTGCTAATTCCAATAAAATTATAATCACTTCTCTAATGCAGAGATACAGAGAAGTATTGGAGTAAATATTGAATATCCAGTAGGAAGGGCAGAAAAATCAATAAAGAACAACTGGGAGAGAAGGTGGAACCTTTTTCCAGGCATAGAGAATAGTATAAGCACAAAGACTTGGAATCATGATAGATTCTAGCACATTCTGGAAAACTGTGATAAATTTAGCATAGACCAAAAGTAGACTAACTGAGAGCGCGGGGCAAGTGATGGAAGTTAAGTCTCAAAAAGCTTGTGGCTTAGTCTGAAAGAATGAAGAAAAAAGAATGCTTAACTTATTGCAAAGTGAATTATAATTTTTTAAATTGCAATGGTGTACGTTTGATCACACTAATATTCAGTGTCCATTTTAAATGGCCCATGATGTATAGTATATAATCAGCTCTCTACATATACTTCTTATAATTTTAAGGTCAATTAATTTTCTACTTTGTATTAAAGGGCACATGCATTGATTGTATCTTTAACAAAATTTTATCTTTAATATTGAAACCTTTTGTAATATAGAACAGAGCTGTCCAGAATTTACTATTATGACATAAATGTTTTATACTATGTTATCTGATATGGCATTCATTAGGTATGAGTGGTTATGGGAAACTTGAAATGTAACCAATACAAGTGAGAAACTAAATGTTTTATTGTACTTAATTTTATTTAAGTTAAATTTAAACAAGTAGCTGGATGTGACTAGCGTCTACCATATTCAATAGCACAAGTATAGACAAAGCAAATACATGAAAACCTGAGATTCAAAGTTTGACAGAATTAGATACTTAGAGTACCACTCCAAGAAAGAACAAATGAGACAGTTTATTGGAAAGAACTCTGTTAAGTAGGAATGCCATTAACTCCTTTCTTAAAGGGAGATGTAAAGATAAATAGAGACTGGGCAGTCTCTCTTAATAGAGTCATTAAAAGAGCCCAGTTGAACATGAAGGACTTTGAAAGCAATAGAAATGAAACAGCAAATTTTAAAACAAATTTTAAACCCCAACCTTAGCACAAGTGTTTGACCTCTAACAAAATAATCTTACAGAAAGATGTACACAGTCCAGGATACTTAAAAATAAAAACCTGTGCCTGAGATGAATATATCTTTCTTCCACTGTCTGGTATCCCTTCCCCAATCTTCTCATAATGATACCAAATTTTGGAGAGGACCTGCCATTTTGACATTCTTTGTGGGCCTCATACAGCATTAAATCTCAAACCCTGGGCTTTATGCATGGTCCATGACTGGTCAATAAAAATACTTCACCATCCTGAACTCAATAATTGGTTCAGGGATGAACCAGCCAAGGCAATCAGAAGTTTCCCTGAAACTCTTTCTAGGTGCTAGTTTTTTCTCTGAAACTAAATTTTAAAATACTACAAATTCGAAGTTAGCAGTGATTATCTTACTAATTGCCTAGAAGAGGAGTCAGGCAGAGGCAGAAGCAAAAAACATAGAAAGCCCTGAAGATATAGTTCAAATCCTTGTATTCCCTGTGCCTGAAGCTCCTGATCCACCCCTGGGAATTCCTACTTATGTGAGGTAATCCATCCCCTCTCTATACAGGACTTGCGTTGGGCTTCTGTCATTTGCAACCAACACTTACTAATACATAGGCCCACAAAAAGTGCAGATTTGATAGATGTTTTTCCATTAATGAAGCCTAAATTATTTGCCTTTGACAGGTGAAATTATGGTTTTTACTTACTAATGCAGGATTTTGGAGTGGAGTAATTTTTTTCTTTATTTTGTAATTTTTTAATGTAACTTTTTTTCTTTTTTCTTTTACTGTTTTTCTATTACAGTTCTCCCATTTTTCCCCCATTGCTCTCCCCTACCCTGCTCACCTCCCCTCTCTCCCACAGTCAATCCCCATTTAGTTGTCCATGTTCATGGGTCATTTATACTAGTTCCTTGACAAGACCCTTCCCCTTCTTTACCTCCCTTCTCTCGTGCCCCCTCCCCTCTAGTCACTGTCAGTCTGTTCCTTGTTTACATGCCTCTGGTTCTGTTTTGCTTGTTTGTTTGTTTTGTTCATTAGGTTCCTGTATTAGGGGAGATCATATGGTATTTGTCTTTTGCCACTGGGCTTATTTCACTAAGCATAATACTCTCTAGTTCCATCCATGTCATTGCAAATGATAGGAGTTCCTTCTTTCTTTCTGTTGCATAGTATTTCATTGCGCAAATGTACCACAGTTCTTTTGATACACTCATTCAAAACTTAATTTTGATTGTATTTTTCCATTACCATTTAGTGCCCTTATGCCCCCATCCCCACAGCAATCATCACACTGTTGTCTGTGTCCATGAGTCCTTTTCCCTTTTTGCTCAATCCCTCCATCCCCTAACCACCACCACCCTACCATTAGATGTCATCTCCTGTCCATCTATTAGTTTCTCTGTTTTGCTTGTTAGTTCAGTTTGTTCATTAAATTCCACATATGAGTGAAATCATATGGTGCTGATTTTTCGCTAATTGGCTTATTTCATTTAGCATAATGTCCTCCAAGTATATTCATGCTTTTGCAATGGGTGAATTTTCTTCTTTTTTATGGCAAAGTAGAATTCCTTTGAGTAAATGTCCTATAATTGCTTTATCCACTCATCTACCGATGGACACTTGGGCTGCTTCTGTATCTTGGTGATTGCAAATAACTCTGCAATGAACATAGGGGTGCTTATGTTCCTCTGAATTAGTGTTTTGGTTTCCTTCAGCTATATTCCCAGAAATGGGGTTGCTGGGTTAAAAGGCAGATCCATTTTTAATATTTTGAGACATTTTCACAGTGCTTTCCACAGTGGCTGCACTAGTCTGCATTCACACCAACAGTACAAAAGGGTTCCTCTTTCTCCACATCCTCGCCAGCACTTGTTGTTTTATTGATGATAGCCATTCTGACAGGTGTAAGATGGTATCTCATTGGGGTTTTAATTTGCATTTATCTGATGATTAGTGACATTGAGAATCTTTTCATAAGCCTATTGGCCATCTGTATGTCGTCTGTGGAGAGGTCCTTTGCCCATTTCTTAATTGGGTTATTTGTTCTTTTTGTCATTGAGTTCTATAAGTTCTCTATAAACTTTGGCTATTAACCCCTTAATCAGATTTATCAGTGAATATGTTCTCCCGTTCTGTGATTTGTCTTTTATTTTATTTTTTGGCGATTTCCTTGGCTGAGCAAAAATGTTTCATTTTGATGTAGTTTCATTTGCTTATTTATTTTCTTTTATTTCCCTTGCCTGGGGAGATATAGTCAATAAAAAATTTCTATGAACAATATCTGAGATTTTGCTGCCTGTGTTTTGTCCTAGAATTTTTATAGTTTTGGATCTAACATTTAAGTCTTTGATCTATTTTGAATTTATTCTTATGTGTGGTGTAAGAAAGTGGCCTAGTTTCATTTTTCTGCACATATCTGTTGAATTTTCCCAACACTATTTATTGAATAAATTATCTTTTGCTCATTGTATGTGCTTACTTTCTCTGTTGAAGATTAATTGACTATAAATGTGTGGGTTTATTTCTGGGCTTTATAATGTTTCATTCATCTGTGAGTGTTTTTATACCAGTACCATGTTGTTTTGATTACTATGGCCTTCCAGTATAGTTTGATATTAGGTAGCATGATTCTACCAACTTTGTCCTTCTTTCTCAAGATTGCTTTTGCTATGCAGGAACATTTGTGGTTGTTCCACATGCAGTTTGAAATATTTGTTTTAGTTCTGTAAAATATGTTGTTGGGATCTTGATAGGAATTGCACTGAATCTATAGATTTCTTTGGGTCATATAAGCATTTTTTAAAGAATATTTTATTGATTATGTTGTTATAGTAGCTCCAATTTTTTCCTCTTTGCGCCCCTCTGCTCAGTACACAATCTCCCTCCAGCAATCCCACCCCCCTTAGTTCATGTCCATGGGTCATGCAGATAAGTTCTTTGGCTTCACCTTTTCCTATATTATTCTTAATCTTCTTCTGTCTATTCTGTACCAACCAATTATGTTTCTTAGTCCCTGCACAATTTCCCTTTTTCCCCCTCCCCACTCCCAGCTGATAACCCTCTAAATGATACCATACCTATGATTCTGTTCCTATTCTGGTTTGCTTAGTTAGAATTTGTTTTTATTTTTTAGATTCAGTTGTTGATAGTTGTCAGTTTGTTGTCATTTTAGTGTTCATAGTTTTTATCTTCTTTTTCTTAAGTAAGTCCCTTTAATATTTCATGTAATAATGGCTAGGTGATGATGAACTCCTTTAGCTTCCCCTTGTCTGGGAAGCACTTCATCTGCCATTTCATTCCAAATGATAGTCTTGCTGGATAGAGTAGTCCTGATTGCAGGTTGCCTTTCATCACATTGAATACTTCTTGCCAGTCCCTTCATGTCTGCAAAGTGTCCTCTGAGAAATCAGCTGATAGTCCTATAGGCACCTCCTTGTAGGCAACTCTCTGCTTCTCTCTTACTGCTCCCAGGACTCTGTCTTTATCTTTCACCTTTGGCATCTCAGTCATGATGCATCCTGGTGTGGTCCCCTCTGTGTCCAGCTTGCCCGGGACCCTCCATGTTTCCCGGACCGGTATGTCCATCTCCTTCGCAAAATCTGGGAAGTTTTCCTCATTTTTTCAATTCTTGCTTTCTCATTCTGCATTGGTTGGCTGCTTTTTTCTTCCTTATGTTCCAAATCATTGATTTAAACCCTGGTTTCCTTCCCTTCACCATTGGTTTTCTGTGGATTTTTCCTTTGTTTCACTTAGCATAGCCTTCACTTCTTCTCTTATGCATTTGCCATACCCAAGCATATCTGTCAAGCCTGTGAGCATCTTTATGACCAGTGTTTTGAATTCTGTGTCTGTTAGGTTGTCTATCTCCTCATTTGTTAGGTTGGCTATCTCCTCGTCGCTTAGTTCTCCCACTGGAAATTTTATTCGTCCCCGTTTTGGGGCATACCTCTCTGTCTCCTCATACTGACAGGCTCCTGTGTTTTTTTGCCTCTGCATCCCAGGTAGAGCTGTGGCTCCTCTTACATTGTAAGGGGAGGAGCCTTAGGGATTCATCAGTACCAGGCGACCTGTTTCACCACGTTGTGGCGCTGCGTGTGGGGAAAAAATCTGAAAGGGAACAATGCTGTCTGCCCAGCACTTGCCCCTTATCCAGGCACCTCTTCCACTTCTGCACCAGACTGGCGCCCCTCTAGCTGCTGCCTTGGCCATCGTTCCCGGAGTGGGTGGGTCTACAGACACTCTAGGACAGTGGGAGTCCTTTAAACAAGTGAACTCTGCTGAGACTGGCAGTTTCTCCCTCCTGCCCAACTCCCACTGGTCTGCACAGTCAGAAGCAATGAGGCTTGATTTTCTCTGGTGCTGGAACTGTGAGGAGCTGGTAATGCTCCCCAGGTGTCCCTCCTGACTTTTTAAAACATCTGACTTCACTTTCTGCCAGCCTGCTGCTGCTGCTGTCGCCATCACATCTCATCCTCTTCACCCCGGCTCCACATCTCCTACCTGTCTGAATGAGTATTTCTCCTTTATATCTTGTTTGCTGAACTTCCATGCAGTTTGATTTTCTGGAACTTCTTGTTGTTTCTAGTTTTGAGGTAGTTGTATTCCTTCTTAGTTGTGGAGGGAGAGAAAGCGTGTCTGTCTATGCCTCCATCCTAGCCAGAAGTTCATATAAACATTTTAATGATGTTCTATCCACGAACACAGTATGTGTTTCCATTTATTCGTACCTTCTTCAATTTCTTTCTTCATTTTTTTATAAATTTCTGAGTACAGGTATTTTACATATTTGGATAGGTTTATTCCTAGGTATTTTATGCTTTTTGTAGCAATTGTGATTGAGATTGTTTTCTTAATTTCCCTTTTCATTAGTTTGCTATTAGCATATAAAATGTCCCTGATTTCTGAATGTTAATTTTTGTATCCTGCTACTTTGCTGAATTCATATATCAGTTTGCTAAATTCATAAGTCAGTTCTAGGAGTTTCTTGATGGAATCTTTGGGTTCTCTATGTACAGTATTATGTCATCTGCAAATAAAGACAGGTTTACTTCTTTCTTTCTAATTTGGATGCCTTTTATTTCTTCTTTCTGTCTGGTTGTTGTGGCTAGGACTTCCAATACTATTTTGAATAAGAGAAGTGAAAGTAGACATTTCTGTCGTGTTCTTGATCTTAAGGAGAATGCTCATAGTTTTTGCCTGTTGATTATGATGCTGGCCATGGGCTTTATTATGTTTAGGTATGTTTGCTCTCTTCCCACTTTGCTGAGAGTTTTGTTCATAAATGGTTTTGGGTTTATCAAAAGCTTTTTCTGTATCAATTGATATAATTATGTGTTTTTTTATCTTTTGTTTTGCTTACATGGTGAATCACATTTATTGATTTGCCCATGTTGTACCAACCTTTCATTCCCAGAATAAATCCCATTTGTTCATGGTGTATAATCTTTTTGATGCATTACTGTATTGAGTTTGCTAATATTTTGTTAAGGATTTTAGCACAATGTGCATTAGGGATATCGGCCTATAATTTTCTTTCTTTGTAGTGTCTTTATCTGGTTTTGGAATTAGGATATTTCTGGTGTTATAAAATGAGTTTGGGAGCCTTTCCTCCTCTTGAATGTCATAGAATAATTTGAGGAGAGGTGTTAGTGTTTCTTGGGATGTTTGGTAAAATTCACCTGTGTAGCCCTCACATCCAAGGCTTTTGTTTATTGGGAGTTTTATGAGTACTGCTTTAATTTTATTAGGTATCATCTGTCTATTCAGATTACCTGAGTCTCCCTGTTTTATTTTTGAAAAGTTGTAATCACCCAGGTTTTCCAGTTCATTGTCATATAGTTGTACATAATGTTCTTACAATCCCTTATATTTCTTTGGTGTCAGTTGTTATTTCACCTCTTTCATGTCTGATTTTACTTATTTGAGTTTTTTTTAATAAGTCTGGTTAAAGGTTTGTCAATCTTGTTTATCTTTTCAAAGAAACAACCTTTGGATTCATTGATCTTTTGTATCATTTTTTTAGACTCTATATCATTTATTTCTGCTCTAATCTTAGTTATTTCTTTCATCCTACTCACTTTGGGCTTTGTCGTTGTCCTTCTTTAAGTTCCTTTAAGTGTGAATTTGGATTGTTTATTTTAGCTTTTTCTTGTTCTTTGAAATAAACCTGTAACGCTATGCCTTCTTAAAATTGCCTTTCCAATATCCCACAGGTTTTATTATTGTTGTGTCCTCATTTTCATTTGTTCCAAGGTCCTTCCTTGATCTCATTTTTGACAAATTCATTGTTTAATATGTTATTTAGCATCTTAATATGATTTCAATCTTAAATTTATTAAGACTTGTTTTGTGTCCCAAGATGTGGTCTATCCCAGAAAGTACACCATGTGCACTTGATAAGTATGTATATTCTGCTCCTTTGGGTTGAAATGCTCTGAAGATATCAATTAAATTTTATCTATTGTGTTCTTTAAGACCACTTTTTTTCATGTTGATTTTCTGCTTGGAAGATCTATACATTAAAATCAATGTGGTGTTAAAATTCCCAGCAATGCCTGTATTTCTGTTGATCTCTCCATTTATGTCCATCAAGATTTGCTTTACATATTTAGGCGCTCTTATTGCAAGTGTGTAAACGTTTACTAGGGTTATGTCCTCTTATTGGATTGTTCTCTTTATCATTATGTAGTGTCCCTTTTTGTCTCTTACTATAACCTTTGTTTTAAAGTCTATTTTGTTGGATATGAGTACTGCTGTACCCACTCCTTTTCTTTTCCATTTTCATGAAATATCATTTTCCATCCCTTTACTTTCATCTGTGTGTGTCTTTTGATCTGAGATGGGTCTTTTAGAGGCAGCATATATGAGGGTCTTGTTTTCTTATCTATTTAGCTACCTTATGTCTTTTGGTTGAAGCATTTAAGGTGATTATTGATAGATACATATGTAGTGCATTATATTGTTAGCCTGTTTTCCTGTGTTTCTTTTCTTTTTCTTCTTTTTCTTTTTTTTATTATTGTTTTTCAATTACAGTTGTCCCATTTTTCCCCCATTGCTCCCATACACCCAGCCCAGCCCTTCTCCCACAGTCATATCTGACCCTGTTGTCCATGTCCATGAGTCATTTATACATGTTCTTTGCCTAAACCCTTCCCTTATTTTCCCCTTCTATCACTCCCCCCTCCCCCCTAATAACTGTTATTCTGTTCCTTGTTCAGTTTAGTTCATTTGTTTGTGTTGTTCCTTAGTTTCCTGTATTAGGGACATCATATGGTATTTTTCTTTCATTGCCTGGCTTATTTCACTAAGCATAATTCTCTCTAGTTCCATCCATGTTGTCACAAATGGCAAAAGTTCCTTCTTTCTTTCTGCTGCATAATACTCGATTATGTAAATGTATCACAGTTTTTTGATCCAATCATCTACAGATGGACACTTAGGCTGTTTCCAGCACTTAGCTATTGTAAACAGCACTGCTATGAACATAGGGGTGCATAGGTTCTTTTGAATTGGTGTTTCAGGATTTTTTGGGTATAATCCTAGTAGTGGAATCACTGGTTCAAAAGGCAGTTCCATCTTTAGTTTTTGAGGTAATTCCATACTGTTTTTCATAGTGGCTGCACCACTCTGCATTCCCACCAACAGTGCAGTAGGGTTCCCATTTCTCCACATCCTCACCAGCACTTGTTGTTTGTTGATTTGTTGATTTGTTGATGATGGCCATTCTTACAGATGTAAAGTGGTATCTCATTGTGGTTTTTATTTGCATCACTCTGATGGTTAGTGATGTTGAGCATTCTTTCATGTGTCTACGGACCCTCTGTGTATGCTCCTTGGAGAAGTATTTATTCAGGTCTTTTGTCCATTTTTTAATTGGGCTGTCTGTCTTCTTGGTGTTGAGATGTGTAAGTTCTTTATGTATTTTGGAGATCAATCCCGTGCCTGAGATATCATTGGCAAAAATGTTTTTCCATATGGTTGGTTACCTTTCCATCTTGCTAATGTTTTCTTTTGCTGAGCAGAAACTCTTTAGTTTGATGTAGTCCCATTGGTTTATTTTTTTTCCTTTATTTCTTTTGCCTTAGGAGATGTATCCGAGAAGATATTGTTACGTGGGATATCTGAAAATGTCCTGCCTCTATTTTCCTCTAGGACTTTTATGGTGTCATGGCTTACATTTAAGTCTTTGATCCGTCCTGAGTTTATTCTGGTGTGTGGTGTAAGTTGGTGGTCTAATTTTATTTTTTTGCATGTCCCTGTCCAGTTCTCCCAGCACTATTTGTTGAAGAGGCTCTTCTCACTCCATGTTATACTCCTTCCCCCTTTGTCAAATATTAGTTGACCATATAGTCATGGGTTTACTTCTGGGCTCTCTATTCTCTTCTATTGATCTACATATCTGTTCTTATGCCAGTACCAGACTGTTTTGATCACAGTGGCTTTGTAGTATTGTTTGATGTCTGGTATTGTGATTCCTCCTGCTGTGTTCTTTTGTCTCAAGATTGCTTTGGCTATTCAGGCTCTTTTTTTGGTTCCATATAACTTTTTGAATTATTTGTTCTAGGTCTGTGAAATATGTCATTGGTATTTTAATAGGGATTGCATTGAATCTATAAATTGCTTTGGGTAGTATGGACATCTTAATGATGTTGATTCTTCCCATCCATGAACATGGTATTTCCTTCCATTTATTTGTATCTTCCTTAAGTTCTTTCTTCAATCTTATGTAGTTTTCCGAGTACAGGTATTTTATCTCTTTGGTTAAATTTACTTCTAGGTACTTTATTTTTCTTGTTGCTATAGTAAATGGGATCTTTTTTTATTTTTAGATTCTATTTCTGATATTTTATTGTTGGCATACAGAAATGCCTTAGATTTCTGTATATTTACTTTGTACCCTGCTATTTTGCCAAATTTGCTTATTATGTCTAATTTTTTAGTGGAGTCCATAGGGTTTTCAAGGTATACCATTGAGTCATCTGCAAATAATGACAGTTTTACTTCCTCTTTTCCAATTTGGATGCCTTTTTTTTTCTTTTTCTTGTCTAATTGCTGTGGCTAGAACTTCCAACACTATGTTGAATAGGAGTGGAGATAGTGGACATCCTTGTCTTGTTCCTGACATCAGTGTGAACGCTTTCAGTTTTTGTCCATTGAGTATAATGTTGGCTTCAGGTTTCTCATATATAGCCTTAATTATGTTGAGGTATGCTCCCAGTATTCCCATTTTGCTGAGTGTTTTCATCATAAATAGGTGTTGTATTTTATCAAATGCTTATCTGCATCTATTGATATGATCACGTGATTTTTGTCTTTCATTTTGTTTAGGTGATATATTATATTTATTGATTTGCGAATATTAAACCATCCTTACATCCCTGGGATGAATCCCACTTGATCGTGGTGTATGACCTTTTTAATGTTTTGCTGGATCCTGTTTGCCAATATTTTGTTGAGAGTTTTAGCATCTATGTTCATGAATGATATTGGCCTATAGTTTTCTTTCTTTGTTGTGTCTTGACCTGGTTTTGGAATTAGGGTAATACTAGCTTCACAGAACGAGTTTGGGAGTTTTCCCTCTTCTTGGATTTTTTGGGATAGTTTGAGAAGGATAGGAGTTAGTTCTTCCCTAATTGTTTTGTAAAATTCACCTGTGAAGTTATTCGGTCCAGGGCTTTTATGTGCCAGGAGATTTTTTTTACTGTTTCAATTTCACTCTTTGTTATTGGTCTGTTCAGGCTTTCTACTTCTTGATTCAGTTTTGAAACATAATATGCTTCTAGAAATTTGTCCATTTCATCTTGGTTGTCAAATTTCTTGCCATACAGTTGTTGGTAGTAATTTCTTACAATCCTTTGTATTTCTGTGATATCAATCATGATTTCTCCTCTTTCATTTGTGATTCTGTTTACTTGGGTCCTCTTTCTTTTCTTCTTGATGAGCCTGGTTAAAGGCTTGTTGATTTTGTTTATCTTTTTAAAGAACCAGCTCCTACTTCTGTTGATCTTTTGAATTGTTTGTTTAGTCTCTATGTCATTTAATTCTGCTCTGATCTTGGTGATTTCTTTCCTTCTACTAACCCTGGGCTTTGTTTGTTGTTGTTCCTCTAGTTCTTGTAGCTGTAGGGTTAGATTTTTTATTGGAGATTCTTCTATCCTTTTCAGATATGCCTATATTGCTATGAACCTCTCAGGACTGTTTTTGCTGTGTCCCATAGATTTTGGGCTGTTGTGTGTTCATTATCATTAGTTTCTAGAAATTTCTTGATTTCTTCCTTGGTGTCATTGTTAACCCATTTATTATTTAATATCATGTTATTAATTCTCCATGAGTTTTGATGTCTTTGATTTTTTTCCTTGACGTTGATTTCTAGTTTCAAGGCATTGTGGTCTGAAAAGGTGCTTGATCTAATTTAAATTTTATTGAATTTGTTGAGGCTTGTTTTGTGTCCTATTATGTGGTCTATCTTTGAAAATTATCATGTGCATTTGAAAAGAATGTATATTTTGCTTCTTTGGCTTGAAAAGCCCTATATTATCAGTTAAGTCCATGCGGTTTAGTGTGTTGTTCAATGCCTGTATACCCTTGGTGTTTCTTTGCTTCAAAGATCTGTCTATTGTTGATAATGGAGTGCTAAAGACCCTTACTATAAGTGTGTTGCTGTTGATACCCTTCTTGTAGTCTTCTAGTATTTTTCTTATATATTTGGGTGCTCCTATGTTGGGTGCATATATGTTTATCAGTATTATATCTTCTTGATGGATTGTTCCTTTAAGTGTTATGAAATGACCTTCTTTGTCTCTTTTTATGGCCCTTGCTATGAAATCCATTTTGTCTGATATAAATATAGTTACCCCAGCTTTTTTTTTTTATGTCTATTTGCTTGGAATACATTTTTCATCCCTTCATTTGCAGTCTGTGTAAATCTTCTGTTTTGAGGTGTGTCACTTGTAGACAGAATATATGTAGGTCATGTTTTCATATCCATTCTGCTACCTTGTGTCTTTTAATTGGAGCATTTAATCCATTTACATTTAAGGTTATTATTGACATGTATTTATTCGTTTCCCTTTTTACCTGTGTTCCTCTCCCTCTCTTATTTTCTTCTTTTTTTTTAAAGCATTCACTTTAGCATCTCTTACAATGATGGTTTGGTGGAGATGTATTCTTTTAGTTTTCTTTTGTCTGGGAAACTCCTTAATTCACCTTCCATTTTGAATGAGAGCCTTGCTGGGTAGAGTATTCTTGGTTGTAGGCCTTTGTTTTTCATTGCTTGAAATATTTTTAACCATTCCCTTCTGGCTTATAGTGTTTCTATTGAGAAATCGGTTGATAGCCTTGTCGGAGCTCCCTTGTATGTTATTTGCTGTTTTTCTCTTGCTGCTTTTAGGATTCTCACTTTGTCTTTGAATGTTGTCATTTTAATTATGATGTGCCTTTGAATCGGCCTTTTTGGAGTCATCTTCATTGGGACCCTCTGGCTTCCTGGACTTGCATGACTTTTTCTCTCATCAGGTTAGGAAAATTTCCTGTCATCACCTTTCCTATAAGGTTTTCTATCCTTTGCTCCTCTTCTTCTCCTTCTTGTATCCCTATGATTCTAATGCTGTTTAGTCTCATGCTGTCCTGCAGTTCTCCTAAACCCTCTTCATTCTTTTAAAATCTTTCTTCATTTTGTTTGTATTGTCTGGGAATTTTTTTCTACATTGTCCTCTAACTCACTGATCCGATCCTGTGCTTCGTTTATCCTGCTTTTGATTGATTCTACTGTATTCTTCAGTTCAGAAATTATATTCTTCATTTTTTCCTGTTTTTTTTTTAATTCTATTCTGTTAATATCAACAACTTTAGTTCATTATTCATTGAATGTTTTTAAATTAATTTGTTTGTTTATTTTATTTTTTTAGAGAGAAGGGAAAGGAGAAAGAGAGGGTGAGAAACATCACTGTGTGGTTGCCTTTCACTTGCGCCCCCAACTGGGGACCTGATGTGCAACCTGACTGGGAATCGAACCAGCGACACTTAGCTCGCAGGCCAATGCTCAATCCACTGAGCCACAGCAGCCAGGGCTTTTTCTGGTTCTTATTAATCATTTCTATATCTTCTTTTTTTGGTTGTTGGCATAGTTCTCTGTAAGTTCCTTGTAGCTTCCCTGCAATTCTTTGTAGTTCACTTGGAGTTCCTTGTAATTTCCCTGCAGTTTGTTGTAGTTTTCTTTGAGATTGTCAAGTACATTGAGCTTCTTTATCACCATTCTTTTGAATTCCATTTCTGATAGTTGGCTTATGTCTATTCCATCTATCTCTCTTTCTGGGGATTCTTCTTTTCCTTTCACTGGGAGGTTGTTTCTGTGTGTTCCTGTGTTGCATTCTTCTTTTTTGTTTTGTTTATTAAATGTGTCTGCTTTGATTTCCCGCCTTCGTGGTGTGAGATTCTTTATAGGAGTCCTGGGGGATTCAGTGATGCAGTCTCTTTAATCTCCTGAGCCTGACTCTCTTGTGATGCCCTTTATGCCATTTGTTTATGCTGTCTGGTTGTATTTCAGTTACTCTTTGGTGGATCCTTTCGTCTGGCTAGTTGATTGAGAGTCACTCTGCCCCCCCCCCTTGTCTTGAGTTCTTTTGTGGAGATGTTCTGGGCACAGTTATCTTTTTCTGGAAACACACCTGGTCAGAATTCCATAGGTTTCAAATCTTTTCTGGCTGGCTGACTGTGAGGAGATCTGGCTGGTTTCTGTGGCTCCTTTTCTCTCTCTCTTGTGGGCCTGCTGCAGCTTTCTGCTGTAAGCTGCACTGAGTTTGGTCTCTCCCCACTTGTCCTGTGGCACCCTTCAGCAATCCTCAGGCTTCTCTAGCAACATTGTTCTGCTGGCAAGACAGTGCACAAGTCCTTAGTCCTCACCCAGCCTTGGGTCCTGTCTTCACTCCTCCTCCCAAGAAGTCTCTTGTGCTCCAAGCGGCAGCACTGGGCTGCATTTGTCCCTGGATGGCTGCGTCTCACTATTCACCTGTGCACACTGCTTGCCTGCCTGGGGTCCCCACTGAGTCTGCATTTCTGCCACAGCTCTCCTGTATGGGCCCCTCTCCCCAGCTCAGTTTCGCTTTTTTTTTTTTTTTTTTCTGTTTAGTGGTGCCGTGATGCACGCACCTAGGGTGCAGAATTGTCAGCCCAGATTTGCCAGCCCAGGGGGTCACAAACCTAGACTGAGTTCATACAGCTTCCCACAGTCTGGGCCATTTGCTATCTTCCCACACCTCTGGTTGTTTCAAGGAAACCTTCCCTTTGTCTCCCTCCGGGGGACCCCACTCATCCCTGAGGCCCTCCCTTGTGGGACCCCGCTGGTCCCAGCACCGATGGCAGGTGGCAATTTCCAAGCAGATCCTGGCTAATGAGCCAGTTTGCAGCTGTCACTTTGGGGTGCAGTATGGTAATGGCACCGGGCTGGGGGGCCCAGCAACTGGGCTGGGGGCTCCAGCGACTCCTTTTGAGAGCACAGGGAAGCTTTCTGCCCTCTTTCTCTCCACTCCCACACTCCCTTCCCTGTTCATGTTATCTGAAAGCCTCACTCACTCACTCCTCTCTGTGTTTGTACTCTAAGCCTTTCCGCGATGGGAGCAAGCAGACAACACTGTTACCTACTCCGCCACCATCTTTGGACTCTCCTTTTTCTTAAAGCAAGCCTTTTAACATTTGTTGCAGTACTGGTTTGGTGTTAACAAAATCCTTTAGCTTTCTCTTCTCTGGGAAGCTCCTTATTTTTCCTTTGATTTTAAAATATAGCCTCTCTGGATAAAGTTGCCTCAGTTGTAGGTCCTTGCTTTTTATCCCCTTGAATATTACATGCTACACCCTTCTGGGCAGAAATATTTCTGTTGAGAAATCAGATGGCAGTCTAATTAGTGCTCTCTTGTATCTACCTGATTTTCTCTTGCGGTGGTTATGATTCTCTCCTTGCCTTTAAGTCTTGTCATTTTAATTATGATGTGTCTTGGTGTGGGCCTCTTTGGGACCAACTCGTTTGGGACTCTTTGAACTTCCTTTACTTTTTCCTTCACCAGATTACGGAAGTTTTCAGTCTTTATTTCTTCAAGTAAATTCTCAATCCCTTGCTCATTCTCTTCTCCTCCTGGTATTCCCTTGATATGGATGTTGTTATGGTTAATGTTGTCCAAAATGTTTCTTAAGTTCCCCTCATTTTTTTATATTTCTTTTCTTTTTGATGCTCTGCCTGGGTGTTTTTTTCTACCTTGTCTTCCAACGCACTGATTCTGTCCTCTGCTTCACCTAGTCCACTATTTATTCCTTACAGTGAATTTATTTATTTCAGATAATACATTCTTTATTTCTGACTGGCTTTTTTTTTTTTTTTTTTTGGTTTTTATGTCTTTTTTCATGCCATTGAGTATCCTTATAATCACTACTAAAAACTCTCTATCTGGTAAATTGCTTGCCTCCATTTCATCTAGTTCTTCTGGAGAATTCTCATTCTTTCATTTGGAGTCTGTTTCTCTGTCTTCCCATTTGGCTGTTTCTTTGTATTTTCCACCTTATATGTTAAACTAATCAGCTGTTACATTGACCAGTTGTTAATCTAATTAAGCTTTAATCAGCAGTCCAGCTTAAGAACAACAGGGTGGGGCAGAGTAATTCCTGTGGGCAGGGTTATTGCCTCCCCTCAGGCTGATGCCACTTGGAGAGGAGTGCTCTACCTGAGAGAAATGGGCCTGCAGTATGGGCAATGATTCAGCATAGGAATCATGGTAGCTGTTCCTTCAGTACTCACCCCAGAGACATCAATACCAGACTCTTCTCAAGCATCTCTAGTCCACTTTGCCCTCCCTCTCCTGGAGCCCAGGGTAAGTGGCAGTCATGTTGTGGTGAGGTCATTTCTTGTCTGTCTGTGGTTATGAGACTTTTCTTCTGCTAGTGTTCAGTTGGTTATTCTGGATTATTTCTGTACAATTTAGTTGGTCCTGGGAGAAGGTTAGTGTAGCTTCCACTTATTCCTCTGTCATCTTGGATCAACTATAGGTCTGTTTTTTCTTGATCTAAGATGTGATCTACTCAGACTCACTTCCTCTGAGCTCCAGCACCAGGGAAGCAATTTGAAAGGCACTAGTGACAAAAGGGGGAGAAACTGAAGTGTCTGGCATCGAGGTGAGCAGAGGCCAGTGTCCCTTTTCTAAACTGTCCCCCCACAAATCCAACAAGCTGGTGCCATATCTGAGACACCATCAACCTGGCTAACACTCAAATTTTTCTTTATGATTACTTTAGCAATTAAAGAGTAAAAGAAACAATGGAAGGGGACTTAGACTTTCCCAATATTTTTGCAACTGTTGTATTAATATCTTAAAATAGGTAGCCCAGGAGTATGCCTTCTACTTTAAAACTCCTAAAGTTTAAACACAGTCCCCAGTAATTATGACTACACTAACATCATAACTCTTATGCCACTGACATGTGGAAGAATTGCATTTTGAAATTCGATGTGTGGTCAAAGTTTGCAATTATGATAGAATAATCAGCTGTCTTATCAGAGTTCTCTCAATTCTCTCATCTATCCATGTTGGGGAAAAGCTGAGGAATCCTCAAAACTCCAAAATAGAGAGAAGGGTAAAAAAAACAACAACTCCAAAATAGGTGTGTATAATACAACACCCATCTTAGCATGGAGATTACTACACCTATTCTGTGGACTGTCAAACATAGTACAAGTTTCTAAAAGTGAACCAACAATCAAAAGTGAAAATTTATTTTATTCAGATTCTCTGTAGATTGATGTAACCATCTGTAGAAATAAACCATGGAAAGAAAGATTCAGGGCATTTGCATAATGTGAGTACATTACCATGGTGAGAAAGGAAGACCTGATAGCACTGTGAGGATAGAGTCATGGAACGTGGGATTTAAATGGTTAAGAAATTGGGGGGACTGGAGCTTGGCTATGAGGTTTCTGACCTGAGAAACTGAGTGCAATGTTCATCATCAGAACTCTGAAATGAGCATGGTTTCAGAGAGAGGCTAAGGGAGAAGAGAAGAGAGGGGAGTAGAGGACAAGGTAGGATCTCAAGCAGAAGGGGCAAAAGGATCAAAGAAGGGGAAATTGAGAAAAGAAAGGACCACCAGGAAGACACAGTCTCATGGAAGTCAAGGGGAAAGAAGGGAGGTGAGAAGAATGATGACAGAAATTACAATCATTTTTTAATAGAGAAAATTAAAGCTCAGAGAAACAATTTACTACCCATAGCTAATAAGCATCAAATCAAGACCTGGGACTCTGTAATTCCAAAGACCACACTCTTTCTAATATATTGTCTATCTCATAGATGAAACATAGAGGAAGATAGGGTTTCAGAAAACACATTTGTCTGTCAACATTTAGAACACCGAGTTGCCTGATGGGGATGAGAGACAGCATTTAATGAGAAGAGAGAAACCAGATTATAAAAGATGACAAATGACAGCAAAGGAATAGAAGATAAATTTTATGAAGGTGGTTCTATGAAAACAGAGGAGACAATACTATTACTGGACAGTGGGTTGAAGAGAGAAGTATTCAGTTAACTATAAATTGTGTAGCAAAAAATGTATGAAGCCTTGCACCTGATGTTAGTATGGTGCCAGGATGTTTAACAGACCCTGACACAGAGTGGTCACTGTGTTCTTTACATTGATATCTGTAATCAGTAATAGTCAACTGTAACCCAAGCATCTGAAGCTAACTGATGATTCATGGTATCTCCCAAATACCCTCCTCAATAAAAGGAACTAAGAGAGAATATTTAAGACTCCTCCACTAGAGAGATTTGTCACCTCTCCTCCTCCCAGACAAAAGACAGTGTCCAGGTAATTTTGTTCTCTCATCCATGATCCTGAAACCTCTACTGGACAGGGAGTTCCCACCAATCTGGGGCACTGGAGGCAGCCTGCCTCAGAAGTTAAAATCTGGACTCCAGTGTTTATTTCATGAACTAGAGGATCTTAGCTGGTGACGTTGTGTCCCCCATGGACATGTGGCAATGTCTGGATACATTTTTATTATTACAACTGAGGAACAGGTGCTACTGGATTGTAGTATGTAGAGTCCAAGGATGTTGCTCAGCATCCTGCAATACACAAGGAAGCATCCATACCATATAATTCAGGCCCAAATGATCATAGTGAGAAAATTTAGAAACTGAGTCATAATAGGAATATTTCTTAAGCTCTTTAGAACTAAGTTTCCTCAACTGTAAAGTAGGAATAACAATGATACTTATTGCTTCCTGGGAAGTTGAGAATTTAATAAGCTAATACATGCAAAGCATGAAGTCCTCAGGAACATCAGCAGCAGCAGCAGCAGCAGCAACATCTTTACTGTTTTTGTGTGATGAGCCAGGATGTTGGCTTAAACCAGATACAAGGGCAGAGTTTACTTCTAGTCAGAAATATGGTGGCTTTATGAATGTGTGTGAGGGTTTTCTTTCCAAGCCCTCCTTTGTAAGGAACAGTCAGAGCCATAGGGACAACAGAGGCTGCATTTAGAGATGTGTACATTTTTTTCTTCCACTGAATGTCCTAGCTTCAGATATAGAAATGTTCCCAGCAGAGAGGCCTTCCCAAGTGGGGAGAAGTGGTGCTGACCATCACCTGGGTCAGAACTAAAACACTTCTGACAGAAAAGCTTTCCAAGCAATTGAGCAGATTCTGTTCTGTTGCTATTGAGGGCATGCTGGTTTGTGACAGAATGAATGAAAATATTTCCCGGGGGTACTTTCCATCAAAGGAGAAAAGCAGATTATTAACAAATGAAAATATGTATATTTGGATAATTACATTTGTTATACCTGTATATTTTTTTATTCTCTAAGATGGTGCAAAAAGAAATTGAATAGATCTTGGGAAATGTGATTGTTTTCTTACTGGACTGGAACAAGGTCTTTCTGTGTGTGTGTGTGTGTGTTAAATAAAAATTACCTGCAAAGCAGCTAGGCGAGAGAGGTACATTTGAAAGATTCCTACTCTAGTCAGACTCACTTAGCCCCTTAATCCCTTACATTGGCAGTTGAATCTCAAAGATAGTTCTGGTGCACAGAGGAGCAATAAACAAACACAGCCCAGGGCTCCTGGCATCATGGAAAAAAAAAATCACCATTCCTTGTAAATAGATTGCAATAAAACAATAGCGACTGAACATTTAGTGGAAGAGAGAATCAACCAAGAGGAACTCTGACTCAGTGGCCTTTAAGCTACAGCAACAAACAAAAGAACATTGAAATGGACTCAGATGAATCCTTTAAAGACAACCAGCTTTTGAAGGCTTATTAATCAACCTCTCGGGAAGAATCCCAGACTATTTTAACCAGAGTGGAGGTAAAAGCAAATAATGAAAAAACAGTCGATCAATCATCCAGAAGATGTGTGTGCCAGCATCAACAAACTTTTTCCCCCCTGCCTTGTTTTCATGTCTCCACACTGGTCAGATTTAATGTCTGTCTTTCACAACCTAAGTGAAAGGAAAAAGAAAAGATATGCTGTTTTTTATAGATGTCTGTGGCAGTCTTCTCAGAATTTACTTTTGCTTACTCTTGTCCAACAACACCTGATTTTTTATTAGGAGACTTTTGTGGTTCTGACTTACCCTTCAGTGCAAAGGGCGTGGGTGAAGCACATGAGGCAGGCCAAGCCAAGCAGGTTATTCATTATATCCCCTCTGACCACAGTGATTGGTTTACCTATAGCACAGGATCTAATCAGGGTTTTTTTATTTTATTTTTTTATGCCAGTCAATACATCCTCCTCACTTTTAGGGTTTTCTATTCCCTACAACCAAAAGAATCTTCACTAATGCAGTGGTCCCATATTTTAGCATCTCGGTGACTCAAATACATGGTTAGTGTATTTGTTTTCTATTGCTGCCATAACATACCACAAACTTAGTGGCTTAACACAGCTTAAATTTATTATCTTCCAGTTTTGTATGTCAGAAATCTGACTGTGGTCGCAGTGGACTAAAATCAAGGTGTTGAAAGGGCTGTGTTCCTTTGGCAAGCTCTCAGGAGAATTTGTTTTCTTGACTTCTCCAACTTCTTGGGGCTGCCCACATTTGTGGTCCCTCTCTCCAACTTAAGGTCAACAATATGGCATCTCTCTGACCCTCTTTTTCTGGTTACATCTCTTACTTTGACTCACTTATTTTGCCTCTCTCTACTTTAAGAATTCTTGTAATGATGTTGGAATCACTTGAATAAGTCAGGATACTTTCCCTATTTCAAGGTTAGTTGTTTAGTAATGTTAATTCCACCTGCAACATTAATTCCCCTTTGCCAAGTAAAGTAACATGTCCACAGGTTCTGGGGATTAGGACATGGGCATTTTAGGGAATACAATTCTGCCTATCACATTTAGGTTACAATAATTCTCCATAATCCACAAGAGATATGTTCCAGTATCCTGAGTGTATGCCTGAGACCGCGGACAGTCCTGAACCACATTTATACCCCTATATATACATACCGACGATGAAGTTTAATTTATAAGTTAGGTACGGATTAACAATAATAATTAATAATGAAATAGAACAAGTATAACAATATATTGTAATAAAAGTTTGTGAATATAGTCTCTCTTTCTCTCTCATTTACTCTCTGAGAACACTGATGAACATAATTTTTGTTGAGTTATATATAACACTTGTTTTTGACTAACTTTTGGCATCTGAATCCAAAACTGACCACTGTTTTTCTATATCATGTCTACTTTTTAAGGTACATAGTATCCTCCCTTTGTCCCAAAATTATACAAATGTACAAATGTACATACAAAGGAAAATAAAGAAAAAAATTACCTGAATAGGCTGTTCATTTAGATTTATTTATTCATATAAAGGCTATATATTGTTACTGTAAATCAAACTGTGTACAAGTAGTAAAGTTCTGCTATAAAACATACATATTAAGGTATTTTATCTCTTCAAGACAGGCTAGGAAATACCAAATGAGATACTCAAAACAATCTCCTTCAGTTGGCAAAGCTTTAACAAATTGCTTCATGAGACCCAGTTTTATTCTCAGAGGTAGGAATATAATGTTCCTTCTGCCAACATGTAAAATGTTTGGATCACCAGGTTTGAGGTCAGATCTCGGAGGCCAATTTGACTCTACCCAATGCTTCTCATGAGCTCTGCTGTCCCACATACACAGAAAACAGGGATACTTGGTGCATCCACATTGCTGACCAAGAAGGAAACAGACCATCCGAAGGTCAACACAGATGATCTGTGGTATTGAAAGAGATCAACAACTCTATCTCTTCATATTCTCCACAAGAGAAAAACTGAATGGCCATTTGGGACTGCACCAAATCAATTGCCATTGTGGAGGAGGACACACTTCAAGCTCTGCTTTGAGCTATTGATTAACAGTCACCATTCAGTTGTGTTATAGATTGGAATTCCCAATTCCTCCATTAAACCATGTATGTTATGGCAATACACAAAGCCACCATCACTTCAAAAGTACTGCAGAAATGCACTTTCTCTTAATTGAAAGTAGGATGCCTTCGCTCCTTTTTCAAGCAAGTTTTTCTTGTGCAGTTTTGATGCTAGAAGTCCTGAAGCCTTTTTGGATAGTCCCAAATCTCATGCCAAATCATTCAACTCATGCTGATCAAATCCCTTATGAACTGAGTCATCTTCAATTTCAAAATCTTCATTATTGCTGTCACTTAGTTCTTCACCATACTCCTGTTTTTAAAAAGAGGACAGTTCAATGAAAACTGGCACTGGGATTTCAGCTGAATGAGGCACTGGGTGTATAGCTGATGGTAGACTAGGATACTTTATTTTACATTTATTTTTCTTGTTATATCCTGATGTTTTCACTATACAAAAGTAACAGTCACTTGAATAATCTCTGGGCTCTCACTAAACCATAGGTATACCAAATGGCAATTTATCACGTGTTCCCTTCATTCACATCTGTAAACTCTCGACACACTGCTTGCACACCTTGCGAGGGGCCCAAGACTTATCTTGATCACCAAGTTTTACTTTAAAATGTGCAAAATAGGCTTGCCTGATAAATGTGCTGATGCTTGTCTTTTGACTGGAAATGGTGAAACTGCCACAGATATAAAAAGATGAATCAGGGTTGTTTAGGCACTTAGGACGAGAAATAGCAGAGGCAGACATGATCTGAAGGAAAGGAAATAAGTACGTATGTAAATAAAAAAATAAATTCTGCTAACTCCTTGTATACAGACAGGACCTCAGATTACACTTTGGCATACAATTCACTATATAGAGCGGCATGCAACCTCTCACCACACTGTCTCATGTGTAACTGAATAGCCTAGGCAAGTATGAACCTGTTGCTGGTCTCCAAGGTTGTTCCCTACTCCTCCCCACTCAAGGGAGATTTTCTCTCAGCCAGTAGGAGAGCACAAGTGCTTCCCTCGATCCAGGCTGGATTCACCCTAGAGTGGTTGCATTAAGATAAGCTGTACAGAAAAAAACTTGATGTGATAGAAGAAAACTAACTGCAGTTTTAAAATCAGCATGCCTATTTAAGTCTAAAACAGCTGAAAAATCAAACTGAACAGGATTATGTTAAAAATTGTTCCCTTGTGTAATCAATCTGATAACAAAGACAGCTACTAAATGACTAACAGGTGGTGAACATATACAGCATGAATGTGCTAGGCAAAGGAATGATTCAGGTTCTGGATAGGACAGAGAGAGATTTTATCATATGAGTCAAAATGGCGTGCAATTTAAAATTTATGAGTTGTTTATTTCTGAAATTTTCCATTTAATGTTTTCAAATCTTAGTTGATCACAGAAAACTGAAATTGCAGAAGGTGAAACCACTGGTAAGGGGGACTACTGTATTTGGGAATCTCTTCCATGACACACATACTGCCTCCATGTTGGCTGAAGTAGTGGAAATTTGGAGTCAGATGGAGTTTGTTAGATCTACTTTTTATGAAGTTTGTTATTTTGAAATCACCATTTTAAATGTCTATGCAGTTGTGTTTAAATGTGTTATTTTTAAAGTTTTTAAAACATTATCAAGCATTGTGCCAGTACAGCATCTCTGGCATCCACCATATCTCCCCTTTTTGGGCTGAGAGATATGATAAAAGTGAGGGATCAGCAATGGATGTGAGGGATAGAAATGGGGTAGGCAATAGTGCGTCTCCCTCTAAAATGGGGGAGTTCCAGGATGCATGAGGCCTGATGGTTATGCAATTTCCAAGGCCCTCTTTATGGAAAAAAATATATTAAATTATGAGCAAAGATGTGTTACAACGGTTTATATTTATTTAGAATAAGAATACAAATCAAAACAAATTACATATTTTTACAAGCTGATGAAAAGCACAAACATCACAAAATCAAGAAAAATGATATAACATATGAGGTCTGTCTGGAAAAAGTACAACCATTGCTAATATAATGAGACAGTTTGAGTGACATTGATGTAACCTGGCAGGCAAGGAGAGTGGACTGGAATGCACATGTGTGAACTTCACTGTACTAGTCAGTGGGGGTGGTAGATGCCATTGAGTGAGCATGTATGTGTGCTGTATGGCCATCACATTAAAAAAATGACTGAGCCAGTAAAAGAACAAATCTGCAACAAATTTTATGTTAAGCTTAACATTCTTCCCCAGAAACTATTTGGATGATTCAGAGGGCCGAAGCTATGAACCACTGGTGATTCACAGCTTCATCACAACAATGTGTCTGCTCTTGCATCATGTCTTGTGCATAGTTTTTTGGTGAAACATCAAATTACCCAGGTGACTCTTCAATAAATGTCTATTTTTCATAATATGTGGCTGTATACTTTCTCGACAGACCTTGTATTCTATTTAACACTTCTCTAAAATACCTACAGAATACTGGGGTTTTTTAAAATTATTATTGCTTTCTCATCTGACAATTTTTGTAAAATTTTTCAGAGAGAGGAAATAAAGATAATTATTGATTGGGATATTTTTCTATTATTGTTGATGGTTGTGCTTCATAAAACATGTGATTTCATATACATTCTCACTATTTGTATTACTGTTACATGTTTGTGCCCTAAAGATACAAGAATTGTGATGAAGTCTATTTAATATGATTTCCTATCTAAAATATATAAGTAGTATTTAAAATGGTATAAGCTGAGAGGATCCAAGATGGCAGAGGAGTAAGTGGAAGCTATACTGACCTCCTCCCAGGAGCAATCTGGAATTAAACTTAATTGTGGAGAAATCATCTGGAATAACCAATTAAACACTAGCTGGAGAGAAGCCTTATAACCATGGACAGACAGAAGAGGCCACTCCATCACAATGTGACTGATAGGAAGTATGGAGGCATGAAAGGGATGGCTAGGCTCCCACAGGTGACAGCTAAAGGGACAAAAACATCTCAGCATCCAGGGGTTCCCCTATGGAAGGTGGAGTCTAAACCTCCAGCTGGACTTCCCAGCCTACAACATCAGAGCCAAGAGTAAAACATCATCCAGCTCTGAAAAGCAAAAATCCATGGGGATTTTTGTTGGCCCAAGATTCCTGGAGACACAGAGATACTTAAAGGGACTACACATAAAAATACATTGGCACCCAGTTACCCTGGGCTCCAGCAGAGAGGGAAGGCAGAGTGGACTAGAGGTGCTTAAGGAGAGTTTGGGTACTGGCTTTGAGGAGGGAACTGAGGGAGCAGCCAATGGGGTCCCAGTGCTGAATCATTCCCCTTACTACAGGCAGACCACTCCCCTATAAGTGGCATCAGCTGAAGGGGAAGAAATAGCTCTGCCCATAAGAATTAATATACCCCGCCTGGTGGAGTTTAAGCCTGACAGCTGATTACAGATTGAATAGATCAACAACTGAGAGAAACAGAAATAGAGTGTGGATCCCTGGTAGTAGCAAACAGGCTGCCTAGGCCCAGACTGGAATACCATATGACATACAAGGGGCAGGTCAAGGAAGTATAGAAAGTGCACCTCTACAACAGTATACAAGGCATGATGGGAGGAGTGACTATCAATCAGCTAGCTGGAGGGAAAGACACACCAAAGAGCAACACAACAGAAACCAAAACCCACATACAATCAGACAACCCATATAAATGACATAAAGGACATCTCAAAAGCATCAAGTTCAGGAGATCAAGGAGACTGCACCACTGAATCCCACAGGTCTCCTACAATAGAAGGTCACACCACAAAGACAGGGAGTCAATGCAGATCTATCCAAGAAGCAGAATCAAACAAGGAGAGTCACCTAAAATGGGGAGACAACGAAACAATTCCCCACCAAAAGGAAAGGAGGAATCCTCAGAAAGAGTGCTAAATGAAATAGAGGTAAGCAAACTATCAGACATGGAATTTAAAATAATGATTATAGGGAAGCTCAATGAGCTCAACGAACTCAAAACTACAAAGAACTCCAGGGGACCTATGAAGAACTCCAAAGAAGGGACAAAGAACTTACTGAGAATTACACCAGCATTAAAAATGACACAGAAACTATTAATAAGGGCCAAGAGGAAATCAAGAATACAATTTCTGAATTGAATAACAGAGAAGAAGGAATCAAAAGCAGGCTAGATGAAGCAGGGGAACAGATTAGCAAGCCGGAGGATAACATAGAAAAAAATTTCCAGACAGTGTAACAAAACAAAAAACAGACTGAAAAAGAATGAGGAGGTTTTAAGAGAGCTGTAAGACAACATGAAATGTAGTAATATCTGTATCATAAAGACACCAGAAGGAGAAGAGGAGGAGCAAGGGATAGGAAAACCTGTTTGAAAAAGTAATGACAGAAAACTTCCCTAACTTGATGAGAGGAACAAATCCAGGAATCACAAGTCCAGGAATCACAGAGGGTCCCAATGAAGATGAACCCAAACATGCCCATTCCAAGACATATCAAAATAAAAATGGAAAAACTCAAAGACAAAAAAAAGAATTCTAAAAGCAGCAAGAGAAAAACAGTTAATAATATACAAGGGAGCTCCAATAAGGCTATTAGCTGATTTCCTAACAGAAAAACTACAAGCCAGAAGGGAATGGCAAAAAACATTCCAAGCAATGAAAAACAAAGGCCTACAACCAAGACTACTTTACCCAGCAAGGCTCTCATTCAAAATGGAAGGTGAAAAAGGAGTTTCCCAGACAAAAGAAGGTTAAAACAATACATCTCCACCAAACCAGCATTGCAATAGATGCTAAAAGGGCTGCTTTAAGAAGATGAAGAAGCAGAGAGACACAGAGGAACACAGGTACAAAAGGGAAAATCACAATGAATAAGTACCTATCAATAATAACCTTTAATGTAAATGGATTAAATACTCTACTCAAAGACACAGGGTAGCTGAATGGATAAGAAAACATGACCCAGGTACATGCTGTCTATAGGAGATCCACCTCAGAACAAAAGAGCTACACAGATTGAAAGTCAATTGATGGAAAAAAAATTTTTCAAGCAAACAGACATGAAAAAAAATAATAACTAGGGTACCAATGCTTATATCAGACAAAATAGGTTTCACAGAAAAGGCCATAAAAAGACACAAAGAAGAACATTTCATGATACTTAAGAGAACAATCCATCAAGAAGATATAACCCTTGTAAACATATATCCACCCAACCTAGGAACACCCAAATATATAAGAAAAATCTTGGAAGACTACAAGAAGGATATTGACAGCAACACAATCGTAGTAGGGAACTTTAATACCCCATTGTCAACAATGGACAGATCTCCCAAGCAAAGAAACACCAAGAATATTGAGGCATTGAACAATACTCTATATCAAATGGGCAAAATTAACCTATACAGAAACTTTCACTCCAAAGAAACAAAATATACATTCTTTTCAAATGCATACAGAACATTTTTTAAGATAGACCACATGGTGGGGCACAAAACAAGACTCAACAAATTCAAGCAAATTTAAATTATATCAAGCATCTTCACAGATCACAATGACTTGAAACTAGAAACCAACCTCAAGGACAAAACTCAAAAACATTCAAATTAATGGAGATTGAATAACAATGACATTAAGGAAGAAATCAAAAAGTTCCTGGAAACAAATAATAATGAACACAAAAGCTCAAAACCTATGGGACACAATGAAGGCAGTCCTTAGTAGGAAGTTCATAGCAGTACAGACCTATCTAAAAAGAATAGAAAAATCTCAAATAAACCATCCAACCCTGTAGCTGCAAAAACTAGAGGAACAACAAAACAAAAAAAAAAAAAAAAGAAAGAAAGAAACGAAACGAAACCCCAGAGTGAGTACAAGAAAGTAAATAATCAAGATCAGAGCAGAATTAAATGACATAGAGGCTAAACAAACAATTCAAAGGGTCAATAAAACCAGGAGCTGATTCTCTGAAAAAATAAACAAAATGACAAGCCTTTAACCAGAATCATCAAGAAAAAGAGAGGACCCAAATAAGTAAAATCAGACATGAAAGGGAAATCACAATCGATATCACAGAAACACAAAGGGTTGTAATAAGTTACTATAAACAACAATATGACATAAAATTTGACAACCTGAATTAAATGGACAAACTTCTGAAAACATATAATATTACAAAATTGAACCCAGAAAGAGCAGAAAGCCTAAATAGACCAATAACAACTAGAGAAATTGAAGCAGTAATAAAAAAACTCCTGAACATAAAAGCCCCAAACCAAATGGCTTGACAGGCAAATTTTACAAAACATTTAGGGAAGAACTAACTCCCATCCTTCTGAAACTATTCCAAAAAATCTAAGAAGAGGGAAGACTCCCAAAATCTTTTTATGAGGCCAGTATTATCCTAATTTCAAAACTAGGTCAAGACACCACAAAGAAAGAAAATTACAGGCCAATATTGCTGATGAACATAGATGCTAAAATCCTCAACAAAATATTGGCAAACAGGATTCAACAACACATTTAAAAAATCATACACCACGATCAAGTGAAATTCATCCCCAAGATGCAAGGATGTAAAAGTTTAATATTTGCAAATCAATAAATGTAATACACCACATGAATAAAATTAAAGACAAAAATCACATGATCATATTAATAAATGCTGAAAACGCATTTGATAAACTACAAATCCATTTATAGTAAAAAACACTCAGCAAAGTGGGGATAAAGGTAGCATACCTCAACATAATAAAGGCCATATATGAGAAACCTGTTCCCAACATCATACTCCATGGGCAAAAACTGAAAGATTACCCCCTAAGAACAAAAAAAAGACAATGATGTCCACTCTCTCCACTTCCATTCAATATGATTTTGGGAGTTCTAGCAACAGCACTCAAACAAGAAAAATAAATAAATAAAAGGCATCTAAATTGGAAAAAAAGAAGTAAAACTGTCATTATTTGCAGATGACATGATAGTATACATAGAAAACCCTATAGACTCCACACAAAAAAACTATTCAACCTAGTAAGTGAATTTGGCAAAATAGCAGGGTACAAACTCAATATTCAGAAATCAAGAGCATTTTTGTACACAAACAATAAAATATCCATGATAGAAACTAGAAAAAAATTCCATTTACTATAGCAACAAGAAAAATAAAGTGCTTGAGAATAAACTTAACCAAAGAGGTAAAAGAACTGTACTAAGAAAACTATAGGACTTCCAGCCAAGATGGAGGTGTAGACAGACACGCTGTGTCACCCTCCACAACTAAGAAGGAATACAACTACCTCAAAACTAGAAACAACAAGAAGTTCCAGAAAATCAAACTGCATGGAAATCCAGCAAACAAAGATATAAAGAAGAAATACTCCTCCAGACAGGTAGGAGGGCTGGAGCCTGGACAGAGAGGACATGGTGTGGTGGCGGTAGCAGCAGCCGCAGTGTCAGGCAAGCTGAAAGCACAGTCACAAGATTTAAAAAGTCAGGAGGGACACCTGGGGAGCATTCCCAGCTCCTCACCAGACCTTGAAGCCCACGATCCAGCACCAGGGAAAATCAAGCCTCATTGCTTCTGACTGTGCAGACCAGTGGGAGTTGGGGTAGAGGCAGAAACTGCCGATATCAGCAGAGTCCACTTGTTTAAAAGGCCCCCACGGTCCTAGAACATCCGCAGACCCACCCACTCTGGGAATGACTGCCAGGGCAGCAGTAGAGGGGCACTAGTCCGGTGCTGAAGTGGGAGAAGTGCTTGGAAAAGGGGCGAGTGCTGAGCAGGCGACATTGTTCCCTCTTGGACCCCTCCTTCATATACAGCACCACAATGTGGTGAAACAGGTCACCCTGTACTGAAGAATCCCTAAGGCTCGGCCCCTTACAACATAACAGGAGCAACAGCTCTACCTGAGACACAGAGGCAAAAAAACACAGGAGCCTGTCAGTATGAGAAGACAGAGAAGTATGGCCCAAAAGGGGGAACAGATCAAGTTTCCAGTGGGAGAACTAAGTGACGAGGAGATAGCCAACCTAACAGACACAGAATTCAAAACACTGGTGATAAAGATGCTCACAGGCTTGACAGATAT
Organism: Furipterus horrens; assembly: GCF_987537825.1. Taxonomy (NCBI): domain Eukaryota; kingdom Metazoa; phylum Chordata; class Mammalia; order Chiroptera; family Furipteridae; genus Furipterus; species Furipterus horrens. Next base: position 112,240,478 of record NW_028327175.1, on the reverse strand, counting down.
GCTTGAGTATGATAAACGCATAAGAGAAGAAGTGAAGGCTACGCTAAGTGAAACAAAGGAAAATCCACACAAAACCAATGGTGTAGGGAAGGAAACTGGGGTTCAAATCAATGATTTGGAACATAAGGAAGAAAAAAGCAGTCAACCAATGCAGAATGAGGAAGCAAGAATTTTTAAAAATGAGGAAAACTTCCCAAATTTTGTGAAGGAGATGGACATACTAGTCCGGGAAGCATGGAGGGTCCCAGGCAAGCTGGACTCAGAGGGGTCCACACCAGGATGCATCATGACTGAGATGCCAAAGGTGTAAGATAAAGACAGAGTCCTGGGAGCCGCAAGAGAGAAGTGGAGACTTGCCTACAGGGAGGTGCCTATAGGACTATCAGCTGATTTCTCAGAGGACACTTTGTAGGCAGGAAGAAACTGGCAAGCAGTATTCAATGTGATGAAAAGCAACCTGCAACCAGGATTACTCTATCCAGCAATGCTATCATTTGGAATGAAATGGAAGATGAAGTGCTTCCCAGACAAGGTGAAGCTAAAGGAGTTCATCATCACCAATCCATTATTATATGAAATGTCAAAGGGACTTACTTAAGAAAAAGAAGATAAAAACTATGAACACAAAAATGACAACAAACTGACAACTATCAACAACTGAATCTAAAAAATAAAAACAAAATCTAACTAAGCAAACCAGAATAGGAACAGAATCATAGGTATGGGGATTATTTAGAGGGTTATCAGCTGGGAGTGGGGAGGGGGAGAAAGTGGGAAATTGTGCAGGGACTAAGAAGCATAATCGGTTGGTACAAAATAGACAGGGGGAGGTTAAGAATAATATAGGAAAGATGAAGCCAAAAAACTTATATGCATGACCCATAGACATGAAAGAAGGGGGGGGTGGCATTCCTGGAGAGATGGGGTTACTGGGCAGAGAAGAGCAAAGGGGAAAAACTTGGAACTACTATAATAACATAATCTATAAAATATACTTCAAAAAAAGAAAACTATAGAACACTGAAGAAAGAAATTAAGGAAGATACAAATAAATGGAAGCATATACCATGTTCATGGATGGGGAATATTAACATCATGAAAATGTACATACTACCCAAAGCAATTTATAGATTCAACACAATCCCTATTAAAATACCAATGGCATATTTCACATACTTATAACAAATACTTCAAAAATTTATATGGAACCAAAAAAAACCCCAAATAGCCTCAACAATCTTGGAAAGAACAACAAAGTAGGAGGAATCACAATACCTGATATCAAACTATACTATAAGGCCACAGTAATCAAAACAGTATTGTACCAGCATAAGAACAGACATATAGATCAACGAAACAGAATACAGAGCCCAGAAATAAACCCAGGTCTATATGGTCAATTAATATTTGACAAAGGGAGAAGAAGCATAAAATGGAGTGAAATAGTCTCTTTTACAACTGGTGTTTGAAAAACTCAACATGGACGTTCAAAAAATAAATAAAACTAGGCCACCAACTTACATAATATACCAGAATAAACTCAAGATGGGTAAAAGACTTAAATGTAAGCCATGACCTCATAAAAGTCATAGAGGAAAACATAAGCAGTCGTCGGCAGCCGTCCGTCTCGAGAGACGATGGTGTAGCTTCTTAAGAGTCTATCTGCACCGCCGAGAATGGCTGTGCAGTCCGACTCGGGAGTGACACGGTATCTGTCTCCTCCCGTGTTGAATCGACATCTTGTGATGACGCTGGAGTGTCCTCTCCAGTGAAGCTGAAGCTATAAGCAGGAAAATTTCAGATATCTCATGTAGCAATACTTTCACCAATATATCTCCTAGGGCAAGGGAAATAAAGGATAAAATAAACAAATAGGACTACATCAAACCAAAAAGTTTCTGCTCAGTGAAAGAACACATCGGCAAGATGAAAAGGAAACTAACTGTATGGGAAAACATATTTGTCATTGATACTCAGACAAAAGTTTAATCTCCAAATTATATAAAAAATTTATATAACTCAACAGCAAGAAGACAGACAACCTAATTTAAAAATGGGCAAAGTACTTGAACAGACACTTTTCCAAGGAGGACATTGAGAGGGCCCATAAACATGTAAAAGACTCAGCATCACTAGCCATCAGAGAAATGCAAATTAAAACCACAATGAGATACCAACTCACACTGGTCAGAATGGCCATCATTAACAAATCAACAAACAACAAGTATTGGTGAGGATGTAGAGAAAACGTAACCCTAGTGCACTATTGGTGGGGATGCAGACTGGTACAGCCACTATGGAAAACAGTATGGAATTTCCTCAAAAAACTAAAAATGGAACTGACTTTTGTCCAGTGATTCCATTCCTAGGATTAGACCCAAAGAATACTGAAACACCAATTCAAAAGAACCTGTGCACCCCTATGCTGATAGCAGCACTATTTCCAATAACCAAGTGCTGGAAACAGCTGAAGTGTCCATCAGTAGATGAGTGGATCAAAAAACTGTGGTACATTTACACAATGGAATACTATGTAGCAGAAAGAAGGAAGGAACTCCTACCTTTTGCAACAACATGGATGGAACTGGGGAGTATGTATTATGCTTAGTGAAATAATTCAGGTGGCGAAAGACAAATGCCATGTGATCTCACCTAATACAGAAAACTAATGAACAAAACAACAAACAAGCAAGATAGAACCCAAAGCATGTAAACAAGGAACAGACTGCCTGTGACCAGAGGGGAGGGCTGAGGGGGAAAAGGAGGGAAAGAAGGGGAAGGGTCTAGTCAAGGAACAGGTATAAATGACCCATGAACATGGACAACAAAGTGGGGCTTGACTGTGGGAAAAGGAGGAGGTAGGTGGGCCAGGGGAGAGTAATGGGGGTATAAATGGAATGACTGTAATAAAAAACAGTTTAAAAAATAAAGTAAAATTGTATAAGCTGTATTTTTCTAGTACATTCTTATTGTTAGTCAATTGCATTTTGAGTTGTTATTAATGACAGCCAAATCAGCGACATGCAATTTTATAGCTCTAATAATGGGAAGAATTTCCCACAGACTAACTTACATCTCCCTATGGCACTGAGGAGTGAAAATCCCCTTTCCAGGACCCCAGGTGGGATTTTGTTGTTGTTGTTGTTCAGTGTTGTAAGAGACAAGGAAACTGATGACTCTCAAACCTGTAGGAAATATTATAATTAGAAGCAGAGGACAAATGTAATTCTTAATAATGGGTCTTCAAGTCAGTCAACAGTATTAGCACACTTACAAAGCAGGAAGAGATATTCCACAACTCAGCACAAATGCCTCTGAAATCAAAGGGGGAAGATATTCATCACCAAACACAGGGAAATGGGAAAATGTAGCTAGACAGCTCAGCAAACAAGTTAGGGAAACTTCAAGGGAGAGCTGGAGACAGACCTATAATCTGATTACCCTTAGTTAATCACTACCCTCAATTAATTTAGTTAATCGCATTAGATTGTAACTTTGGATTATCTAGCAAATGGAGAAATGTGGGAGAAGGGGGAAGGGAGGGGCTACTCTCGTTAGTATAAAACCAGTTTGCTTGTCTGCTTCCATACACACATGCATGTCCCTGATATGACTGTGTGTCCAGCTCTGCAGACATGTGAATAAACAAAGCCTCATCTACTGCTTAAGTCCTGCATCCCAGTATTTTATTGTGAGCATTTCTCAGTGTCTCAAAATTAATTACCAAACCCAATCACCAAACCAAAAGTGAGCATTAACAGTGCAAGCTTATTTAATAATTCAATGACCAGAGGATGGAGAAGCATGAGCATATGGACTCTCAGATCAACCTCTCATTTGGTTGGGGGTTGAGAAGTTGTAGATATAGGAGAGTGGAAATGAAGGCGTTGTCTAGGCAAATAAGGGAGAGAAACAGTAATGATTTTTCCAGGAAAGGGTTGGTGGTTTTCTTGGAATCAGGGTTCAACCCCTGTTCTGTCCTCTCATGCTGCCTCTCTTCACCATCATTGTGACTGTCAACTGTCTTCAGTGGATCTCCCAAAGTGCTTGTGCCATCAGACCACAACCTAATACAAGGGAAAACGTGATTGAGAAGATTATGGAATATCATCAACAGTCTTAACCAGGAAAAATATTTTACCTTCAACATTTTATTTTTTTAATGTGTGACCATATAAACATATTGCCAAGCTTTCTGTTAGGGTCTTGAAAAGAGCCAGTATGAGTGAGTTCTTGAAGCATTATCTAAGACTCAGAAATTACAAAATGTTCATAGACGTGATAGAAGGGAGGTAAGGGGGTGAAGCTTTTGTTTCATGAATTGTGTTATTAACTGAAAGTTTGCAGGGCTGCAATTTATTGGCTGAGTCAAAGTTTTCCAACATTTAACTAAATCCATATGGCACAGATCTTGAGTGACTATTCTATTCTCTAGTTCCCTGATACTTTCTCAATTTACCATTTCAAAACCTTTTTGCATTCAGGAGCTCATTAGAAAGCTGTTTTCTTAAGCTTGCCCATAGCATCTTGCCTATTTAAGGTATTCATATTATGAGAGGGAGAGTGTTTGTGTGTGTGTGTGTGACCAAACTATTTGCCTGCATGCACCGAAGCCCAATAACAAGAACAGGAGCTTCTTGCAAAGAAAGTGAAGGTTTATTTTTAGGAAATACTCCAAGCCTGGAGGCATAGATGAACTTGTCCTAAAGACCTGGCTCCCCAGTGGCTTCTAGGGGATAAATTATATAGGGGAAAAAATCATTAAACATAGTGACTAAGGGAGTTAGGGTTGTAATCTCTACTGATTGGTCAGTGTCTGGTAGTGGGTCATTGGTCATTGCACCTAGTTCTGATGTCAGCCATGACATCATCTGATTTCACCGCATGGGCCTAAATGTTCCCTCTACAGTAGTTTGACAGAAACTCTGTCTCTGTGGTCAATAGACTGGAGACTCTGTTCCTAAGATAATTTGATGCCCACAATAACCTCACTGTCCTGAGGGATTAATGATCAAGGGAGTGGACATGCAATGGAGAAGGAGGTAGGGGAATCTGGGTACTGAGTGAGGCCAAGCATACATGCTCTCCTGTGGCCAATGAGAATTCATTATTGAGCCATATGTGTCTTTCAGGATGAGTTTTTCCCCAAGATCCTGGTGGAACTTCCTCACCTGTCCATTAGCCATGAGCCAACATATGCTTTAAGGAAACATACATAGTTTCTAACTGATAACCACTTCACAAGATACAAAATACATTATTGTGTATTTTCAGTATCTTTCAATAAGTAATACATAAAACTTCTCTTCATTTAACTAATATTCTCAGAGTATCCACTATGTGCTGAGCACTCTGCAAAGCAGTTGGAAGAAAACAATGAGCAAAAGTAAGAAAAGTTGAGAGACTTTGACATAAACCAAAATGATTCCTGGTTGTCCAGTATAGCAGTCTCCTCTGCATTCTCTCTTTCCCTGTCTTTGAGCTGTTTTACAGCTCTGTAACTTGTAGGAAACTGATAGCAATGCAGATGACTCTAGCTTATAGACATGCAAATCATGTCCCATGGAATGTAACTGATTCTTGCCCTGTGGCTATTGACCAGTTTTGCTTCTGTTTGTAAATGTTTTCAACATTTCTGATGCCTGTATGTGTCTTTGCTCTTTGGATCCTCCTTTGTACCACTTATCAACATCATATGCTGGTTTGGCTCAGTGGATTGAGCGTCGGCCTGCGAGCTAAGTGTCGCTGGTTCGATCTTCCAGTCAGGGCACATCAGAGAAGGAAAACTCTGACTCCAAAAAACCTCTGCTGTCTTGCGGCATACCTCTTCAGGGGAAAGGCTAAGGGAGTAAACCCCGACAGAAAATCCGGAGCCGGAGTCCCTAAGGCGGTTTGACGTTGTAGTCAACACCCGTTGTAGTCAACACCGGCAACTCCTGCGGCGCACCTGAAGCCAAGCTGTATTGACTCGTCTTTCCCTTGGACCCTTCAGCTGCGAAGAGAGGGGGGGTCTGCTGCATGGGCAACAGCAGACCCTCCATATCACCCTGCCCAGGCTCTGTAGCTTCAGCTTCACTGGAGAGGACACTCCAGCATCATCGCAAGATGTCGATTCAACACGGGAGGAGACAGATACCGTGTCACTCCCGAGTCGGACTGCACAGCCATTCTCGGCGGTGCAGATAGACTCTTAAGAAGCTACACCATTGTCTCTCGAGACGGATGGCTGCCGACGACGACGATTGGTTCCCTTACTAATGAAAGAGTTAAATAGGAGTTATTAACATACATTCATGTTATATTTGTAAGAGAATGATAATTTTACCATTTTTAAACATTTACTCTTTAGTAACACAACGTGGGCTTCAGGAAGGTTACAGATTGAATGAAGAGTAACCACATTATCTTATACAACTACACACTGGTAGAGCTTAAGGAACCCTGAGGGTCTGTAACAGGGGGACTTGATTGTCTATTTGAGGAGGGCGGAATCCCCCATGAAAGTGGCATATGAGTTGATCAAGTAGGAGTTTACAAGGCATGTAGAGGAAAAGAAAAGAAGTTAGAAGTGAGCCAGCCTGTCACCAAAGCTGCTCAGGATCATGTCTCCCATATTTGTGATCCTGGGGGAGAGTCAGCTTTGGACAATAATTCAGAGAAGCTGGAAGATTTGGCAGCTGCCATTGTCTGTGCTTCAAGATAAGAGAGTCTGCCAGAGAGCGATCTTCAAATGGGATGGGGCCAAAGGCTTTGGAGAGATGGGATGACAGAACCTGGGGCTGGCTGTCTCTCACTTCCCTTCCCTGAGATGAGTGGTCCAACCACTTGCTTTGATGATCAGTCAAACAGTCTACTTTGAAACGCATTCACCCCAGGCCCTGCCTATAATGTCGAGTTTCAGAAAATGGTCTCATCATTAAAAGAGAAGAAGCCTGGCTTTTCTCTGTATCCAGCACAGGCTTTTCAACCCGTTTTCATCAAATCCAATGGGTATTTAATTAGCAACATTTCATTGTTTCCTGTTTTTATTATGGAATCTGGCTTCAGGTGATTTCCTGTGCAGATACTTTTACTGGAATGCCCTTCCCCAGGGCACCTGTTCATCCCTGCCTTTAATTTACTTCTCTACACCAGTGTTGTATACTCAGAGTGATCTTTCCATATGGACCTGATACCAAACTAAGGGTATCACACATCAAGGCCCAATCAAACTCAAATAAGAGTTTACAGCCAGGAAAGTAAAGGTTTATTTTTAGGAAATGGTACCACAATCAGAGTCACAGGTGAGCTTATGCTCAAAGATTTGGTTTCCTGTCTACTTCCAGGGTATGGGTTATATAGGGAAAAAATCATTAATCATGGTGACTAAGGGATTTAGGGTCCTGGTCAAGGTCATGGTCTCTATTGATTGGTCAGCACTAGGGTAGCAGGTAGTTGATTATTACATCTGCTCTTGATGTGTCAGCCCTGTGTTTCTCTGTCTGGTTTCACAAGGGGATTTGGTCGATGGGATGGTCCACATTCTTGGGCCCAGAGCTAAAAAAGAACTGAGAACTAGATGTTATCTTCCTCTATGGTCAATAGACCAGAGGCTTTGTTCCTAAGATTATTTAATGCAGACCAGAACTTCATTGTCCTGAGGGCTTAATGCTTAAGGGAGTAGATATGCAAGGGAGAAGTAGGTGGGTGTGTCAGGGTGCTGGAGGAGGCCAGTTTAAATTGAAATGGAAAAAGTCAGAAAAAAGGAAATGATCTTTCTGTGCAGTTACAACCCCACCTGAAATAGTAGCCCTCTCTTAACCTCTACCATTTGATGCCAAAGTAGCAACAATTTCCATCCCCCTTCTAGCAGCCATTCTCCCCCAGTTTCAAGAAAATTTTATCTAAGAACAGAAGAAGGCATGGAGAACAGTGAAATACCAATTAAAACATCTCTACATGTTTCTTAAAAACACCAAAAACTTTTCAGTTGATTCCTGTCTACTGTGGGTACAAAGCACTTCTTGTTTGAGGAACGCACTCAGTTGATTAGATTTACTCAAAAGAAACACAAACACAGTGAGAAAATTTAAGTGAAAGATTTTGGCATCTCTAACCAATGCATATATATTTATAAAAATTTGTCTTTACTGGTCTAGGGAAAGCTCTAAAGAATCACCCTCACAGATGCTAGAGAAGCTGCAAATTTTGTCATTAGTTTTCATTGGCCCTTTGGTGAATGGAATTGTCTCTGAGAAACATTGGCAAATACGCATTCAAATCTTTACTTGCACAACTCAGCCTCTGCCTTCAAAAAGTTCACTGCTTGGTCTTAGCAAATGTTAACACTCAGGTACAAATTATTCTCAGCTTGACAGTTACCTGACAATAAGAGAGTATATTGGTTATACAGATGATAGTCACAAGGATAATAATAGTATCCTACATTTTAGGAAATCCATGTGCCCACCACCCTACCAAACATTCATATGGATTGCCTTATTTATTCAGTCCAAATGCCCTGTGAAATAGGTTTTATTGTCTTCATTAATACGAGGAGGTTGGTCGAGAGATGTAAAATGGCTTGTGCCTGATCAAGCCAAGATTTGGAGCTAGAATTCCAACCAAAGCAGTCTGATTCCAGCATCCACTATTTTTAAACTCATGAAATATTTTCTTACTTATACTCCTGGTTAAGACACACACTAAGTGCTATAAGGGTGGTATCATTCACATTGTTCTAAGCTATGAAAACTGTTTCTCAGCCAGTAAAATGATTTTCCTTAAGCATTGGTTTCAACCCTGTCTGCATAGTAAAATTACTCAGAAGTTTCAATTAAAAAACAAACAAACAATTATGCCTGAGCCTATCCCCCGTTAAGAGGTTCTGATTTACTTGTTCTAGCTGAGACTGACAACTTCACTGTACAAATCAGGGGGCAGCAGATGCCGTTGAGTGAGCATGTGTACTGAGTGGCAGTCACATGCAAAATGACTGAGCCAGTAGAGCAAACATTTGCATCAAATTTTGTGTTACGTTTGAATATTCCCCCATGGGAACTATTCAGATAATTTAGAAGGCCACAGCCATGGGCAACTGGTGATTGGCAGCTTCATTATGACAATATGCCTGCTCATGCATCACATCTTAGGCAGTGCTTTTTGGAAAACATCAAATCACCCAGATGACTCAGCCCCACTACAGTCCAGATTTGGTGCCCTGTGACTTCTGGCTTTTCCCCAAACTAAAATCACCTTTGAAAGGAAAGAGATTTCATACCATCAGTGAGATTCAGGAAAATACAACGGAGTAGCTGATGGTGACTGGGAGAACTGTGCCTCCTTTGAAGGGGACTGAGGTGTCATTGTCCTATGTACAATGTTTCTTTTATCTTGTTTCTTTTTCAATAAATGCCTCTGTTTTTTACATCACATGGATGGATACTTTCTGGACAGCTATATAAAATATGTATATTAATAACCACCCCATGCATCCAGGATTGAGAAGCACTGTGCGTCAGCTTACTAGAAAAAGATGGATTTTTGACTCAAAACCCTTGAGTCAAAGTGCTTGGTGACCATCCAGGGGACAGAGGTTCAGAGTTCTGGAATTTGGTGGTTTGCACATATCTGGTATGAGGTCTCTTGATAGTCTGACCTGGGACCTCCATCCATATCACCTGTCATCATCGTCTCGACCTTCTGTGTTCTCTCCACAGGGAAATGCTTGTAGTGCCTCCTAAAAGGACATCACCTCTTGGTCTCCAGGTTGATAGCCCATCCTCAGATTGTAAAGCACACCCTCCTTCTATTCACAAGGCCAGTTCCTGCACATCAATTAAGTTTCAACTTGAATATTAGGTCCTATAGGAAAGCCTTCTTGACCTTCCAACCTGTGTTTACCCCTTCTGCCTAATTCTAGGCTTATGCAACAGTGTACACTTCCTCCCCTCATAGTACTTACTATATTATATTTTAGTGATCTTCAAAGGTAGTCTACATTTATATTTTACCATGAAGTAGAGTTGTCTTATTTAGCAAATAAAAATGCAGGATACTCAGTTAAATTTGAATTGCAGGTAAATAATCTTTTATTTTTATTTTTTATTTTTTGTTATTCAATTACAGTTGTCCCATTTTTCCCCCATTGCTCCCCCCTCCCAGCCCATCCCTTCTCCCACAATTATATCCCTCCCCATTGTCCATGTCCATGAGTCATTCATATACGTTCCTTGACCTGACCCTTCCCTTACTTATCCCCCTTCTCTCCCTCCCCCTCCCCCCTACTGACTACTATTCTAGTCTTTGCCTATTTAGTTCGTTTGTTTGTGTTGCTCTTTAGTTTCCTGTATTGGGTGATATCATATGGTATTTTGCTTTCTTTGCCTGGCTTATTTCACTAAGCATAATTCTCTCTAATTCCATCCATATTGTCGCAAATGGCAGGAGTTCCTTCTTTCTTTCTGCTACATAGTACTCCATTGTGTAGATGTACCACAGTTTTTTAATCCACTCATCTACAGATGGGCACTTAGGCTGTTTCCAGCATTTAGCTATTGTAAACAGGGCTGCTATGAACATAGGGGTGCATAGGTTCTCTTGAATTAGGGTTTCAGGATTTTTCGGGTATAATCCTAGCAGTGGAATCACTGGTTCAAGTGGCAGTTCCATTTTTAGTTTTTTGAGGTAATTCCATACTGTTCTCCATAGTGGCTGCACCAGTCTGCATTCCCACCAACAGTGCAGTAGGGTTCCCGTTTCTCCACATCCTCACCAGCACTTGTTGTTTGTTGATTTGTTGACGATGGCCATTCTGACAGGTGTGAGGTGGTATCTCATTGTGGTTTTCACTTGCATCTCTCTGATGGCCAATGATGTTGAGCATTTTTTCATGTGTCTATGGACCTTCTGTATGTCCTCTTCGGAGAAGTGTTTGTTCAGGTCCTTTACCCATTTTTTAATTGGGTTGTTTGTTTTCTTGATGTTGAGTCATATAAGCTCTTTATATATTTTGGAGATCAGTCCCCTGTCTGTGATGTCATTGGCAAATATGTTTTCCCATATGGTTGGTTTCTTTTTCATCTTGCTGATGTTTTCTTTTGCTGAGCAGAAACTTTTTAGTTTGATGTAGTCCCATTTGTTTATTTTTTCCTTTATTTCTCTTGCCTTGGGAGATGTATCAGTGAAGATATTGTTACATGTGATATCTGAAATTTTCATGCCTATGTTTTCCTCTAGGACTTTTATGGTATCATGGCTTACATTTAAGTCTTTAATCCATCTTGAGTTTATTCTCATGTGTGGTGTAAGTTGGTGGTCTAGTTTCATTTTTTTGCACGTCCCTGTCCAGTTTTCCCAGCACCATTTGTTAAAGAGGCTCTTCTCACTCCATTTTATGTTCTTTCCTCCTTTATCAAAGATTAGTTGACCATAGAGGCCTGGGTTTATTTCTGGACTCTCTATTCTGTTCCACTGATCTATATGTCTGTTCTTATGCCAGTACCAGACTGTTTTGATCACAGTGGCTTTGTAGTATTGTTTGATGTCTGGGATCGTGATTCTTCCTGCTGTGTTCTTCTGTTTCAAGATTGCTTTTGCTATTCGGGGTCTTTTTTGGTTCCATATGAATTTTTTGAGGATTTGTTCTAGGTCAGTGAAATATGTCATTGATATTTTAATAGGGATTGCATTGAATTTGTAAATTGCTTTGGGTAGTATGGCCATTTTGATGATGTTGATTTTTCCCATCCAAGAACATGGTATTTGCTTCCATTTATTTGTATCTTCCTTAATTTCTTTCTTCAATGTTGCATAATTTTCAGTGTACAGGTCTTTTATCTCTTTGGTTAAGTTTACTCCTAGGTACTTTATTTTTCTTGTTGTTAAAGTAAATGGTATTTTCTTTTTTGCTTCTGTCTCTGATATTTTATTGTTGGTGTACAGAAATGCCTTAGATTTCTGTATATTTATTTTGTACCCTGCTATTTTGCCAAATTCACTTATTATATCGAGTAGTCTTTTAGTGGAGTTTATAGGGTTTTCTAGGTATACTATCATGTCGTCTGCAAATAGTGATAGTTTTACTTCTTCTTTCCCCATTTGGATGCCTTTTATTTCTTTGTATTGTCTGATTGCTGTGGCTAGGACTTCCAACACTATGTTGAATAGAAGTGGGGAGAGTGGACAGCCTTGTCTAGTTCCGGATTTCAGGGGGAATGCTTTCAGTTTTTGTCCATTGAGTATGATGTTTGCTTCAGGCTAAAAATATGGAACGCTTCATGAATTTGCGTGTCATCCTTGCGCAGGGGCCATGCTAATCTTCTCTGTATCGTTCCAATTTTAGTATATGTGCTGCCGAAGCGAGCACGAAATAATCTTTTTTATTATAAGTATATCTCAAATGCTGCATGGGAGATGCTTTTACTAAAATAAAAACATCATCACCTGTATAAACTTTGAATTTAACTGGATTCAATCTGGACCCTACTAGGAAGCCTTTCAGCACGTGGGGCAGGTCTTTTAAAAACTCTTCACATCCTCCCAACCCCAAGATATCATTAAACTTATCCCAAGAGACGGAGACCTCTTAGAACCATGTTACTCAAAGGGTCAGCTACAGGCCACCTGCTTATAACTTTGCAAAAGATTACAAAGGTAGCAACTGTTTAACTCATTAAAACAAGGATTCCCAGAATCCATCAAGACTTAATGAATTATAACCTCAAAATTTTGGTAGGAGATTTAGACAGTAGTCTGCACTTTTAATCAGCAACTCAGGCAATTCTAATGCACACTGAGTGAAGTTTGGAAATCTAGGCCAAAGGAGGAAAAAAGAACTGCTTGGTGTGGAACTTTTGAGCATAATTCTCAAGTGCATAAAGAGGTAGAAAAAAAGTTGAGACCTTTTGCAATATTTCCTCTGTTTTCTTTCCTTTTATATTGAGAGCTCTTAAAGAGTGTATCTATCTTGTTCATTCTTCTATTCTTACTTACTATTGCAGTGCTAGCATACCTCAGTGCTCAGTAGACATTTGTTGGATATAAACAAAGAAAAATATGAAAAAAAATCAATGTTGATTTGGTGTAAGAGTCATTCAACAAACGAGATTCTTTCAACAAATAAGATTTAGTCTAAATTTATTGCATGCGAGACACTGATAGAGGATGAAGATACTATTGTGGACAAGACAGACACAGTCTCTTATTAAATCTGTATTTTATTAAGAAAATATAAGCCATAAATAAAATAGATTTAATTTCTAAAAGCTACAGGCACAATGAAGAAAATGAAATAGAACATTGGTTAGAAGGCATGGAGGTTATCTCTCTAACATTTGGATTTCCAAATTTTTATTTTATTCAGATGTCCATCTACTGAGTAGATATACCTTGATTAGTAACCAGTCGCAGTAATCTGATTCTCCTTGGCAGTGCTTGGTTTAGGGGTAGGAATTGAGTCAGTTCTGGCTAATGAGAGATGAGACCAACTCTGCTGCCAGGTCAGATCCGGGCTTATCTGAAGATTTCCCTTACTCTTAAAATAGAATACACACAGGAGCAATGGCACTTTTTTCCCTCATGTGCATTGTTGTGTTTGGTTAGGATGCTAGATTACTGAGGCCATTCTATGGACACAAGAATGAGCAGAAGGACCATGGGGTACCTGGTAATTCACTGTATAGCTATGATGTTCCAACATTAAGGCCATTTACTTTTACTATGTAGCATAATAAAACTTTCTTTACTTTTAAAACTGGTTTGAATTGAGTTATCTATACTTGCATCCAGACTGAAGCAATGAAATAGACACCTCTGGACATTTGAAACAGAGACTTACATGAGGAGAAAAAGCCATTTCTTTGAATATATGGGAGCAGTGAGTTCAGGCAGAGAGGATATCAAGTGCAAAGATTTTAAGCTGGTAACAAACTTGGTGTATTCAAAAGCTTGAAAGAGGCTGAGTGTAGGTGTAGAATAAGCCATGCTGTACAGACCCTTTGAGATCCCAAAGATGAAGGCAAGGGCAAAATTCAACAGAGGGGGTCATACCCTAATCCTCAGATCCTGTGAGTGTTTCCTTACAGGGCAAAAGCAATGTTGATGATGAGATTATTTTAAGGAATTTGAGAGAATCAGATTACCTTGGATTATCTGGGAAACTCAGTATAAATTCAAGGGCCTCTACAAAGACCTTTGTAAGAAGTGGGATGATCAGATGGAGAAAGAGAAGGTGATCTAATGACAAACGCAGAGGAGAAAAGGCTATGTGATGCGTTATGAGCCAAGGAATGAGGATGGATGGAAAAGGCAAGGACACAGATTTCCCTCTGGCACCTCACCCTAAAATGTAAACCTTCAACATCTTCACTTTGGCTCAATGAAACTGAATTTGAGTTTCTGATCTCTAGAACTGCAAGATTATGAAGTTGTGTTGTTTGAAACCACTAAATTTGTAGCAATATGTTATAGCAACATTAGAAAACTAATACAGAATGGTATTGTGTGCCATAGCAAGGAGATTAATTTAAGTACAACACTGGGAAACACGACTTTGGTTGAGTTAGATCTGACACTTGTTTTTGATTAACTTTTGGCATCTGAATCCAAAACTGACCCCTGTTTTTCTATATCATGTCAGCTTTTTAAGGTAGAGGATGCCCTCCCTTTGTCCCAAAAATTATGCAAAATGTACATACAAAGAAAAATAAAGAAAAAAATTACCCAAATAGACTGTTTAGAGTTATTTTATTCATATAAAGGCTATATATTGTTACTGTAAATAAAATTGCATACAAGTAGTAAAGTTCTGCTACCAAACACACATATTAAGGTATTTTACCTTTTCAAACGACAGGCTAGGAAATGCCAAAATGAGATATTTGAAACAGTCTCTTTCAGTTGGCAAAGCTTTAACAAATTGCTTCATGAGACCCAGTTTTATGTGCAGAGGTGGGACTATAATGTTCTTTCTGTCAACAAGTGGCTCATGTAGAATGTTTGCATCACCAGGTTTGAGGACAGATCTTGGAAGTCAATTTGACTCCATCCAATGCTTCTCACGGGCTCTGCTGTCCCACATACACAGAAAACAGGGATACTTGCTGTATTCACATTGCTGACCAGAAGGAAGCAGAACATTTGAAGGTCAACACAGATGATCCAATTGTGCTTGTTGTATTGAAAGAGATCAATGACTCTCTTTATGTCTTCATATTCTTCACGAAAACAAACTGAATGGCCACTGGGGTCTGCACTAAATCAATTGCCATTGTGGAGGAGGACACACTTCAAGCTCTGCTTTGAGCTATTGATTAACAGTCACCATTCAGTTGTGTTATAGATTGGAATTCCCAATTTCCCCATTAAACCATATATGTTATGGCAATACACAAAGCCACCATCACTTCAAAAGTACTGCAGAAATGCACTTTCTCTTGATCGAAAGTAGGATGCCTTCGCTCCTTTGTCAAGCAAGTTTTTCTCATGCAGCCTTGATGCTAGGAGTTCTGAAACCTTTTTGGATAGTCCCAAATCTCATGCCAAGTCATTCAACTCATGCTGATCAAATCCCTTATGAACTGAGTCATCTTCAATTTCAAAATCTTCATTATTGCTGTCACTTAGTTCTTCACCATACTCCTGTTTTTAAAAAGAGGGTAGTTCAATGAAAACTGGCACTGGGATTTCAGCTGAATGAGGAACTGGATGTATAGCTGATGGTAGACTAGGATACTTTATTTTACATTTATTTTTCTTGTTATATCCTGACGTTTTTACTATACAAAAGTAACAGTCACTTGAATGATCTCTGGGCTCTCACCAAACCATAGGTATACCAAATGGCAATTTATCACGTGTTCCCTTCATTCACATCTGTAAACTCTCGACACACTGCTTGCACACTTTGTGAGGGGCCCAAGACTTATCTTGATCACCAAGTTTTACTTTAAAATGTGCAAAATAGGCTTGCCTGATAAATGTGCTGATGCTTGTCTTTTGACTGGAAATGGTGAAACTGCCACAGATATAAAAAGATGAATCAGGGTTGTTTAGGCACTTAGGACGAGAAATAGCAGAGGCAGACATGATCTGAAGGAAAGGAAATAAGTACGTATGTAAATAAAAAAATAAATTCTGCTAACTCCTTGTATACAGACAGGAACTTGGACTACACTTTGGGATACAATTCACTATATAGAGCGGCATGCAACCTCTCACCACAGTCTCATGTGTAACTGAATAGCCTAGGCAAGTATGAACCTGTTGCTGGTCTCCAAGGTTGTTCCCTACTCCTCCCCACTCAAGGGAGGTTTTCTCTCAGCCAATAGGAGAGCACTAGTGCTTGCCTAGATCCAGGCTTGATTTGGCCTAGAGTGGTTGCATTAAGATAAGCTGTACAGAAAAAAACTTGATGTGATAGAAAAAAACTAACTGCAGTTTTGAAATCAGCATGCCTACTTAAGTCTAAAACAGCTGGAAAATCAAACTCAAAAGGAATTATGTTAAAAACTGTTCCCCTGTGTAATGGAATCATTGGAAGTTCAAGCAAGGGAGCACTATAACAGGTATAGAAATTTGACTTTAGTAGAGGAAGGGTAGAATCAGATATGATTGCAGAAGTTGAGAGGAGGAGTGTTTGTAGATGTAGATGTAAAAGTAATGGTGGTAATAAGTAGGGTGACCAACCATTTCCATTTGCTAAGGACTGAGGGAGTTCCCAGGAGACAGAGATTTTTACTTAAAAATTAGGGCAGTTCTGGCAAAATATTTAGGTTTTTGTAATTGAAGGAACTCTTGAGATGTGGGACTTATGTTACTGAAGTTGAGAAAGTCCTTGGCAAACCTGGATGAGTCAAACACCCTAGTGAGAAGTGCATGAATTGGAGTTACATGTACCAGACACAGCCAACAGACCTGGCTGATTTGTTTAAGATGAGAAATGAAGGATCTGGCTGATCCCTAGATTTGGGCATGCAACTGGATGAATTATGACTTCATTTAAGGTACCAGGGGAAGCTGGGTACAGAGCACATTGGGGGATGTTAGAAAAACCAGCTGGTATTGGGGTTTGGGATACCTGTGGGAGAGATGTGTTACTGGCAAGATAGCAAGACCTCAGTTCTTATCTTCTTGAAGAAAAAGTTTCAGTCAAGAGACAATGCAGTAAAGTAAGAGCTTATTGGCCACAGCAAAAGCACATTCAGGACAGTGAAATAAGGAAGGGCTTAGGATAGACGTAATAGTAGAGCTTAGTCAGGGCTGCTTTGGTTCACCAGGAAGTCAGAGAAAAGGGGGATTTGGAGACAGGTTCAGGGGGTTAGCTGGGATGAGCTGCTGCTGCCTGCTCCTTCTTTGGTTACAAGTCTTGTGGGGTCCCTTAGAGTTTAGGAGATGTATGTCTACGGGGGACTAAGAGAGGGAAGGGAAAGGTACAGGTGTGCTTCTGAGAGGGAGAGTGCTTGCTGGGTCCTTTGTCCTGAGGATTTTATCTGTCTCTTGCAGGTAGGAGTCTTAGGGGAGATCTCAGGGGAGGATCTCAATAGAATATTCATCAGTTTTCCAGGTGTGTCCTTTCAGGGTTGTGGTATCCGCTGATTGGCCAGCACCAGGGCAGAGGGTCATTAATCAATACAATTAATTAATACAGCTGGTCCTGAGGCAGCCGTGGCATTATGTATCTGGTTTTGCTGTTTTTCTGGGCCTGGAGCTAAACTACAACTGAGGCTTAGACATTACCTTAAGGGAGGAAAAACCAGGGGCTCTAAATTCCATGACCAGTGATATGAAAGGTCAAGGAGTCCAAGCTGAATGACCAGTGATGTAAAAGGTAAGCGGGGTCTGTATGACCAGTGACACACTACAGGAGGAAAGGTTACCCTGGAGGTGAAGTTCTTGTTTTCACAGTTTCACTCCTTGCGAGGCACCTAGGGCTTTTGGCTCTGGTGACCTTCTGTACCTGGCCATGGTCTTTGCTCTGCTCATGTCTGTCTAACTGCCTACAACAGGAGGATGCTAATAAAAAAAAATTAGTGCTACAAAAATTAACTTATTCTACTTTACCATTTTGCTAGGTACCAAGAGCCCTGAAGTTATTCAGTCTAGAGGCTTTTTTCTTCATTTGAAAGAATCATGACAACAGTTCCATCCTCACAAATAGAGTTTGTCTTCTAAGGTGTTTGCTAGAGCTTTTTACAAGAGGCTTAATCAGTTTCACATGAATTAATGATGGCTATCAAATGGGGAGAAAAGAATGAATTCCAAATAAATACTTATCACATAATTGAAGTTGCAAGAATTTACTATAAATAAAATATATTTGTATTTACAAGGCATAAATTTGATTGCAACATTGTTGGGTGACACTAGGCTTTTTCATAAGAACTCTCAACAGTGTTAAATTAGTAATAGGCTAATACATTTCTTAATTATGTCACTGGCGTTGTGCTCAGGAATACCATTTGCAATAAATTGAGTCCTATTTGTATGCATGTAATGCTAGGAGAAAGTGCTGTATTTGAAAACCCTAATATACTCATGGGAACATAGGTTAATGTCACCTACTGCTTAAAATTAGTCCTTGGTTTCAGAGCTTGCAATTGTATTAAGACTTATCATGTACTCTTTTCATCAAGGTAATAA
This sequence comes from Furipterus horrens, assembly GCF_987537825.1. Classification (NCBI taxonomy): domain Eukaryota; kingdom Metazoa; phylum Chordata; class Mammalia; order Chiroptera; family Furipteridae; genus Furipterus; species Furipterus horrens. The sequence continues at coordinate 112,221,860 of NW_028327175.1, read as the reverse complement.
CTGCAATAGATTTACATATCCTGCCACAAGCAAAACCATGGATCCTTCAGGGCTTTTTGAAATGGGAAGTAGTTATATGAGAGCTGTGAGCAAGAAATACTATATATCTCCTGTTTATAAAAATAATTTTTGCTAATCAAAAAGATGGTGAAATAGACAAAGGTAAAAATCACAAAAATGGGAGCCTTCCTTGGAGTGGGTTGAATAGTGACCCTCCCCCCACAAAAATAATATGTCCAGATCCTAATCCCCAGAACCTTTTAAATTGACTTATTTGGAGGAAGTGTCTTTGCAGATGCCATTAAGATTAGAATCTTGAGGGATGGGCCCTAAATCCAATGATAGGTGCATTATAAGAGAAAGATTTTAGATTTGAGATACAGAGGATAGACTAGAGGTTAAACTTGTAGACTCTATGGAATCGCTGCCCAGTAAAACACAAATTGAGACAGAGACACAGGGAAGAAGGTTGTGAAGAGATAGAGGCAGAGATTGGAGTGACGTGTCTACAAGTCAAGGAACGCCAAGGATTGACAGCAGCCACCAGAAGCCAGGAAAGAGGCATAGAACAGATTCTTCTCCCAAGCTTCCAAGAAGAATCAACCTTGCTGACACCTTGATTTTTGGCTTCCTGTCTCCAGGTCTATGAGATAGTAAATTTCTGTTGTTTTAAGCCACCAAGTTTGTGGTTAATTGTTATGGCAGCCTTAGGAAACTAATACAATTCATAGTTCTACCAGCTGGAGAAAAATAGTTGAACACTTTGTAAGACATCTTTGTAAGATGTACTATAAGGGGAACCCAGAAAAAAAATTTCTTCTGGAAGGCAGGCCCCTTGTAGTAAAGGCTTCTCCTGATAGATTAGTGTTCTGTGAACCCATCTTTAACAGTGTACCAGCTGGCATTGTTGTGAGAGGTTATGTTTGGCTTCAGTGATTTTTTTTGTTTTTTGAAGACTTTTTCAATGCATTGCCCATTTCATGATGGGTAATTTATGAGTGCACCTGCCCACACCACACTGAGTGTTCAGCAGTTTTTGACCAAAAATGACATGAACTTCGTGCCCCACCCTCACTATTCACCTGATCTTACCCTAAGCAATGTTTTTTGTTTTTTTGTTTCCCCAGATGAAAAAAGTCCTAAAAGGAAACATTTTGCTGATGTGGAAAAGATGAAACAAAAAATAGCAGAAGCACCTAAAAGCAACAAAATGAATTAGTTTAAAAACTATTTTGAGCAGTGGAAAAAAAAGTCTCAATAGGTATTTTGTATCAACTGGAGAGTACTTTGAAGGTGACTGAAGTTTAAACATATAAGAGTAAATGCACAATTTTTAATAAATAAATTTTGGTTTTTAGGGGTCCCCCTCACATGAGGTAGATAGCATTAGGAGCTATATTTTATGAGTAATGAAAATGAGGCATTGAAAAATTAAGTAATTTGTCCAGGTGATGTAGCTAAGAAGTGGTGGTGCTCAGATTTAAACACAAGTATACAGGCTCTAGAGCTATGTATTTCCAATAATAATACAGCACTAGTCATGTATGGCTATTTGAATTTAAGTTTAAATTAAGTAAAATAATATGTAAAAATGTAGTTGCTAAGTCCCAATAGAAACATTGTAAGGACTCCACCAGCCACATGTGGCTGCGTATATGTCAGTGAGGATTATAGAACACTTCTGCCAATGCTAAGAGTTTTATTGGACAGTGTTTCTACAGAATTTGTTAGCCTAACCACTGTCCTAGACTGCTCTGTAGGGTAATATGTGTAAAACATTTCCCACAGTATCTGGCATAGAGAGAGATTTCTATAAAGCATAGTTATTGTTATATATTTTTAGATTTTTTTCCCATGTGTCTGTACTCATCCGTGTGTGTGTGTGTGTGTGTGTGTGTATTTATGAGGGATGGAATAATTGTATTCACAAATCTAAGTTTTATGTGGTGAAGGACATACTGTGCATATAGACAGTTCTGTGTCCAGTTTTCCCTCTATAAATAATACATTGTCACTGCTTTCTAGGCACTGTGGAGTCCCTTTCTTAGAAGCAACAGTGGCTGGCTTGCGAAAATAGTCCAGAATTAGAGTAACACAACTTATCAACCAAATTGGTTAAATAAACAGGGTTCTCCAATGTATCGTAACCAAGTGCGATAATGGATAATGATGGCTCTGTGTAATAATTGACTCTGTGAAAATGAAATCTATGTAATAATTTCAGTATAATAAAAGGCTGCCTGTGTAATGGTTGATTCTGCTTAACAATGACTCTCTGTGTAATAACTGGCTGTGTAATAAACTACCTGTGTAATAATGGACTCTTTATAATAGTTTCTTTGCATAATAATTATCTTTGTGCCATAATTGACTCTGTAAAAACTGACTCTTGGTGTAATAATTGACTTCAGTGCAATAATGGATTCCTGTGTAATAATTGATTCTGTGTAATAATTGGACTCTCAGTATAAAACTTGTCTTTCTGTATAATTGACTCTCTGTGTGTGTAGTAATTGACTCTCTGGGTAATAATAGACTTGTATGTAATGATGAGCTTCTCGTGTAATAATGAACTCTCTGCCATAGGCAGAAACCATCAAATGCTTGGACTAGTAGAAATTAGAGTAATAGTTAAGCCACTTTCAGTTGCAGGTGATATAAAACCAATTCAAACTACCTTAAGATGGCCAAAGGAGAAAAAGGAAATAGTTAGCTTGCATACCTGGGAAGTCCAGAGTCTAACTGGCCTCAAGTCCAACTAAACACATGAGTTCACATGAGGCCCTCAGGGCTTTATGTCTCTCTCCACCTCTTGGCTCTTAGTTTGTTTGTTTTTTTTTTAATTTTTTTATTTTGGTTTTTCAATTACAGTTGTCCCCTTTTCCCCCAATTTCTCTCCCCCACCCAACCCACCCCCTCTCCCACAATCATATCCCTCCCCGTTGTCCATGTCCATGAGTCTTTCATACAGGCTCTTTAATTAAATCCTTCCCTTACTTATCCCCCTTCTCTCCCTCTCCCCTCCCCCCTATTGACTGCTATTCTGCTCTTTGTTCTATTTAGTTCCTTTGTTTGTGTTGTTCTTTAGTTTCCTGTATTAGGTGATATCATATGGTATTTTCTTAGTTTTATTTCCAGATTGGTTCATCCTTCACACAGTGGAAGGATGACCCCAATCAACTCCAGCTTCCAAGGCACTTAGTATGCCTTATCCCAGAGAATACAAAAAAAAGCAACCCTTGACTCCCAACATCCCTGTCAATTCCTCAAAGGATTTGGCCAGCCCACATTTGGGACAGTAGAAGGTGGCACCTTGATTGACAGGTACCTCAATATCACGGAGGGTTGGGAGTAGTTCACAAAATGAATGGATGGGGAACAGAGCAAACAAGTAAGAAATGTCTCCTTTGTTCACAGCTACAGCCTCCCAAGGGTGGGCATGAGCTGTGTGAATTCATTCCAGCAAGTTCTTCAATCCTTATGTGACAAATATCTGCATATATATATATATATGGCTAATTTTCAAACAAGCATAAATGTGTTCATGAAGAATATAATGCAAAGTCATTTAAACTATCCATCTTATAGCAACATTTTATCTTTATGCATTTTCTCAATCAGTAGCCACTAGAACTACTAACTGTCATGCTCCATACTACAGTTTTCTTTTTAAAAGTTCTTTATGAAATATCTGCAAAGCATGAAAATATAGAACTTTAAACTGTATATTTGGGCTTTTCAGTGGGTGAATCTTTTTAGTGAAAGTCTTACAATGGGATGCAGATTTGAGATTCTTGACTTAAACTCAGTTGCCCAGATTGGGACTAACAAAATGAGGCTCAAAGAAAGACTGACTGTCTTTATGCCCAAATACCCTCCTTTTGTCTGATTAATTCCTACTTACTCTGTCAGATCACAGTACAAGCATCTTTTCCTCTGTGACTTGTCTCTATCCCTTTTATAGTATCTCTTCTATCAGACTGCATCACCACCACCACCTACCTACAATGCCTTACATGAGTGGACATTGTAGTTATCTGTGTGAATTTTTTAGTATTTTATCTTCTCTTTAAGACTTTCAATGCTAGGAGAACAGGACTGAACCTTGATTTAGCCCTTGTCCCTAACATACTACCTGGGACATAATAGGAGCCCACTAAATACTACCTGCCAAATGAATAAGTGAATCCATAAGTGCATAAACACCAAAAGGTAATAACAAGGTCAAATTTAATTTTCTTCTCACAAAATACAAAATCACAAGACAAAGTGCCCAAATTCTGATGATCTCCAAGAAATAGGTGCTAAAAGGTTATACTGGGTGACATCTTTCAGTTCATAGGCAATTTTTGTTTCATTTAAAAATCCTTTCAAAGGAAATAATTGAAAACGAACAGAGGTAAAGTAAAGGGGCCCCCGGTGAGGGTAGAAAAACGATAGTCGGAAGAGACTTGATTGATAGAGAACTTCCATTGTCTAACTATGAAAAACAGAAACCAGTTTTGCTACATACTAAAATATATATCTTAAGTTAGATCAATGTAAAATTCACCCAAGAAGCAGCAACTCTTTCTGGCATTTTCAGTGGAGACCAGAAACAAATAGGTTAGTAAGTTGTGGGTGAAAATACTACCTCCCAAACTCATATCCACTGGTAGCGCATAGTTCCACATTTACCAGCCCAGCCAGCGTTTCTTATCCTTCTGTTGGAAGAGTAGCTCTTTCTGATAGGGACTCTATTCCATAGAATTTGTACTGGCCCTGTTTTCCCACCTACTACAGGATATGTAGTCCACAACATAGGGATCCTCTCATTGGTCAGTTACTGGTTCTGAGATGAACTTGTGACCTAAGCTGAGCCAATTAAAATCATCTCAGGGACTTCTATGCTGAAGTCAAGAAGAAAGTCACTCTCATTGTGATGGGTTTGGGAAGGTGACTGTGTATTATGACCCCTATGTGGGTGGACATACCTTGAGAAATGGAGAGAAATATTTGCCTGATTGCATTCCTTGGGCCTTGGATCTGGAATCAGTAACATCCTGGGAATTCTTAGTTATTTGAGCTAGTCTGTGGACTTCTTTTTCCTTTTGTTTTGCTTGAGATGGTTTTTCATCACTTGAAACTGTTAAAACATCTGTAGTTTATTTCATGTTAATGTGGATTTAAAACATTTCCTGGTCTGGATAAGTAGTGTTTCACAACTTCTTAGGCCAATATAACAGTTTTGTAGGCCTATCCATGACTGATCTAAAACAGGCTATTATATTGTTTCTCCTACATTTTGGATTTTCATTAAAATCTGCTACAGTTGTTGAGTGGCCCATAAAACAGTATAACCAGACAATGCCTTCAAAAGGCAGCCTGAAAGCATGTTTTTTAAAAAGCTTAGGGAGAAAGTGGGACATTTTTCATGTCTCTGGCAGCTCCATTATGATGCATTTGGACATTTTTGATAAAATTATGAGGCATAAAAAGTTTGAAGCATTGAAGATTAATATTCCTCCATAAATATATAGATCATAGTCAAATTCTATATGACTAGTTTGGCCCAGAGCAAAATATATTTTCAGTGTAATTTCATAGCAATATGGAAGCAGATGATGAGAAAACAACACAGAAAAAATCTTTGGTGGATTGCAAGTGTCAGGTGAACATTCACAACCTGATGAATTGAGCAGAAACTGCTTTTAAAATAGAGGGCTTTGTTGTTTTAAGGTTTTTTAAAAAGTTGAGACCTAGTACAGAAGTAAAATTAAAGTAAAAGATAATACATAATCCATATCTCTTCTGTTCTGTTTAAATATTAAAGTGTCAGCTGCAATTTTGAAGTGACACAAACAGGCTGTTGAGCTGAAAAAGTGCTTCGTTTGTTGGGTTTCTGTATATCTGAACTATCATTTCCTCTAAGAATAACTTTCTGATATGAGATGCCTGAGCTGTGGGGCCCCTTATAGGTTGAGAGGCAACCACATATGCATGGGATGGCTTTTATTTCTTCTTCCAATTCCTCTCTGACTTGACTGCCTCTGCCTGGAGCCCATTGGTGCCCAGTGGAATGCAGTCACTCATTCTAGTTGAAATGCAATTCCTCCTTAATGCCCCCAAGTGCACCGTTTGTTTTGACTAAGAGGCTGTCTCATCCTTCATGGGATTCCCAAGGGCCAAGAAGTGAGTGCCTGAAGTACTTCCTCTCACTTACCTGGAGCCATCAACATTGCCAGCTAATGTCATTCAAAGTCTTCACACATAGGTGGATGGCTATTTGTCTCTGGGTAGTTGTGTCTTTGTTAGAACCAACTTAGGAGTATTCGAACTTGTTGAGGAAGCTATGAAGGAAGGTCAAAGGATATTGAAACTTTGCTCTTTCTTGAAAGGTAGACCCAGGGTAAAATTTTCAAGAGCTAAGGAGCTTTGGTAGAGAAGCAGGTAGGAGGAGCTGCCATGATCAAACTAAAGTACATAGAGAAAGTCAAGAAACAAAATGACACCAAGACTGAAGACAGATATACTTGTACAAGGGGTAAGACTCAGAGTAAATGGTTTGGAGAAGGGCTAAGTTAGGACTGGAGCAAACAGATATCAGAAAAAAATAAGGAAGATTCCAGGAGATCACTAGAAATGGCTTTGTGGCATCTGTTTGTAGTGAGACTTATTTTTTAACATTAGAACTCAATTCCTTTGATTAGGAATTTTTTATCTTATAAATTATTTTGAAGGGGTATGTTCTTTACAACAGAATGTAAAAATCTCAGAATACTCATTTTTCTAAACTTCTCTTTAGCTTGGAGAAGGTTTCTCAGTGTCAGTATTGTTAGCATTTTAGATTAGATAATCTTTTTTTGTGAGTGGCTGTCCAGTGCATTGCAAAATGTTTAGCAGCATCACTGGCTCCTATGAATGAGATGTCAGCAGAACTCCTTCCCCTGGCTCTGACAACACAAACTGCCTCCAGACATTGCCAAATGTCCCCTGGAGGCAAACTGGCCCCAGATGAGGACCACCAGTCCAGAGTGTGGTCTAAAATCTAGATTCAGCCAGTCAGATGCATGCTCTCCAGAATGGGGATCTAGACAATCTATCTAATAGACACTGGGAAGTTTACCACCCCAACCCACAGCAACAGCAACACCACAATCAGAATCAGCAGTACCAGTTCTCAAATTATAACTAGCTATAGGCTCTTTGCAGGCAGATCTAGCAGTGTCTAAGAGGAGCAGAGCGGGTTAGAATTTGATGTCACCAAGCTAGTTCGGGACCATGATTTTGGCTGCAACAGAGGCCGCCTATCTCTCGCTTTTCCTGACTATCTTTTAAGCCTAGCCCTCTGTCTTTTCTGGTGACTCTGTGAACAACCCAAATAGTCTTTTGATAAATCCCTTTTGTGCTATTTCTGTTACTTAAACTAAAAACCATACCTATTATACTAGTCATTACACTTTCCTACAGAGAAGGAAAACTCTGACTCCAAAAAACCTCCGCTGCCTTGCGGCATACCTCTTCAGGGGAAAGGCTAAGGGAGTAAACCCCGACAGAAAATCCGGAGCCGGAGTCCCTAAGGCGGTTTGACGTTGTAGTCAACACCGGCAACTCCTGCGGCGCACCTGAAGCCAAGCTGTATTGACTCCGTCTTTCCCTTGGACCCTTCAGCTGCGAAGAGAGGGGGGGTCTGCTGCATGGGCAACAGCGGACCCTCCATATCACCCTGCCCAGGCTCTGTAGCTTCACTGGAGAGGACACTCCAGCGTCATCGCAAGATGTCGATTCAACACGGGAGGAGACAGATACCGTGTCACTCCCGAGTCGGACTGCACAGCCATTCTCAGCGGTGCAGATAGACTCTTAAGAAGCTACACCATCGTCTCTTGAGACGGACGGCTGCCGACGACACTTTCCTAGAAAGTATCAAGATCCAAGGATGGCAAGGGAGGTTGATTCAGGGACATGATGACACAAGAGTCACCTATCTGGATTCACACATAAGATCCAAGAGATGTGGAATGAAGCAAATAATGTCCAAGGAATTTTCTTCCCAGCTCTCCTCTACCTCACCCTGTCTCTGACACTTTTGAAAATATGCAAGAAAAATGGTGTGTAGGCTTTCTTGGCAGAAAACTCATGTGTTTAGGCTTTCTTGGCAGAAAACTCATGTGTTTAGGAGTGCATCTGACTTTACATTTAGGCACATGACACCTGGTGAGTTTGAATATTTAACCACCAAGGTGTTTTAGTCTTCTCACATACAAAGTGCAGACAAGGCTTCCAGTATTAAAGACAATGTATCGGAAAACCATGCAAGGACTTGTTTTTGCCAGTTGAGCATCCATTTCTCCGTTGTTTTTGTTACATCATAATAATTTTTTTCTGCTTAGAGAAATCACCTCAGTGTATATGGTTCCAGTGTGAGATTTAGTCTCCTGGATTCAAGAGTATGAAATTGACCCAAACCCACAAATCAGTCATTTTCTGTATCTTAGACCACAGTGATGGGCTTAGGGGTGGTCTCACAAGTCAAGTTGGTCTGATCAGAGTCAGTTTGTGGATGTTCGCTGAAGCAAGCAGGAAGAGGGGCTTACTATTTCCATGACAGTTTCTGATAGCTATAAACACAAGCCTGGACTTGCTGGCACCCATATTGCCACTGGGAGGAAATCTTAACCTGAAGATGGGGAGGTCAATAGCAATGTGCAGCAGGGAGAAGAAGAAAGTGAAACTCAGCCTTGGTAATGACATTATAGGCCCTGGATCCAGCTATACCTAAAAGAGGATCTAACTTTGAACTTTCCAACACATTCCCCTCCTTTCATAGGAAAGTTTGACCTGAGTTTCTGTCCCTTGTAGCAAAGAGAAGCTGAATTGCATTACCTCCTAGCACACAATAAGTGCTCACCACATCGATACCAGTAACGAAACAATCATAAATGTTCAAAAAGCTAATCATAATGATTGGTCTTTTAATTCTGTACCCAGCACCTAGTACAGGAAGCACCAATAGGTATGTTTCATATTGGAGTTTAATTGCATGAATACATGCAGAACAGTCACAGGATAGGGTATGATGAATTTTCATTTGTCAAGGCTACAGATTTAGGGCAGTAAAAATCCTTGGAGAAAATGAGCTTCTTACACTTTCACAAATGACACTTGCACTTCTCTTTAACACTTCATAGTTCTTCGACTTTGTGGGGATTAAACTTTGTAAGGGAGGAGGGAAGATTTCAATGCTATTTGGGTAATAAAATCACAACAAAGGATACCAACCTGGGAGTGTTGCCTGGGGCTCAGTCACAACTCCCTTCTTCTCAAACTCTGCTGCAATGAGCTCTAACATGATCTGTGACATAGAATGCCCATATTTAAAAGTCACTGCCACAGGCCCTTCAGATCAATATTATTCTCCCTGTAGCATTTCCTCGCATATTACGTTAAAAAGACAAATTCCTTGGAGAGTGGTAAAGATATTTTAGTGCAGAGCATATATTATGAATGTTTCATTGTTATTCCTTAGGATTTATTTAACATTTTACTCAACAGTCCCTTTGGATTTTTGATTGATTACTAGGCAAATTAGATAAGAAAACTCCTTCTGTAAGAGAATCCCACATAGCATCCTAGCAGCAGTGGTGATAATGATGAAAGCCAGCATTTATCTAACACTTCTTGTGTCAACAACCATGCTAAGCAATTTACATGCACAGTTTCCACCCCTCGCATAAGATACCATTATCTCCATTTTACAGACGAGGAACTGAGGTTTAGAGAATTCCCAAGTCAAGATCAGAGCTTTAATCGGGATCTATTTTACTTCAAAGTCTGTGTTCTTAAGAAATGCTGTCTTCATATCCACTAAATCCCCACAACATGATCATGTTTCCAGATCAAATTAGTTAGGGAAGCATTGCTTACTCTAGACCTTCTCTTTGGGATTCACACACATGTATGACCCAATTAAAGGTTTTGAGACACCCTGTAAGGAAGAATCCAGTTTATGTTTATTTTATAAATGCTGTCAAAATGACTTGATTCTGGAGCCAAACTTTTGGTTTTCATTGGTTGCATTTGTTGGTTTCTTCCTGTAACAAAAATTAACATATGCATGTGATAAAGGAGCAGTCTGGCCTTGGACATCTCCTCACCATGTTTCAGACAATGATACAGTAGAAGAGTGGCCTGATGCATACATATGAGACCCTAGGTGTGGCAGGAGTTCAGTTTCTTTGAAAATAAAATTATAATTATTAGATTGGACTCATTTTTTCTTCTTTTTATGGACATATCATCCTGAAGGATACATGGCCCAGTGCTTCTACTGGTGACTCTGTTAGAAGCTAGAGGACTGTCCAAGCAGTTGAATCTACATCTGGAGTTGAAACAATTCATAAAATCTATGGCTCTATTTGTTTAGTATTTCAATGAATTTGCAAGCCATTAGGATTGTTGGAATGTGGTAAGTCGGTCAAGTTAGGCCAGTGGTCCTCAGGGGGAACAAGTTTGCCCCCCAGGGGACATTGAGCAATGTCTAGAGACCTTGTGGTTGTCACAATTGGGAGGTATGATACTAATGTCTGTTGGGTATAGCTAATTATTCTGCAGTGCACAGGACAGCCACCAGAACAAGCAATTATCTGACTCAAAATGCCAATAGTGCCAAGGTTGGGAAACCTTGATCTAAAAACTGTGTAACACATAAACCCCGCAATCTCAGGGTCTTAACATAATAAAAGGTTTTCCTTGTTGTTATCATTTGCCCATTTATGCAAGATCTAATGCTAACATTTGTAGTTTGTCAGCCTCTCTGAGAAATGCTCCTCCAAGTTGTACCTAAAGGCTTCCAAGCTTTAACATCGTGTGGTTTCATTGTTCTAAATGCCATACTCACCAGCCCTACATACAAATGAAAGACGTTGAATGATTATATAGATCTTTGGGGCTCCAGTCCCAGAGACACTGCACATGTTTTCCACCTGCCGTCTGATGGCCAGAACTCAGGAATGGAGTCCACCCACTTTCAAAGGTGGCTCCCCTTCATTCTCAGAAGGAAAATAAAATGTCACATCATTTCTGACACACATGAAAAGTTCATTTTGAATAAATGCTGTGTAAACAAGGCATAAAAGCCAACATGTTTATACAGAAATTCGTCGTCGTCGGCAGCCGTCCGTCTCGAGAGACGATGGCGTAGCTTCCTGAGAGTCTATCTGCACCGCCGAGAATGGCTGTGCAGTCCGATTCGGGAGTGACAATCCCTGCCGCACTTGGTACAGGTGAAGGCAGATGGCTGTTGTTGCTGCTGTTGACGCTGCTGTTGACGCTGCTTCCGCCTCGATCTTTTCTGGGCCGCCTCCTCGTTGCGCGCAGCCTCTGCGCGTGACGTACCTTGCCTGACCGCGAGCCTCCAGGCTAGGCGGTCGTCTGCTTGAACTTCCCATGTGTTGAGATTGATGGAGCATTGTGTCATGTCCTTTTTGCAGATGTCTTTGAACCGCAGTTTTGGGCGCCCTGTCATCCTCTGGCCTTCTGCTAGCTCGCCATAGAGGAGGTCTTTGGGGATACGGCCTGCATCCATTCTTTTGACATGGCCGAGCCACCTGAGGCGTCTCTCGCTAAGAACTGCATGCAAACTGCTCATATTGGCTCGCTTCAGCACCTCGGTGTTGGGGACCTTATCCTGCCAGGCGACATGCAGGACGCGTCGCAGGCACCTCATGTGGAAGCTGTTGAGTTTCCTTTCGTGCCTTGCGTAGGTGGTCCACGTCTCGCTGCCATAGAGGAGAGTGCTGAGTACGCAGGCTTGGTAGATGCGCAGTCTGGTTTTCTCAGTGAGGCTGGAATTGTTCCACGCTCGCCGGTTCAGTCTGGCCATAACTGTGGCTGCCCTGGCGATTCTCCGGTTGACCTCCAAGTCGACTGACAGAGAGCTCGAGATGGTGGACCCGAGGTAAGTGAAGTCGTTGACAACCTCCAGGGTGTATCCGTCGATGGTGATGCATGGGTGAGTCCCCGTGCCTTGAGCCATAACATTCGTCTTCGTCAGGCTGATGGCTAGTCCGAACTCCTTGTATGCGTGGGAAAGGCAAGTGACTAGCTGCTGGAGTCCCTCTTCGGAGTGTGATGTCAAAGCTGCGTCGTCGGCGAAGAGCATCTCACGGATGAGCACCTCTTTGACTTTGGTCTTGGCTCGTAGACGGGCCAGGTTGTAGAGCTTGCCATCGGATCTGGTGTGAATGAAGACACCCTCGCTGCAGTCCTTAAAGGCGTATTGGAGGAGCATGGAGAAGAAGATTCCGAACAGCGTAGGCGCGAGGACGCAGCCCTGCTTTACTCCGCTGCTGACTGGGAAGGCCTCAGAGGTTGCGCCGTTGTAGGACACCGTGCTGTGCATGTTGTCGTGAAAGGACATGACCACAGCAAGCAGATGTGGTGGACAGCCAATCTTCCGTAGCAAGCTGAAGAGTCTGCTTCGACTGACCAGATCAAACGCCTTCGTGAGGTCAATAAAGGTGAGGTAGAGTGGTTTATGCTGCTCGTGACACTTCTCCTGCAGCTGGCGTAGGGAGAAGATCATGTCCACTGTTGATCGGCCAGCTCTGAAGCCACACTGGGACTCTGGGTAGACGCGGGAAGCAAGGGTCTGCAGGCGGGCAAGAGCGACCCGGGCGAATACTTTGCCAAGACGCTGAGGAGAGAGATGCCCCGGTAGTTGTTGCAGTCGCTGCGGTCTCCTTTGTTCTTGTACATGGTGATAATGTTGGCGTCTCTCATATCCTGGGGGATGTAACCCTCCTTCCAGCAGCGACAGAGTAGATGGTGGAGCGGCTGTAGCAGGACTGGTTTCCCGCTCTTTAGGATTTCTGGAGGGATTCCGTCGCTTCCTGGTGCTTTCCCTCAAGCAAGGCGGTCGATGGCTTTGCCGAGCTCTGCCGCAGTAGGTGGGGTGTCTAGCTCCTCCATGACTGGTAGGTCTGGGATGGCGTTAAGAGCAGTGTCTGTTACGGTGTTCTTCGTTGCATACAGCTCGAGGTAGTGCTCGGTCCACCGCCGCATTTGCTGTTCCTGGTCAGTGATGACCTCACCTGTCTTGGACTTAAGGGGGGCGATCTTGGAGGGGATTGGGCCTGTTGCCTTCTTGATACCCTCATACATTCCTCGTGCGTTGCCTATATCGGCGGCTTCCTGAATGCTTCTGCACAGGTTTAGCCAATAGGTGTTGGCACAGTGGCGGGCGGTCTTCTGGACTTTGTTCCTGGCAGCCCGTAGAGCTTGAAGTGTACTGGGAGTGGGCGTGACCTTGTAAGCCAGTAGGGCCTTCCTCTTAGCCTCGATCACGGGTTCCATTTCTTCCCAGTGAGCCTCGTACCAGTCAGCGTTCTTCCGCTCTTTCTTCCCGTAAGCAATAATGGCGGAGTTGTATATGGCGTCGCGGAGACGTGGCCAATTGGATTCGATAATGTCATCTGCCGCCACTCCCTCGCCGAGTGCATCTTCCATCTTGTTGATGAATTGCTGGGTCTTAACTGGGTTGCTGGCACAACTGGTGTTGATGCGTGGGCGACCCTTCATCTTGGAGTGGTGCAACCTCTTCGGCATTATGCGCACCTTGCTTACCACGAGGGCATGGTCCGTGTCGCAGTCTGCACTATGGTAACTGCGGGTGAGGAGGGTGCTGCCAATATCCGTTCTTCTGGTGATGACGAGGTCAAGCTGGTGCCAATGACGGGAGCGGGGGTGCCTCCATGACACCTGGTGGATCTCTTTGCACTTGAAGAATGTGTTTGTCACGCACAGGCCGTGGTGACACAAAAGCTCAAGCAGTCGCTGACCATTCAAATTAAGCATTGATAAAAACATAATTTTATTTCAAGACATTTGCATTGTAGTTGAGAAAATAGTTCTAAGGCTCTGCATCAGGATTTAGTCAATAAGAGTCACATTTATTTATTACCCACCATTAACAGTCACTTGGAGTATGTTAGCTCATTATACTTTTGAGGCAGTTATTATACCTATTTCAGAGGTGAGATAACTGAGATTCAGAGACTTCAAAGTACTAGTATGTAGGCACACAGCCAAGAAGTTACAGTGCCAGTATGCAAATCAAAGACAGATTAGAAAACCCATGTCCTCCTATTACAAAGTGGGAGTCTCCAAAAATCCCCAGAGCCTGAGGGTTCGGGGATGGGGAAAGGAAACAGCTTTTAAGATGCCTTCACATGCCTGTGGATAGTGGTTAGTGTCTTTGTTACGCAAATGGCTTTGATATTTCCAAGGCCCCAAGAAGATGGGAGGGGATTTTGGACTATGGAATGGTACAGAGAGCACACAGAGCCTGTACAAGGTTCTGTGAATGGTCAGAACTAGTTACCATGCCCACTGCATCAGAGGATGCAGTCAGGACTTTAAAAATAGGTGGCAGACATTTTAGCTGGGTTCTTCATGCGGTTTTGAGAAGGGAGAATACCATGCGGCTTTGACAGGGCATAGAGAGAACCATGCGTGATCCAGTGCAACATGGCACATGTTTTCCTGGACTGTTATATGGAAGCTGATGATATCGTGCCCCAGATCCTGAAGGAGACAGCTGACAGATAAGGGATGGGGAACTTCTGGGCATGTGTTTGGCTTCTAGCCTTTTGGGGAGCAAGGGAAGTGCTGGGTCCTGTGGGAGAACAGGGGTCTGAGCTGAAGTGCTCACTGTCCTCCCCAGGTTGGAATATTGTAAATAAAGACCTGTTTTCCTCAACACTAGTTGTTGGGTTTTACACCAAGGCACCACGTAAAAGAACCCCTTTCATTCTGTAACACTCCCATCAGCATCTTTCTAGCTGGGCTTTCTCATGCACTATTCCTACAACATGATCTTAGCCAAAATAGCCCCATGAGCTAAAGCATGTGAGGAATTCTCATTTTCATATTTTCCTCTTGAAAAGTCACAATATTTATTGGAATATTTAAAGCATATGAAAAACCTGTTATAAAGAGACCAATTAGACCAATTAGACGAAAGAATCCTGTATTTTCATTATACATATTAATATTCCATACAATCAACTAAAGCAAATCTTTGGAAATGTTGCTTTCTCAACATTTCCATTTTCAATTTGGAATTTAATTTTACAGCCACACCCATGCACATAGTATGTACTACTCTATCTAATGCACTGTTTGGGGAAGCAGCATGATGTACCCACAATGATACTAGTTGGGAATTAAGAGAGAGAACACTGGTTAGGGTACTTTCCTTCTCTGGATGTTGGTTTCATCACATATAATGGTGAGGAAGGGGGTTACAAAATTAGTTCATGGGTAGCACATAGATCTTATCTAATATATCAAATCAATGGTGACTGTGGCTGCCTAGGACAGCATGTTGAACGATTCTGAAGCCAGGTTCCACAGAAGTAAAGAACACCCTGAATGAGTCCTGGTGTCAGCAGCGAGTACACAAATTTCCATGTGCTATCAATTTGTCATCTCCTAAATAAAGAAAACCTAAGGTCATTTTCAACTCCAACATTCCCTGATTCAATTTGATGAGAAATAAGATGAATTACATTCTCCTGCTCCTACCTACTAATAAAATGTGGTGGGAAGGACAGTGGGTTATTGACCTAGTCACAACTTACTAGGTCCATTGTGTGTTCTAAAGTCCAAGTACAAGGATAGGATAACTCTGGACAGATCAGAGAGATGCATTGCTGATAGAAGCTGTAAGGCATTTTGGAAGAAGTGATATTTGGGCTGGGTTTTGAAGGATGTATAGGATCTTGATAGGCAGAAGTGGAGGAAAGGCAGTCTAAGAAGAAGGTATAACAGTGCTGGAAGCTGACAAAATGAAGGTCTCTTTGATGATGGTTAGTTCCTGGACTGGTGGAAGCATATGTGGACTTTGGGCATGAAACAGAGACAGATAGAGAGACAAAGGGAGGAAGAGACTGAAGCCAGATGGGTAGAAATCGGGTTGTCATGCAACCTGAATGCCAAATTCTGGCAGTAGCTGACTTTCTAGTGTTCCCGATGCAAAGGGGCCTCATGGTGGCCAGAGCGATGCTAACTCTAACAGAGTATGAGTGGAAGAGTTATTCTTGCATCCAGCCTGTCCACTTCCCCACTGATGTCAAGGCTGGTGGTGGCATCCCTCCCCTCTGCTTTCCCTCACCTCCCAGGGCTCCTTTCCTGGGACTAGGACTAATGAAATATTTCCCATTTTAATTTCAGCTCTGCTGGGAGGGGCTCTTTTATCTCAGCTGCTACTCTGCCATCAAAGCCCACTCAATGTTGAGTAAGCTGAACACCCCCTTGCTGGTCCTGTTCTCTCTAGAATCCTGCCTGGAGCTTTTAATTCTGAGTCTCAGAAGATTGCAAGGGGCTGCTTTTGACTGATCAGTCAAACACAATCCCTTCGCAGTTGTCGGAGACACAGATTCCAGACATGAAAGATAAACACGAGATGCCAGCTTGGTTTAGGATGGAAGTTTGTACTGGATCTTTCTCTGACTCTTTCAATTCAGAAAAAGTAAAATAAAATAAAATAAAAGCATTCCCTTTCAGTGCATTTTTTTTCTTGTCTACCCATCTTGTTCCAATTCCCAAGTGAATTTTTACTTATTTCAGAAGTAACAAAAACCATTTAACATTTACTGAGATTCCTCTGATCACTTCGTGTGCATTCTAGATACTCTATGTATACTAGTCAGTTTATTTTTAACCACTATCTTATGAAGTAGGTATCATTATCAACACCATTTTACAAATGGGGAAACTGAGTCACAGCATGCCAAGTAGTCTGTCCCATGCAGCTGTTAAGTAGCAGAGCTGAGATTTATGATTTTAAAATCTGGCTCTAGTGTCTCTTCTTTCTGCCACCCATGCTATACTGTATCCCTGACACCTCATTCTTGGGTAATATTCTATATGTTATTTATGGGGAAATTTTACACCTTTATTCCTGAAATATTTTCCATAAGAAGGGGTGATTATCTCCTGGATGCACAGACAAAAGGTGATGAATAACTTATTGATTAAATGAAACCAAAATGTGTAGTGGAAAGAGTTGAGGTCATCTTTGAAAAGGTCTCCAAGCTTGCCTGATTTGATGTTTTAGTCTAGAAAATGGACATATTGCAGGCCAAGCTTTGGTTGTGAATGGTAGAGACTATTTATTCAAAGAAAGTTTCATTATATTCAATGCAACCTCTTAATATTTTCTCAGCCCTAAAACTTGGCAAAAGTTAGAAAAAGTGAATTAAATTACCCCAGCCTTGCTTCCTACGGAGCAGTGTTTTTCAGAATGCAATCTGTTTTTTACCCTGCTCTGCTCCCAAGGTTGAAGAATCTTGCATGTTTTCTTTGTCCACAGATGCAAATCACAGGTATAGATTGCTTATCTCCCCACTCCCCTGCCCCCCAACGCACTACCTTTCAAAACTCAGTACAAGTTTCAGGTGCTCTCTAGAAATAGATAAGCTCTATTAACTTTTTTCCAAGGTCTCAAGTATATGTTTTTATCACTTCCAGTCTCTATCAATCATAAAATAAAAAATATATACAATGCATTACCTTTAATATTATTGACATGTTAATGTAGCTGTGTAAGAAGATCATAGTGTAGGATAGTAAGAAGCTAGAAAAAATTCCTTGGCAAGTGAAATAGGGAAGCTGAGACAGATAGCTGAACAAACTGGCCAGGCAATTTACAGCCAGATGCAGAAGATCACTTCCCTAGAGATAACACCTAGGCCTCAGTTGTATTTTAGCTCCAGGTTCAGAAAATCAGCAAATCAGGACCAGCTGCAATGAGTAATGAACTCCTGCCCTGGAACCAAAGAATCAGTGGCAACCACAACTCTTAAAGGGCACACCTGGAAAAGCTGATGAATATTCTATTGATGTCCTTCCCTAACACCTCCCCTAAATTTCCAGCCTCCTGGGAAAATGCTCTCACCTTTCCATCCCCCTCTTCTGCCCCGACAGGCGTGCATCTCCTAAACTCTAAGGGACCCCACAAGACTTGCAACCAGGGGAGCAATGGGCAGCAGCAACTATTCCTGGGCTACCCTTCTGATCCTGTCTCCAAGGCCCCCTTCTCTGACTTCCCAGTGAGCTAAAGCAGCCCCGTGTAGGCTCATTTCTTTCCTATAACATTTCTAGAGAGCCAGAGCAGCCCTGCCTAGGCTCTCCTGTTGCATCTTCTTTCCTAAGCCTTTTCTTATTTCACTGTCGCCACCTAGACTTGTGTTGTGAAATCTATCCTGCACAAAGTCAAAAACCCACACATTGCCTGCCAGCCCAAGGCAAACCTGCTCTGGGCCCAGTTCCCTTCCTGGTAACAGGGTGATACCTAGATTACAGGTGGTCACAATGATCTTCACTTCATGGTATTTGTGCTGTGTCTAGTCTTCTCCCATATTGAATCAGGTTTGGTTAGGGTGACTGACAGCGCATAGCATAGGTATTGGTGTGTGACTTTCAAGGCTAGGTCATAAAAAGCATTATGGTTTCCTCCTCTGTTTCTTGGATCACTGGTTCTGAGTGAAGCCAGCAACCAGTCGCCTGAGAGTGTCACCTTGGGAGTGGCTTCTGCATCCTCAGCCAAGCTTTCCAATGACTGGCAGCCCCACGTAACATCTTGACTAAAAACTCAAAAGAAACTCCAGGTGACAAGCACTCACTTAAGTGATTTCCCAAGATCCTGACTCACAGAACATGTTAGAAAAAAAATGTGTTTATTTTTTTGAATCACCACGTTTTAAAGATATTTTGTTATTCAGCAATAGTAACTGGTACATGTTCTAAATTTGGAGGAACAGTTTCCATTTCTAATTTTCTGCCCAACCGCCCAATCATATGTCTCTAAGACTGCTGAGAAGACAAAAAAACTTTAAAAGGGCCATTAGTTTATTTACTATATGCCAGTGTTTCATGTTTTTGAGGCACTTTTGTTTATCTTCACTGCAACTTTATATAAAGTTAGCTACACTTTTTAGATGAGCAAACCAGGGCTCACAGAGAGACTTTGTTGACCAAGATCATACAACCAGTAAGTGGGGGGAGCCAGAACTTGGATCTATTTTGCCTAAGTCAAAGACCCACATTCTTAACCACTGTGCCAGATCACCTTGATGCTAAAACTGTTCACAATTATTTGCCAAACACTGGAATAAGTCTTTAACATGCATTATCAGATCTGACCTATGCCACTGTGAAGGTCATTTTGCAAACAGGAAATCTGTGGCATTGGAAATAAAGGCCAAGTTTCCTGTTCCTAATTCTTGTTTGAGAAATATGATCATACAACAAAACTTGCCACATCCTTGAGATTATAAGTCACGTGACCTTTTTCTAGGTCATTAACAGTGATTGGAAGTATGCTAGGCACATAGAATGGGTTTATGAATTAAGGGAGGGAAGGAGGAAAAGGCGGAGGGAAAGGGAGTGGAGGGGAGGGGAGGAGTGAGGAGAAGAGGGAATGGGAGGGAGAAGGAAAACCTAAAAATTATGAGTCCCCTTAGGTCAGAACCTGGAATAGGGACAATGAAGAGATCTGTTTGCCCCAGGGCAAGGTGGAATTCTATCATAGACCACAGGTTTAAACAAAGGAGATCCTATCTGCTCAGCCCATTGTAGGAAACAGATAGGCTGACCCTATATTGTAGACTGTCTTTTCTTTTTTCTTCTTTTGTTAAGAAGACAAAAATCTGGATTCTTATGTGCAACTACCTAATTTTTAAAAGTTGACAGTTATTCCTCTTATTTTATTTTTTGAAGACTACGTGGGCCAAGCCAAACTTGTTTGCAAGCCTAGCATGTCCCACAAGCTGTGTGTTTGTGGCCTCTGTTGCAGAGAAACAAAAGGACAGAAGGTGGCCAAACTGTAGAGGACACCTGCTAAGACCCAGAAGAACAAAGAAAAGGGGAAATAAAGAAGACTTTGCTTGATTTCCCTTCCTCTTTACAACACAAAACCTTGCTGGTATCACTACTGGTAGGTGGACTGGGGTAGGGCTGGGACATCTTTAGAAACTTGTGGACAAAGAGTAACAAGTGACCCAGCCTGGAAACTTTTGACTTTGTAAATTCTGTTTTGTGGGACAAAAAGTGTTGCCAAACAGAAAGAAATTTCAGACCAGCCCCTGGCAGCACAAGAGCTAGATTCCTTGTTAAAGCAGGCATCTGATCGCTGACAGACTTTTTTTTTTCCTTCTTCTCCTTTTCCCTTTTGACTCTGGGACATAAGGGATGAAACACAAACTGGCAGTGAATGATATCCCTCCCGACTTTGGGTGATTATGTTTGTTAATAATGATTATCGCTTCTATGTAATATTTGCATATTAAACTATAGACATCTGGTGGAGTGTGCATGTGCGTGTGGTGTTTGTTAGGAAACAGAAGCAGACTAAACGCTGATGAAATGTGAAATCTAACAGCTCAAACTAAAAATAAATTAGGCAGGCTTTAGGATTTCTGCACGCCAGCGATTCTGAACTGCTCCTGTCCGCTGCCTTAGTTACCGTGGAGACGCGTGGCCCTGCATACGCGGAACAGCGCACCCGCTTTGTGGGCCTGGCCCCTGGGAGGGGAGGGGGGGTCCCATTACAGAATTTTGTATGTTTAGAAATAATTTGTAATAAGGCCCCTGGTGTCACTTATTAGTAATAAAATGTGCAACTGCCTTCATCAGCATCAACCGCAAATTTGTTTTTATGGAAAAAAAAAAGCAGCATACATTCAGGTAAAAGATTGTGAGTGTGTGTGTGTGTGTGTGTGTGTGATTTATTTAATTTAAATGTATGTTTAAATATGTGCATAAATTTTCAACTTCCTCAAAT
The DNA here is from genome assembly GCF_987537825.1 of Furipterus horrens. Taxonomy (NCBI): domain Eukaryota; kingdom Metazoa; phylum Chordata; class Mammalia; order Chiroptera; family Furipteridae; genus Furipterus; species Furipterus horrens. The sequence goes on along the minus strand of NW_028327175.1, from coordinate 112,201,033 downwards.
TGTTATATTACAGTTTGCTTTTTTTTCTGGGACATCCTGTCCTTTTCTTCCTTTAACCTACAGAATCACCGAGTTTTCTAAATGAGGTACAAAGCAGCATGTATTTCTTGAGGCCAAGGTCAAGCATAGAAGCAGCGACACATTGAAGGGTGCACGAACTGCAGGGTTTGCAGCATGTTTTCTGGTAAAGGGAAGATTTTAGATAATAGATAATTCTCAGCATCACTAGCATCTGAATTCCAAGAGTCCTGGGTGGAAACACATGTATCCAGTTGTGAATGCTGTGTTGTTTCAGTGCCCTTTGAGTAACATTTATATCAAGGGTCTCAAAGTGAAGAGATGACTGTGATTTTTTCGGTTTTGTTTTTACCTTCTCTGAGTGGCCCAGAGATATGTGCCTAGTTTGTTGTTTTCCAAAGTGTTCATCTAAATGTCTCCAGTAGCAGAGAATGAAATGCTTTTTTCTGCTAATAGTTTTCAGCCTGTTTCTTTAAGGGAGGCCTGCCATTGAACCCTCCCTGGTGCATTCTACAGAGTTAGTGCAAGGATGTGCATCACAGAAACTCCAGAGAGCCTGGTACTTTCTATGCAAGTCAAGCCACTCTCTACAGATGTCCTGGGCAACACCAACTGGTCTGAGTTTCAAGCTGTTCTTGTAAATTGGGACTGATGTGTGGTGGGGCTGTAAGAGGTTTGGTTCTGCCATTCACCAGAGTTAGGATGAATAACTGGCTCTGTAATTCTCTTAATTACTCTGAACTTTTTCCTCATCTGTAAAGCTGAGGGACTGTAGGGAACTGCTCCTTGTGGTTTAGGGAAGTGTAGCCCCGGCCTGAGCATGACTGCTACCTGCATTCCGGTTGTGCTTGTCTTTAAGTCTCAACATAAGGCTGCACAGGGGACATAACTGAAAGCCACTCAGAGGGTTCCCATGGGAATTGGATTTAAAGAATGCTTATTATGCTTTAGAACTTGCTTTGCTTATCTTTTAATATAACAAACAATCTCTAGCAAGAAATGTATGAAACCTTGCACCTACTGCCAGTGTGGCATCAAAATGTTTGATAGACCCTGACACAGACTGGTCACTGTACCCTCTGTACTCATACATGTAATCTGTTACTGTCAACTGTAACCCTAATGCCTCCAAACTATTGATGATTCATGAATCTTGACCTTGTATCTCTCATGTGTATCCTCCTCAATAAAAGGCATGAGGGAAGAAGGTCTAATCGCTTTTCTCCACTAGAGAGAGCAGTCACCTTCCTTCCCCCAGACATAATAAAATGTTCTGGGTAGAAGTTTGTTCTGCCGTGGTCACAAAGCCTCTGCTGGACAGAGCAGCTTCCAACTGAGCCTAGGGTGTGTGAGGCACCTCCGCCTTAAGGGACTAATACCTTCTTCATCAGAACTTTGAAAAGATTTAAGAGCATAGAGCTATATAAAGTTTCCAAAACATTGCCAATAACAAAATAAAAAGATATAATGATAATTGTCATTAAATGTTAAACTAAGCACTTCCCATGTATCATGCACTGTGTTAGGTGATTGATACACATTTTCTTGTTTTATCCTCACCATAATTCTTTAAGATGAGTAACATTGTTATTCCCACTTTAAAGCTGGAAAAAAATAGACACTTAGAGAAGTAAATAATTTGCCTAAAGCCAGTGAGCCAGGATTCAAATCTAGAGCTGCCTAAATCAAGGACATTTTCTACACTTGCAAATAAATGCCAAGCACTGTTGTTATTGACAATAGAAGTGATGATAATAATTGGAAAACCTACCCTTGCAGTTTTTGAGCAGGTAGAGGATGGAATCGAAGCATTAAAACCAATTGAACTCCTGGGAAACTCAGTACTTATGGAATATTTACCAGAGGAAAGATCTCATTCACAATTCAAACAGTGAAGAAAGAAAATAGATTTTGAGTTTGGCCATTTCACATCAGAATTCAAAACTAAGAACATGAAATGCTTTATGATATTTGTGTGAATAATTCTTATCATGTTGTGATGAGGATGAGCTTTCTGGCATTGGGATGAAGGCTCAGGAGTGCCATCATGAAGAAGCCATGAGCTCCACAGTGAGATTGGCAGTGATGGGGGCTTACATATCTAATGCCAGAGTTGCTAATTTGCTCAAAAGAAACATCATTTACAATGTAGATGACATGTCAGAAGAAAATAGAGTCAATGTAGCAAAGTTCTGGTTCTCCTTACCTAGCTTCTTTAAACTGTGTAGTGAGAGGTTCTAGGAATTCGAATATGAGACTGTGTTCTTGCTCTCAGCCTGCTCATGGTCTAGGGTAGGGCTGACTTATGGGACTTTCTGTGGTAATGGAAATGTCTTGTATCTGTGTTATCCACTATAGCTTTGGAACTCTTGGCATGTGGCTAACATAACTGATGAACTAATCTTTTCTTTTATTTAGTTACTAAAGTTTTAAACTTAAGCCCGTATATATGGCTTGTTGTTACCATATCAGACAACACAGTCCTGGGTGATGAGGTGTGGCAGTTCACAAGTAACAATGATGAAGGCTGTGACCTTAGAGTTTATAGGAGGGACTGGAGTCTGCAGCCTTCACCATTGTTAGCTCTGTGACCTTGGGAAAAGTTAAATAATTTACTTAATCCAAAAGCATGCATCTATGAAATGGGAACAGTTATGATAAAAGAATGATGGTGTTGCCATGAGGATAAGATACTCTACATAAAGTTCTTAATAAAGTTTAAAGGAGTATTTTATTACTAGCATATTATTATTGTAATATTTATCAATATTTTTGTAATGAAAGAATATATAAGTTGCTTCATGGTTACTGAGTTTAGAGCAATTGCTGGTACTGTGATTGAGGAAGACATAGAAGGAGATATCCGAATATACTTCAGATAAAGGGTAACATTTGAGCTTCATTGTCCACTATTGGTAGATACAAAACACAGGGGAACAATTTTTAACATAATTCCTGTTGAGTTTAATTCTTCAGCTGTTTTAGACTTAAATAGGCATGCTGATTTCAAAACTGCAATTAGTTTTTTTTCTATCATATCAAGCTTTTTCTGTAAAGCTTATCTTAATGCAACCACTCTAGGCCAGATCCGGCCTGGATCTAGGGAAGACCTAGTGCTCTTCTATTGGCTGAGAGCAAACCTCCCTCAAGTGGGGAGGGGTGGGGAATGATCTTGGAGACCAGGGACAGGTTCATACAAGTCTAGGCTATTCAGTTACACATGAGACAGTGTGGTGAGAGGTTGTGTGCCACTCCATATAGTAAATTATATGCTGAAGTGTAGTCCAAGTTCTTGTCTGTATACAAGGAGTTAGCAGAATTTATTTTTTTTATTTACATACATACTTATTTCCTTTCCTTCAGATCATGTCTGCCTCTGCTATTTCTCATCGTAAGTGCTTAAACAACCCTGATTTATTTTGTTATATCTGTGGCAGTTTCACCATTCCCAATCAAAGGACAAACATCAGCATAATTGTCAGGCAAGCCTATTTTGCACATTTTATTTTTTAATTTTTTTAAATTAATTTATTTATTTTGGTTTTTCAATTACAGTTGTCCCATTTTTTCCCCCTTTGCTCCCCCCCACCCGTCCCAACCTTCTCCCACAATCATATCCCTCCCCATTGTCCATGTCCATGAGTCATTTATACATGTTTTTTAACTAAACCCTTTCCTTACTTATCCCCCTTCTCTCTCTCCCCCTCCCCCCTTCCCCCAAATAACTGTTATTCTACTCCTTGTTCTACTTAGTTCATTTGTTTGTGTTGTTCCTTAGTTTCCTGATATCATATGGTATTTTTCTTTCTTTGCCTGGCTTATTTCACTAAGCATATTTCTCTCTAGTTCCATCCATGTTGTTGCAAATGGCAGGAGTTCCTTCTTTCTTTCTGCTGCATAGTATTCCATTGTGTAAATGTACCACAGTTTCTTAATTTACTCATCTACAGATGGGCACTTAGGCTGTTTCCAACAATTGACTATTGTAAATAGCACTGCTATGAACAAAGGGGTGCATAGGTTCTTTTGAATTGGTGTTTCAGGATTCTTCAGGTATAATCCTAGAAGTAGAATCACTGGTTCAAAAGGCAGTTCCATTTTTAATCTTTTGAGGTAATTCCATACTGTTTTCCATAGTGGCTGCACCAGTCTGCATTCCCACCAACAGTGCAGTAGGGTTCCCGTTTCTCCACATCCTCGTCAGCACTTATTGTTTGTTGATTTGTTGATGATGGCCATTCTGACTGGTGTGGTGTTATCTCATTGTGGTTTTTATTTGCTTCTCTCTGATGGCTAATGATGTTGAGCATTTTTTCATGTGTCTATGGACCTTCTGTATGTCCTCGTCAGAGAACTGTTTGTTCAGGTCCTTTGCCCGTTTTTTAATTGGGTTGTCTGTTTTCCTGATGTTGAGTTGTATAAGCTCTTTATATATTTTGAAGATCAGTCCCTTGTCTGAGGTATAATTGGCAAATATGTTTTCCCATGTGATTGGCTTCCTCTTCAACTTACTGATGTTTTCTTTTGCTGAGCAGAAAGTCTTTAGTTTGATGTAGTCCCATTTGTTTATTTTTTCCTTTATTTCTTTTGCCTTAGGAGATGTATCAGAGAAGATATTGTTACTTGGGATATCTGAAATTTTCATGCCTATGTTTTCCTCTAGGACTTTTATGGTTTCACAGCTTACACTTAAATCTTTGATCCATCTTGAGTTTATTCTGGTGTGTGGCGTAAGTTGGTGGTCTAGTTTCATTTTTTTGCACATCCCTGTCCAGCTTTCCCAGCACGATTTGTTGAAGAGGCTCTTCTCATTCCATTTTATGTTCCTTCCCCCTTTATCAAATATTAGTTGAACATATAGTCCTGGGTTTATTTCTGGACTCTCTATTCTGTTCCATTGATCTATATGTCTGTTATTTTGCCAGTACCAGACTGTTTTAATCACAGTGGCTTTGTAGTTTAGTTTGATGTCTGGTATTGTGATTCATCCTGCTGTGTTCTTCTGTCTCAAGATTGCTTTGTCTATTTGGGCTCTTTTTTGGTTCCATATAAATTTTTGAAGTATTTATTCTAAGTCTGTGAAATATGTCATTGGTATTTTAATAGGATTGCCTTGAATCTGTAGATTGCTTTGGGTAGTATGGCCATTTTGATGATGTTGGTTCTTCCCATTCAAGAACATGGTATTTGCTTCCATTTATTTGTATCCTCCTTAATTTCTTTCTTCAATGTTATGTAATTTTCAGAGTACAGGTCTTTTATCTCTTTGGTTAAGTTTATTCCTAAGTATTTCATTTTTCTTGTTGCTATAGTAAATGGTATTTTCTTTTTTGTTTCTGTCTCTGATATTTTATTATTGGTGTACAAAAATGCCTTAGATTTCTGTATATTTATTTTGTACCCTGCTATTTTGCCAAATTTCCTTATTATATCGAGTAGATTTTTAGTGAAGTCTATTGGGTTTTCTATATATACTATCATGTCATCTGCAAATAGTAACAGTTTTACTTCTTCTTTCCCAATTTGGATGCCTTTTATTTCCTTTTCTTGTCTGGTTGCTGTGGCTAGAACTTTCAACACTATGTTGAATAGGAGTGGAGATAGTGGACATCCTTGTCTTGTTCCTGATTTCAGGGGAATGCTTTCAGTTTTTGTCTGTTGAGTATGATGTTGGCTTCCGGTTTCTCATATATAGCCTTAATTATGCTAAGGTATGTTCCCTCTATTCCCATTTTGCTGAGTGTTTTCATCATAAATGGGTGTTGTACTTTATCAAGTGCTTTTTCTGCATCTATTGATATGATCATGTAATTTTTGTATATCATTTTGTTAAGGTGATGTATTATATTTATTGATTTATGAATATTAAACCATCCTTGCATCCCTGGGATGAATCCCACTTGATCGTGGTGTATGATCTTTTTGATGTATTGCTGGATCCTGTTTGCCAATATTTTATTGAGGATTTTAGCATCTATGTTCATCAGTGATACTGGTCTGTAGTTTTCTTTCTTTGTTGTGCCTTGACCTGGTTTTGGAATTAGGGTAAAACTGGCTTTATAGAAAGAGTTTGGGATTTTTCCCTCTTCTTGGATTTTTTGGAATAGTTTGATGAGGGTAGGAGTTAGTTCTTCCCTAAATGTTTTGTAAAGTTTGCCTGTGAAGCCATCCGGTCCAGGGCTTTTGTGAATGGGAGATTATTGATTACTATTTCAATTATATTCTTTGTTCTTGGTCTGTTGAGACTTTCCACTTCTTCTTGATTCAGTTTTGGAAGATTATATGTTTCTAGAAATTTGTCCTTTCATTTGGGTTTTCGAATTTCTTGCCATACAATTGTTTGTAGTAATTTCTTACAATCCTCTATATTTCTGTGGTATCAGTCGTGATTTCTGCTCTTTCATTTTTGATTTTGTTTATTGGGGTCTTCTCTCTTTTTTTCTTGATGATCCTGGCTAATGGTTGGTCGATTTTATTTTTTTCAAAGAACCAGCTCCTACTTTTGTTGATATTTTGAATTGTTTGTTTAGTCTCTATGTTATTTAATTCTACTCTAATCTTGATGATTTTCTTCCTTCTACCTGCCTTAGGCTTTGTTTGTTGTTGTTGTTCCAGTTCTTGTAACTTTAAGGTTAGATTTTTTATTGGAGATTCTTCTATGCTTTTCATATATGCCTGTATTGCTATGAACTTCCCTCTCAAGACTGCTTTTGCTGTATCCCATAGGTTTGGGGCTGTTGTGTGTTCATTATCATTAGTTTCCAGAAACTTTTTGATTTCTTCTTTTATGTCATTCTTAATCCATTTTTTATTTAATAGCATGTTATTCATTCTCCATGAGTTTGGATGTCTTTAATTTTTTCTCTTGAGGTTGATTTCTAGTTTCAAGCCACTGTGATCTGAGAAGATGCTTGATATGATTTCAATTTTCTTGAATTTGTTGAGGCTTGTTTTGTGTCCTATCATGTGATCTATCTTTGAAAATGTCCCATGTGCATTTGAAAAGAATGTATATTTTGCTTCTTTGGGATATAAAGTTCTATATATATCAGTTAAGTCCAGGTGGTTTAGTGTGTTGTTCAATGCCTGTATATCCTTGCTGTTTCTTTGCTTTGAGCATCTATCTATTGTTGATCATGGAGTGCTAAAGATCCCTACTATGAATGTGTTGCTGTTAATATCCTTCTTGTGGTCTTCTAGTATTTGCTTTATATATTTGGGTGTTCCTATGTTGGGTGTATATGTGTTTATCAGTGTTATATCTTCTTGATGGATTGTTCCCTTAAGTATTATGAAATGTCCTTCTTTGTCTCTTTTTATGGTCCTTGCTTTGAAATCCGTTTTGTCTGATATGAGTATTGCTACCCCAGCTTTTTTTTTATGTCCGTTTGCTTGGAATATTTTTTTAAATCCCTTCACTTTCAGTCTGTGTAAATCTTTTTTTTTTTGAGGTGTGTTTCTTGTAAACAGCAAATATGTGGGTCCTGTTTTCTTATCCATTCCGCTACCCTATGTCTTTTAATTGGAGCATTTAATCCGTTTATATTTAAGGTTATTATTGACAGGTATTTATTCATTTTCCTTTGTACTTGCGTTCCTCTTCTTCTCTTGTTTTCTTCTTTTTCTTACAGCATTCCCTTTAATATCTCTTGCAGTGCTGGTATGGTGGAGATGTATTCTTTTAGTCTCCTTTTGTCTGGGAAACTCCTTAATTCACCTTCCAGTTTTAATGAGAGCCTTGCTGGGTAGAGTATTCTTGTTTGGAGGCCTTTGTTTTTCATTGCTTGAAATATTGTTGACCATTACCTTCTGGCCTGCAGTGTTTCTGTTGAGAAATCAGTCGGTAGCCTTATCGGAGCTCCCTTGTATGTTATTTGCTGTTTTTCTCTTGCTGCTTTTAGGATTCTTTCTTTGTCTTTGAATGTTGCCATTTTAATTATAATGTGCCTTGGAATGGGCCTTTTGGGGTTCCTCTTCATTGGGACTCTCTGTGCTTCCTGGACCTGCATGACCCTTCCTGTCATCAAGGTAGGAAAATTTTCTGTCATTATTCTTCCTATCAGGCCCTCTATTCCTTGTACTTCCTTTTCCCCCTCTTGTATTCCAATGATCTGGATATTATTTTATCTCATGCTGTCCTATAATTCCCTTAGACCTTCTTTACACTTTTTCAATCTTTTTTCATTTCGTTGTATTGTCTGGGAATTTTTTTCTACATTGTCCTCTAGTTCACTGATCTGATCCTCTGCTTTGTTTAGCCTGCTTTTGATTGATTCTACTGTGTTTTTTGGTTCAGAGATTGTACTCTTCATTTCTTCCTAGTTGTTATTAATAGTTTCTGTGACCTTTTTTATGCTGGTGTAGTTATCCGTAAGTTCCCTGTAATTTTCTTGGAGCTGTTGGTAACTTCCTTGGAGGTTGTTGTAGTTACTTTTGAGGTTTTCGAGTACATTGAGCTTCTTCACCAACATTATTTTGAATTCCATGTCTGACATTTGGGCTATGTCTCTTCCATCTACCTCTCTTTCTGGTGATTCCTCTTTTCCTTTCATTGGGAGGTTATTTCTGCATCTTACCATGTTGGATTCTTCTTGTTTGTTTTTGTTTTTTGAATTTGTCTGCTTTGGTTTCCTGCCTTTGCGGTATGAGATTCTTTATAGGAGATCTGGGGGCTTCAGTGGTGCAGCCTGTTTGATCTCCTGAGCCTGACGTTCTTGGGGTACCCTTTATGTCATTTATTTATGCTGTCTGGTTATATTTTTGTTACTCTTTGGTGAGAACTTCCATATGGCTAGTTGATTGAGAGTCACTCTGCCCACCTTGTCTTGAGATCTTTTGTGGAGATGCTGTTAAAAACATAAACACACAGTCCAGACATGAAACCCACACCCTCAGAAATATCCCCTACCCTCTATCCCACTATTGGTAGCCAATGAGCCAGTATTAATATAAATGTAGAGAGGTTAGGACTATTATATGAGAAATATGTAAGAGTTGTTTTAAATGAAGAAAGAGATCATTTTTGAGAGGGGGGAATGATAGAGTAGTAATAGAGGTAGTGTCAAGACTATGCAAGACAGTAAGCAATATTTACATTGTATGTTAATAAAAATTAAAATAAAATAAAAATAAAAATAAAAGAGAGGAAGAATGCAGGATAAAGTAAGAAAGTGGTAGTGTATAGTATTAGATTTATATAGTAGTTGTATGCTATATATTTAGTGTGAACAGGAAGCTAAACAAAACTAACAAACAATAATTAAAGATGAAGGATGGGAGGGAGAGATGGTATGAAACATATTAAAGAGATAGTTTAAAGAGAAAAAAATATTTTTCCCCTTCTTCACCTTTCTTTCTTCTCCTTTAAAAAAATGTTTTTTCCTTCCTTCTTTCACTTAAATTTAAAATTAAAAAGAAAGTTTTTACTCAGTTCAGGCTTTGTGTGCAGTCTTCTTTTTCTGGATCCACACCTGGCCAAAATTCCATGAGTTTCTAATTTTTTCCTGGTTGGCTGGCTCTGAGGAGCTCTTGCTGGTGTCTGCAGCTGCTTTTTTCTCACTCGTAGGCCTGCTGTAACTATCTGCTGTGAGCCGCAGCATTGGGTCTCCCCCCACTTGTCCTGCAGCGCCCTCCAGCAGTCCTCAAGCTTCTCTAGTAACTCTGTTCTGTTGGCAAGTCAGTGTGCATGTTCCTGGTCCCCGCCCAGCCTTGGATCCTGCCTTCGCTCTTCCTCCCAAGAAGTCTCTGTGTTCCAAGCCGCAGCACCAAGCTGTGTCCGTCCCTGGCTGGCAGCACCTCTCTGTTTGCTTGCACACTTATCCCACCCGCTTTGGGCCCTGACCGAGACCATGTTTCTGACACAGCTTTCCCGGCCCAATTCCACTTTTTTCTGATCAGTGGCGCCGCAATGGATGTGCATGCCTGGTATGTGGTGCCACCAGCACCAGTCTCAGTTCACACAGCTTCCCAAAGTCTGGGTCGCTCTCCATCTCCCCGTTCACCTGCACCCGCTGCCTGCCGGTCTAGAGCTCTGACCAAGACCGTGTTTCTAATGCAGCTCTCCCGGCCCAGTTCTGCTTCTCTCTTTTAAGTGGCGCCACAATGCGCGCACCCAGGGGCGTGGGGTCACTGGCCCAGACCTGCCTGTCTGGAGGATCTCCACCCAGATTCAGATCATACAGTTCCCCACAGTCTGGGTCACTCGCTGTCCTCCTGCACCTCTGGCCGGTTCACATAAACCTTTATTGTTTCCCTATGGGACTCAGCTGTTCACCATGCCCACAGTAGGCAGCAATCTCCAAGCAGATTCCAGGCGGTGAGCCGATCTGCAGCTGTCCCTCTGGGGTGCCGCCCTGTAGGAGCACGGGGCTTGGCGAGTCCAGCGACTCCTTCCAAGAGCGCTGGCGGGCCTTCTGCCCTTTTCCCCTCCACTCTCACTCTCCCTTCCCCACTCAAGCTGTCCCAAGTTTGTACTCACTCACTTGTCTCCCTGTCCATCTCCCAAGCTTTCCATGATAGGAACAAGTAGACAACAATGCCATTTACTCTGCCGCCATCTTCCCTCCTCACTTATTTTGCACATTTTAAAGTAAAACTTGGTGATCAAGATAAATCTTGGGCCCCTCACAAAGTGTGCAAGCAGTGTGTCAAGAGTTTATGGATGTGGATGAAGGGAACATGTGATAAATTGCCATTTGGTATACCTATGGTTTGGTGAGAGCCCAGAGATCATTCAGGTGACTGTTACTTTTGTATAGTAAAAACGTCAGGATATAACAAGAAAAATAAATGTAAAATAAAGTATCCTAGTCTACCATCAGCTATACACACAGTGCCTCATTCAGCTGAAATCCCAGTGCCAGTTTTCATTGAACTGTCCTCTTTTTAAAAACAGGGGTATGGTGAAGAACTAAATGACAGCAATAATGAAGATTTTGAAATTGAAGATGATTCATTTCATAAGGGATTTGATTAGCATGAGTTGAATGACTTGGCATGAGATTTGGGACTATCCAAAAAGGTTTCAGAACTCCTAGCATCAAGGCTGCATGAGAAAAACTTGCTTGACAAAGGAGCGAAGGCATCCTACTTTCAACCAAGAGAAAGTGCATTTCTGCAGTACTTTTGAAGTGATGGTGGTTTTGTATATTGCCATAACATACATGGTTTAATGGAGGAATTGGGAATTCCAATCTATAACACAACTGAATGGCAACTGATCATCAATAGCTCAAAACAGAGCTTGAAGTGTGTCCTCCTCCACAATGGCAATTGATTTAGTGCCGTCCCCAGTGGCCATTCAGTTTGTTTTCATGAAGAATATGAAGATGTAAAGAGAGTCATTGGTCTCTTTCAATACCACAAGCACAATTGGATCGTCTGTGTTGACCTTCAAATGCTCTGCTTCCTTCTTGGTCAGCAATGTGGATACACCAAGTATCCCTGTTTTCTGTGTATGTGGGACAGCAGAGCTCATGAGAAGCATTGGGTGGAGTCAAATTGGCCTCCAAGATCTGACCTCAAACCTGGTGATCCAAACATTCTATATGAGCCACTTGTTGACAGAAAGAACATTATAGTCCCACCTCTGCACATAAAACTGGGTCTCATGAAGCAATTTGTTAAAGCTTTGCCAACTGAAGGAGACTGTTCAAGTATTTCATTTGAAAAGATAAAATACCTTAATATGTATGTTTGGTAGCAGAACTTTACTATTTGTACACAATTTTACAGTAATAATATATAGCCTTTATATGAATAAAATAACTCTAAATAAACAGCCTATTCAGGTAATTTTTTTTCTTTATTTTCCTTTGTATGTATATTTTGTATGATTTTTGGGACAAAAAGAGGAAACCCTGTACCTTAAAAAGTTGACGTGATATAGAAAAACAGGGGTCAGTTTTGGATTCAGATGCCAAAAGTTAGTCAAAACCAAGTGTCAGCTATAACTCAACAAAAGTTGTGTTCCCCAGTGATTGCTCACTGAGAATAAGGAGGATGTTTTAGACAGAGACTGTGTGGTTTCAAGCACTGGGTTTGAACAATCTGGTTTGTTTGGGGAATGGGAGAACCACAAGTATTAGTCTGTAGGGTTAGGTAAGAGCAAGGTTCTAGAGTCTAGCAAGCACAGTGTGTCTTGTAGATTATAGTGATCCATCACATAGATTTATGGAGGAAAGTGACATCTAATTTTTATATAAAAATATAAGTCTGAGTGCTGTGGGACATGAACTGAGGGTGAGGGAGGCTGGAGACAAGAAGATTCATTGGAAAGGAATCTGGTACAAGATGGACAATACTTTGGTTAGGTTAGTGGTCGTGGTGATATGGAAGGGGGTGGGTTTGAGAGATGAGTAAGAGAAAAAAATTGGCAGAACTTTTGAGGAAAAAGAAATTAGGACTCCTATACTCAGAAACCAGATTAGGAACAACTACAAAACATAAAAATAGAAAACACTTAAAAAATTAAAAAAAACACACTGGCATTAGTTAATATATCTATTGAATTTTCAGTTTACAAAGTGATTTTCTTCAATTTTCTCCACAATTCAATGGCTACCTTGAATGTAAAAAGTGATTATGCTTGTAAAGTGCTTAATCAGGCTGTAGTGAGCTACTGAGCACTCAAATATTCTCAGATATGATGGCCACAGTCAAGGTTGCTGTTGTCAATATTGCTTTATTAAGAGGAGGATTTTATTCACTTAAAGAGATCAATTATGCCCAAAGTCTTGATAGTTCATAGCACAAAAGAAAATAGGAGATACTAAGACAACATCCAGAGGGAGCCTCTCACATCCAGGCTGAGATGCTGCTAGGAGCCATGTGCATGGTGCTCCTGGAGGGCCTCACAGTCTGAGGAAGAGGCTGCTGTTAATTTCTGAGCAATCTCTGAGTATATAACTGATCATCTGCCTTGCCCCTTGTGTTCTTTCATTCCAGTATTTAGATTATGTCTTTATTTAAACTTATTCTTAATGCACATAGTGTAGTGAAAAGAACTCTGCCTTGAGGTTAGGCAGTAATGGATTTGCATATCATTTCTATTCATTGGAGTTTCAATCGTTTATTTTTTGCTTCTTTATTTGATCTGGGAGGTAGGTAAGGAGAAGTAAGAAGACTTTTGTTTTTTCCCTGTTTCTCATTTATCAAAATGAGACTAGTATTGTCCATCTCATAGCAGTTGTTTCATGTTGGTCATATCCTAACATCTTTTGTGGAAGATGAGAGACAAAGACAGAGACAGTGACAAAGATGGGGGGCAGGAGGGGAGAGAGAGAAAGAGATTGCTTTTTGCTATACTTCTTTCTGTTACTTCTATGTCTTATGTGACCCTAGATTTTGTCTTGTAAATCTGAGGCAGGGCAATAAAGGATTCTATAGGGCACTTACCAATGTTAAAACAGGCTTCAAGGCAGCTTGCCTTAAAAACTTATTGGCCAGAGATAGCTAAAAAGGTAGCCTGACAAACACTTTCAGCCTCAGAGCTGAAATGTATTTCTAAGAGCCAATCCTTGGACACTGATTCCCTGTACCCATCTTCCTAGGATGGGCAGGGCTGACAAATTCTCCCATTGATGTACACAGCTATGGACCAGCTCTGGACCAAAATAAATTTGACGATCATGCCAACAACAGCCAATGTTCCCCAAGGGCTGTGGCTGCCCATGTTGGTACCTTTTATTTCAATTTCAGTTTCAGAAGCTTTAGACATAAAGGTGAAGAGGTCCCATGGCAGGAAAGTGTTTGCAACATTGTCTTAAAATTCTCAGTTCCTTTAGGAATAGGCTTTAAAAAAAAAAAAATTCCTGTCATAGTATCTAGTCAATTACAGGCTCCGCTCCCTGACTACTCATTTATCAGGCAGCATGAGGGAATGAACCATTTCACAAAAAATAATTTCCAAGTAACTCAAGTTTTCCTCTTAAATGATCAAGTTATTTGTTTTTATTTTACCTTTCTTATTTGTAGAAATATTCAAAATAAATATTTCACTGTCCCTTCTGCTGCCTTAAATAAAGTTCATCCAATTCAATATAAATTTTCTCTAAGGATTCAAGGCCAAATGCCTGATGCAGGCTTTGTGGAAGTGCAGCATGACAAAATGAAGCTGGGAGCTGATACAGATGGGGAGGCAGAGTTGTCCTTGTACTAAATGCGCCCAGATGTTCTTGGCTTTTTGAACTACAGTGTCTGCTTTTTGGGTGATTTTTTTTTTTTTTTTTTTTTTTTTTTTTTTTGGTTTTTCAGTTACAGTTGTCCCATTTTCCCTCATTTCTCTCCCCCACCCAGCCCATCCCCTCTCCTGCAATCATATCCCTCCCCGCTGTCCATGTCCATGAGTCATTTATACAGGTTCTTTGACTAAACCCTTCCCTTCCTTATCCCCCTTCTCTCCCCCCCCTCCCCCCTATTGACGGCTATTCTACTCTTTGTTCTATTTAGTTCTTTTGTTTGTGTTGTTCTTTAGTTTCCTGTATTAGGTGATATCATATGGTATTTTTCTTTCTTTGCCTGGCTTATTTCACTAAGCAAAATTCTTTCTAGTTCCACCCATGTTGTTGCAAATGGCAGGAGTTCCTTCTTTCTTTCTGCTACATAGTATTCCATTGTGTAAATGTACCACAGTTTTTTGATCCACTTATCTACAGATGGGCACTTAGGTTGTTTCCAGCACTTAGCTATTGTAAACAGTGCTACAATGAACATAGGGGTGCATAAGTTCTTTTGAATTGGTGTTTCAAGATTCTTCGGGTATAATCCTAGTAGTGGAATCGCTGGTTCAAAAGGCAGTTCCATTTTTAATCTTTTGAGGTAATTCCATACTGTTCTCCATAGTGGCTGCACCAGTCTGCATTCCCACCAACAGTGCAGTAGGGTTCCCATTTCTCCCCATCCTCGTCAGCACTTGTTGCTTGTTGATTTGTTGATGATGGCCATTCTGACAGGTGTAAGGTGGTATCTCATTGTGGTTTTTATTTGCATCTCCCTGATGGCTAATGATGTTGAGCATTTTTTCATGTGTCTATGGACCTTCTGTATGTCCTCTTCGGAGAAGTGTTTGTTCAGGTCCTTTGCCCATTTTTTAATTGGGTTGTTTGTTTTCTTGATGTTGAGTTGTATCAGCTCTTTATATATTTTGGAAATCAGCCCCCTGTCTGTGATGTCATTGGCAAATATGTTTTCCCATATGGTTGGTTTCCTTTTCATCTTGCTGATGTTTTCTTTTGCTGAGCAGAAACTCTTTAGTTTGATGTAATCCCATTTATTTATTTTTTCCTTTATTTCTCTTGCTTTAGGAGATGTATCCATGAAGATATTGTTACGTGAGATATCTGATATTTTCTTGCCTATGTTTTCCTCTAGGACTTTTATGGTGTGGGTGATTTTTAAGAGTTGCTTTCCCCCCTCCCTGTAAGGCTGGCTTCCCAATTCCCTTCTCGTTATCATCAACTTCCAGTGGAATCCTTTTCATCTTTTAATGTGTAGCTTTTCATCTGCTTCCCAGTGTAAAACCAAATAACAAAGGCTTACTATCATTGTGACCGAGACAAAAGTAACTAGACTTTGAGTAAAAGTATTGGGCCAAGCTTTCCTTGGTCAAAGCACTTGGACTCCAGAAGACCTTTTTTTTTTTGAAATTGTCTCTGGCCACTGGGAAGCCAGACTACCGAGGACTGTAGAGTCCATTGTTCAGTGTAAACAAAAACTGGCAGACAAGCATCGTCCGTATTTTTATTTGTGTAGCATTTGTTTCTTTTGTTTTCTTTATTTATATTCATGTGAGTATTAAGGCTCTGACTGCTAAAGGATCAAAAGGCAAGAGAGGAAACTCTGCTTGCAGAGAAAGAAAGGCACTTGAAACATGTGATGCAGAGACTGTGTTATCTACTGAAAGATAAAATTATTTAATGCAGGATTTTTGTAGAGAGTTCAAAAGCCATCTTCACACTGTTTTGGAAGGCATTGGGATGGCTGAGACTGTCCCCAATACCCAGGTAGAAATGGGTCTGAAATCCCATTAAAGATGTGTTTTCTTCCATGATGCCCCCCTTACAGATCCTTCTGGGAGGATAAGTCCTCAAAGCATATGCTGGCACTTGGCTTCCTCTCCTCTTTCATTTTGTAGCAACCCAGAGTCATCATAAGCCCCCCATGAACCTTTGTCAAGGGGGGGGCTACTAATTCACATGGAGGAGGTAATGATGGCCACATCTACCTTTAAACAGAAAGAACAAAGGATTGTGCAGTTGAGTATCAGAAGAAGTAGAAAATGGTTGAAAAAGGGAAGCCAGAGAGAGTGAATATTGGTTTTGTCATGTTTTGTAGTTTTGCACAAAACTGGCATTGGTTTTATGGGAATCTCCCTTGGCACTTACTAGAAGGCTGGCTGGCTTAGGATTCCATGAATTCAGTGCAAGTTACTATGTTAAATCCTGCTCAAGTCAACCAGAAAGGATATAACTCTGGCTGTCCAATGAACAAAACTTTTGAAACTTATAGAAAAAGCTACTGCCTCCCATGATTATTAGCTTCTCAGGTCCACTGCCTCAACCCTCCCACAGTGGAGAAATAGTGTTTCTCCCTTTTCTGAATACTTTGTTAGAAGTCTTCCACTAACATGACAGTTAAATGCAATGTGTAACCCAAGATTGTATCCTAGAATAAAAAATGCTGTAAGGTGCATCATTAGGACAATTGTCTACATTTTTAATATAGACTGTATAGTAGATAATTATATTTTATCAACATTTAAAGTTTGTGAATCTAATAATTCTGTTATGGTTACATAGCAGAAAGTCCTTGTTCTTAGAAGGTACATACTGACATATTTGGTAATAAAGATTATGATAACAGTGACTCATTCTCAAATAATGCAGAAAAATATATGTATATAGATGCATGTGTGTACATGCACATACACACATTGATAGAGTGAGAGTGAGAAAGAGAGAAGATCAAGATTGAAGTGTTAAAAATTAACAGCTGTGAATGTAGGTGGAGGGTACCTAGATTGTCACTGCATCCTTGCAATAAGGAACAGGGGCTCCTAAAGGGAAATTGAGGTCCCATCTCTTTAGAGAAAGAAGATGCTGTTAGGCCAAGTGGCAAGTATCCATCCAGCTCACTCTCCTTCATTGTAAAACAAAATTTAAAAATTCTGAAGCATTATTAGTAATGTTTGCCTTTAACTCACTTAAAACTTGGAGCAGCACTTTGAGAGCTCAAAGCAACCTTTACATGTGAGATTCTATAGAGCTATTCCAACTTCTTTTTCCTGCTTAGATGAAAGACAGTGAACATATTGGCTGACCTTAACTCATACATCAATTAATTTAATTGACTTAAGTGTTGTTCTCACATAAAATGCTACTACTTGGATTATTTTAAAAGACATCAATTTGTCATAGAAAAATATCATACGGTTGCTTTATTTTTTTCCTCCAATTTCTTTAATGCCTGTTTTGTTAAATGCTTAGCAACAAAAGGTTGCCTTGGGTAAGAGCTTCTTTGCCAAGATAAAAATAATCTAAAATTTAGATGTGTCTGCAGTGATCATGGCAGTGTAAATTAATTAGCCACGCTGAGCCTGAATCAGCATCTCTAAATTGATCTTGCTTTTATGCTGCTCTGTTTTCTAAAATTTGTTCACCCTTGAAAGTAGCCATTCTGATTATGACTTTTTTTCCTCAATCAGAAAACACATTTGACAAGAAATTCTTTTTTTTTTCTTTTTAAGGTTAAAGTTAATAATCCATTAATAAATACTGGAATTTGATTTTGTGTCAGTGGTTTAACTGAAGGCTACCTGCTGCTGCTGAGGATATGAAAATAAGAGATTATTCCTGTTCCTGTGAAAGTTGGCATTTTCTTTGAGGTATTAAATATGTACAGTACAGTAGTCCCTCTCTATAGTGCGGTTCACTTATCGCGGCTTCACTGTATTGTGAGATTTTTAAAGATATTATATTTAATTATTTATCGCAATTTTTTTCTATATCACGGGATTTTGCAGTACTGTGTATGTATATTGTTAAAGTTACATAGGTTTAAGAGTGTGGAATATGTTTAAGAACATAAGTAGTGTTTATAAAAGTGTGGAAAAGGTTAATAAGAGAGTGGGAAAGGTTAATAAGAGACTGGGAATGGTTTATAAGTGTGTGGGAAAAGTTTATAAAGCGTTAAAATATATATAAATACTAAAATAAATGTAAGATTCCTACTTTGCAGTTTTTCTCTTATTGCCGGGGGGAGGGGGGGTGTCTAGAATGTAATACCCGTGGTAAATGAGTATTACTTATCAAAAGTTGAATGGTGCAATATCAAACCACAAGCATTGTCAAGAAAGAACTCTAATAATAGAATCAGTTCATACTGGAAGAAATAAATAGTCTGAAAGGACTTTTTGGAAGAAGAAAGTTGGAATGACAATTTTGTATGTGTCCTGCAAGTCCAGGTTTCATGCTAAAATTTTGTAGATCTTTCTGTAACAGTTTCAAAAGGTATTATTTATATAATTTAAAATTCACTTATTTTAAATGCCCAATGACTTTTTTAGTAAATTAACAGAATCATGCAACCATCACAACAATGCAATTTTATAATATTTCTACCACCCCAGAAAACTTTCTATAGTTTATTTTTATGTTTTATAAGTTTAGTTTTATATATTTATAGTTAATCATTATTTCCACCTCCAGTTCCAATCAACCAGTAATCAATTTTCTGTCTATAATTTACCATTTCTTGCCTTGTGGATAAATGAAATTACACAGTATGCAATGTTTTGTATTGAGCTTCTTTTCACTTAACATATTGATTTTGATGTTCATCTACATTAAGCTATGTATCCATATGTTTTTATATCTGAATAATATTTCATTATATGGATATACCACATCTAATTTACCAAGTCATCAACAATGGACACTGGGTTGTTTCCACTTTCTGGCTACTATGAATAATGCTGCTATGAACATTCAAGTATCACATATGTGTTTTTGTACGGATATAAGGCATATGTTCTCATTTCTTCTGAGTAGATACTTAGGAGTAGAATTGCTAGGGAATATAATAAGCTTATGTTTAACTTTCAAGGAAACCGCCTGTCTTGCAAAGCGACAGCATCATTTTCCAGTCCCCCCAGTAATGTCTGAGGTAGAGTTTACCTATCTTATTTCACTTAATTATCATACAAGCTCGGTTGGGATGGGGAAGTAGATCAGGAAAGGGAGATGAATCGTTTTTCCCAAGGTTATGCATCTGATAATTATAGAGGCTGAGTTGTAACCCAGATTTGGCTGATTCCAAAACATTTTCTCTCTCTCATGCTACAGCTCCAGAATTTTGAGACACTTTTGAAGAGGGCTTTCAAATCTGAGTTCAAAAAGAAATAAGGATCGATTGATAATGCCTGCCAAGGGCACAGTTGAGGAGATCATACGGCAACTGTGCTACCTTTGGCTATCCTCAGACTGAAGCACTTGTCCCTGCTCTGCAATTCTATGGGGTTCCTCCCTTTGATTCTTCATCATCGTTGTTTAGCCTAGATATAAGATTATTTTAGTATAATTGTCTTCTCAACTCCTCTAACACAGGAAACATTCTCTGACTATAAAACTCAATGCATTATGTTGTAATTTGCTGTTTATTGATGAAATAAATTCAGAATCTAAAGAAAGATCTAAAAAGTTCTTTTTGAGCCCAGGTTTGGGGGCTAGCTCTAGAAGCAAAATTTCAAAGGACTGAGATAATGGTTCAATTAATAGCAGTTTTGCAGTCTGTTTTACACATTAGAATCAAAGAAGAAGACCTAAGAAATGTTACATGAAATTCATTGGTAGCAGATTAAGGAGACAGGAGAAAGTAAAGTGAAAAATCTCTAGGATTAAATTAAAAGTAAAATGGAGAGCTACATGTTTCTTCTACATCAGCGGGTACAGGATGGTTAACATTTAGTTTACAAAGGTATGCAGATGGAGGATAATAATGAGGAATGTTGGGGTTGTCTTCCCTCCACCTTGCTCTAGGGTGTGTATCTTTGAAGGTCTGAAGAAGAGACCATTCTGACATTTTAACTATACTATTCTAGATGTGTATAAACAATGAACACGGTTTGTTCAAGGTAGAGTGACATCTATCTTATAGGCCTTTGGACATGACTTCTCACCATTATTTTCTCAGTTAGAAATTTTGTTTTCTGATCAAAACATCCCATGTGGTTACTTTCAGTTATTGACTTTGTCAAGCTTTGGCAAGTGGGCCCCTTGTGTTTGTTCACATGTTTAATTCCTGTATCTCCTACTGGTCTGAGAACAACTGGTAGAAAAGATGTTCTGTTCAGTAACCCCACCCAATAAAAGAGTATCTGGCTTATGAAGGGTGCTTAATGAATGTTGCTTGGTTGAGAGATTGTAGAAATAAATGTGACCATAAAACTAGATTTCTCTTTCCTATTTTAAACAGTAAAACAAGGAAGTGGAGACTTTGAATAACATACCACATCTGATGGAGACGGAGATGGAGATGGAGAGGGGCCTTGAATCCCCAAATTTCTTAATCACTGGGCTGCAGCTCACTTCTCGAATGAAGCTGGCCTCTGTCTGTGACTATTAATGATTGATGTGCCCGTTAGAGTCTGCTGACGCTGGGCTGTGCTGAGAGGAAGGTGTCCAAGATACATGGCTCCCTCTTGGATTATAAAGTAAAGCCTGTGGCTTATATGATGTGCAGGGAAAAAAACACTCCATGACGTTTTTTTCCCAGGAATATTTAAACAAAGAATTAAAACATAATATTTTGACCTAATGCAGTTGGTTGGTATAGTGGCTTATGAGTATTGTATAATTACATAATCAACAAAGAAGAATGAGGCATAATATAATTTATACAGCATGATGACTGAGCCCACAGTCCCTCTTTCTCTCCCCCCACCAGAAAAAAAAAAATATGCTAACACTAGCCAGTACTAAACTATGGAATAGTGGTCTATCTTCTTTTCCTGTAATTTTCAAACTCTTCATAAAGAATAACTATTAATTTTGGCAAAGACAAATATTATTTTTAAGCCTTTGATAATCTCTGAAGCAGCATATATTCATTGGCAGAAATGCACCAAAAGACAAGATGATATTAGGTCACAAAAATGGTTTCATGTGAAGAACATTTTTGATCACGGCTATGAAAGCATTACACTTGATTCTCCACTTCCCTGAAAGTTTAGTGGTGAGATCTTAACCAGAAGAGGTGAAGGAGGGAGTGAGTGGAGGGAGTGTCACAAGAAGAGAGTGGCCTGTAGGGGCTGGTGACAAAACCAGCATCATGAACTTGGGAGATTAAAAGGCAGGTGTCCAGATCTCAGAATATATATCATGACTACATAAGTGGAGGTGAAGAGGCAGATGTGTACCAAATCGGATGGACCTCATAGGTGCTATTGGAATATTGTGTATGTTTTTTATTTTTATGTTATATCAAATTTATGGAAGAGTTACTGGAGGAAAGCACAAGTACACTCTTAACCAACCTGTGTACATTTGGTATGAGTATATCCTTTACAAGTCATTTATATTCTTATCCTATTTGCTTTATCTCTGTGTGTGTATTCACCTTTGCATATGTGTTTACCCATATGTGTGGATGTCTGTGTGTTTACACACATATACAATGTACTTATATATGATTACATTATTTATTTATTTTATCATTTATATGTTTTACTTAAATCATTTGGGGTAAGTTAGATTGGTACACCCCCTTACTCTTAGTTTCATCAGTGTTTATTTCCTAAAAGCAAAAAGTCTTTTACATCAACACAACACAGTGATGAAAGGTGGATAATTAACTCTGATGCAATGCTATTTTTAATCCACAGTGTGTATTCAAATTTTGAGAATAATCCACATATTGTCCATTATGCCTTTGCCATCCATAGTGTGAATTCCAGGATCATGCTGAAGAATATCAGTGGATTGTTGTGTTACATACCCCTCGGTGTCCTTTGGTTTGATATTTTTTCATGAACAAATTGAGACCATACTATTTTAATTGTTGGTAGTGGTGGGTTTTGTTTTGTTTTGGTTTTTGGTTTTTTTTTTTTGTTTTTTTTTTGGAATGAATGCCACAGAAGTGATACCACAGGAGTGGGTTCTTCTCAGTGCAATATATCAGAAGGCACAGGGCAGTTTGCCTTGATATTGCTGATACTGACATGAATGACTTGGCTATGACAGTCTCTGCCAGGTTACCTCACTGTATAGTTATTATTTTTTTCCTTGTAATAAATAAGTAATTTTTGGAAAAATTCATTAAGATTATATAAATATCTTATTCTCCACCAATCTTTCACTCACTAATTTTAGCATCCACTAGTAATTTTCTAAGTTTTCTATCCTTTTAGTATGTACTGGACTCGTGGATTTTTATTTTATTTAAAGAATTATAATTCATTTCTATCATTATTTATTTCAATGCTCCAAGTGTCCCAGATTTGACTGGCAGGAGCCAGTTTAAAGAGCTTCAACCATTATCCCATGGGCAAAGATAAACATATTGTTAGGCTTTAGGCAGATGAGTGAAATGATCACATTTGGTTTTTTTGACAAATTGCTCCACCTGAGGCATGGGGAATAGATTGGAGGAGGTTACTTTTATAGAGGGATAATGAGACAAGAGCTATAAGGACTGTTGTAGAATCATTCTCTAGTTTTTTATCCATCCTCCAATTTGTGTGTATGTTTCTATCTTTGTTTTGTGTGTACACATGTGGGTCTGTGTATGTGTGTACAAGTGTGTCTCTGTGTGTATGTACTCATGTGGTTTATGTGTGTGTTTCTCTGTGCAGGTTTTTGTGTCTCTTTTATCTGGATATATATTTTTCTTAATAGCATGTACTTTTTCCCCAACAATTGTATTCTGATGCCTTTGGAAACTCTCTGAAATACATTTCTTTTTACTATGGTAATAAGCCTTCAAAAACATAATTGAATTCAGATATTAAATACTGTAAGCACCATCATTTAGCTTCTGATGAAAATGTGCATTATTGTGTTTGAAACGACACCAACAACAAAAAAAAGCACTGACACCCATAAAGTCTTGCTGTGGAATAACTCAATCTCTTTCTGGCTGCATTCTCTGGGATTTGGGAAATAGACCCAGCACCATTATGGGGTGATGAGATGTGGTTTCCAATTCTGCAGCCCTGTGGGAATCTGCTCCATTGTCGGTTTTATCACCTTTTTGTTTGCCAAGTGTTTCTAGCAGGGAGAGCACAACTCTTGTCACAGTAGGAGGCCAGGACAGGGACTGGACATAAGATCTGCAGTGATCCATTCACTCATTAATTCAGTCCAGTAGTTCTTACTGATCACATATGCTGGACACTCAGCTCCATGCTGCGGATACAATGCCACATAAGAATGACGGGGTCTTACTTCACAAAATGTGCTAACACTGTTTCTGTTCTTGGTAGGGGTTTTCATTTTGATAAAGCTGCTTGACTTCCCTGACCCCTAGTTCCTGATCTGTGCAGCTCAGTTGAGCCAATAGGGTGATTTCAAATAAAAAGATCCCTGCTTAAGCAAGGTGAGTCAACTTGGCCCACATTGTCTTAACTCCACCCCCACCCCTCCAAAAGTGGCGTTTTTATCACTTTCTCATGAAGTGCTCCTCACTTCTCTTGGTTGAAGCATGGGTTCTATGCCATGTTTGCAATCCACTGGGCCTTGCAGATTTATGCTCTAGGGTAGGTAGGGAATCCAGAATTTTTAAAGTTTTTTAGACACAGAATATTGGTCATCAGATGCTAGAAGCTCCACCCCACCAAAGAAGAAGAAGAAGAAGAAGAAGAAGAAGAAGAAGAAGAAGAAGAAGAAGAAGAAGAAGAAGAAGAAGAAGGAGAAGGAGAAGGAGAAGGAGAAGGAGAAGGAGAAGGAGAAGGAGAAGGAGAAGGAGAAGGAGAAGAAGAAGAAGGTAGGAGATGTTAGAGGGAGAAGAAAGACATTTCTGAGGCAAGTCATTTTATCTTCTTTCTCTTGATGTTTCCATCCTGCTTCCTTTTCACAGGGTGGGGATGGCTCTGTATAGAGTTGCAAGATAGAACTGGGAGAAATTGTGCAAGTTCTGATGAGTGGAAGCCTTCTTGGGACTTATATATGTGTTGTTTGAAAAAATATATACTCAGAATCAGAAGACTTTTACTAACTATCCCTTCTGTAGTTTTCCATGAAATGAAAATAGTCATATATTCAACATGAACCTCGAGGATTCAGATACTTACCTTTTATAAGTTTCCTAGCAGCTAGATGTGGCCTGTGACTATATTCTAGCCAAAGAGGGAAGTGGCCTGAGGCTCTTCTGGAAAGTTTCTTTAAGAAAAGGGGCATGTCCTTTTTCTGCCTTTCCTTCTTCTTGTGGGCTGGAACCTGAACCATGAGGTCTATATGCCAAGGATGATGGAACAATCATGCAGAGAGAGCCTGGCCTAGAAAACCATACAGATGTGATAGAATTCCTTTTCTAAATTACTGTGGCAAAACTGGTCTGTAATATTTTATATATTTTAGGTATACAGCATTATAATTTGATGTTTGTGTATACTACACAGTGTTCAACACTGTAAATCTACTTACCATCCATTACTGTACAATGGATCCCCTCCATTCGTTTCATTCTCCCCCAACCCCCTTGCCCTCTGGCAACTGCCAACCTGTTCTCCCTATCTATGAGTTTATTTTTGTTTTCTTATACTAGTCTTAACTTACCAACCTCTGTGCTAGATTTACATGAGAAAGAAATAAAATAATTTCCTTTTTTCTTCTTTCCTTCTGTTTTGTTAAATATAGCTGAACCTCTCAATAAATTCTCATTTTAAACAAAAAGACACAATCCCAGAGAGGGAATGTCAGCTTACCTGACTTGAAGTACAAATCTATTCCAAAAATATCAAGGTGCCTCTTGTTGATTCTGGGTCAAGTATGAAATAGAAAATATTGGACATGTGAGATATATGTCATTGAGATTGGTAGAGGATCAACAGAAAATGACAACATAAAAGAAATGTCAATGAAATGTGTCTAATGTATTCTGGATATTCTGGAACTAGTGGAAATCCAAAAATTAGTAAATTTCTTTCTACTTTTTCTTTTCTTTTTAAAGAATAAAGTAAGACAAATTGAGAGATTAATCCATCAGCCAATATTGATTTTCTTGAAAATGGCTGGCCTCAAACAATTACACCTACTGGCTGGTTGATATAACAAGTTGTGAGATGAAATGAAGTGGAATAACTTGGTTCTGCTAGAGTCCTGGAGGGACAAATGTTTGTAAAGTTGAGTTCATCATGATACTTTTAGAGAAAATTCTTTTAAAAGCTTGGTATATAGGAACTAGAATTGTAATTGCTCTCTCAATTTTATACACACAATTAAGTGACATTTGCTGCCAATTGGCCTTCCTTTTGTACTGCGGTAACATTTTCTTTGTGTTTTAACATTTTGACTTTAAAGCATTAAATGGCTTATAAAATGGACCCAGATCAATAGGTGAAAATATTGGACAAGTTGTTGGTTGGTTGAATATGAAACAATAAGTTTTAGTGTTTTCTGGTTGTTGGTACTTTTTGAGTCAGGGCACTGTTTGAAATGTCCTCCTGGGGAAGCAAGTGTCTAACTTAGAATGTAGCCTGGAGAACTATAATCTGAGTCTCTGAAGTTCCATGAAACAAGGAGTAGGAGTAATTGGAACTCATTTTGCTAAGATGTTACCTCTTTGAGAAAGCCTGCCTTGATATGTGCTTTCTTGATTATCTGACTTTCTCACATGCTCCTAGGAATCCTGTGAGTAGTATTGTTAGATCACGTATCTATTCAACCTTCACCATGACCACAGTAGGTATTATTATTGTTGTTGATATTATCTTCTTGTTATCACTATTTTGAAAATGTTTAGAGTTTTTCAGTGGCTTGCTCAAGGTCATATACCAAGTAAGTATAAAAGACAGAATTTAAACCTAGATTTTTTTTTTTGTCCAATTAATGACAAAGAAAAGCTATGGAAATAAGGAAAAATTCATAGGACTGAAGATTGGAAATTCAGAGAGCTGAAAGTTTAACAAAGGGTGTCAAAAACTTTGCAATCTGCATAACTTTAAGAGAGTAGATCTTAAATGTTCTTGCTATAAAAAATGAATAAATAACTATGTGAAGTGATGAATATTTTAATTAACTTGATTGTGGTAATCATTTCACAAAGTATACATGTATCAAAACATCACATTGTATACCTTCAATAGATACAATTTTATTTATCAAATATACCTCAATAAAGCTCAGGGGGTAAAAATGTGACTCAGAGAAAGTACTGAGAAATCCATTTCAGGATCTTTTGAGGAATGGTTTATCTATCTCTTATTGTTCACCAGAAAAAAAAATTTTTGAGGCAGCATCTTCCAAGATGTTGACACCTGCCATTTCATGGTTATGCTGAGGACAATCTTTTAGCAACACAACTATAAGAAATAATTAGATAGACCTTTGTACCGAACTTAATAAAATGCTTATTACTTTAAAATATATATAACCAGTGAATTATCATTTTTATTTTAAGAAATTTGTCCCAAAGATATCATTGGAAATGTATTAGTTTTGGAGGTTAAAAAAGAAAGCATAAATGATATTTTACAGAAATAAAAGGCAAGATTCAATTTAAAATATATATGGTCATAATTATTCATTGATTTCCTTTTTTTTTGGAAAAATAAAATCAGTTTTATTTATTATTTATTTTTTTCCATTTTATTTTTTGGTTTTTCAATTACAGTTGTCCCATTTTTTTCACATTGTTCCCCGCTACCCAGGCCACCCCTTCTCCCACAATCATATCCCTCCCTGTTGTCCATGTCCAGGAGTCATTTATACACTTTTTTCTTAGTCAGAATGTTAAGGAGCACCTAAGGTTCACAGTCTCCAATGAAAGGCGACAGAAGAAATGAAGCCATTTAAGTATTAGCAACCAAATCCTGAGGTTTTTCTTGCTTTGGTTGTTCTTTAAAAGTCTTTGAATGCCTGTACTGCAATTTGGGTATTAACTTCTCTTGGCTGTTTTGCCTCTGTGCCAACAGAAATATAGGAGCCTAACAATGTACTAATATGCTCCTCCAGATTTCCAGTACCCCCATAACGTTGGGCAACTGCCCTTAGCCTCACAGGAAGATCTCAGGCTACACTGGTACCCTTCTGACATGTATTTATTCTCTCTTCACATTTTTCTTCCTCAAGTCCCAGTAATGAGGAATCCAGTGTTAAGTAATTAGACAGTATGTGACTGAGGCGTCTGCCAATTATGCTGATGGAACTGAAGTCTTATTAGATTAATAAGGTTTTCTAAATTGGACTCGGTGCTCTTGGTTCTTGGTGGTATGGATATTCCTGAGAGAAGTTGTCCAGGTATTTAAAGTGAATTTACCTAAAGGTAAATGTTCACCTTCGATGAACTGGAGTGAGCTTTGGAGCCAGAGATAACTGGGTTCATCCTTGAATTCTGCCACTTATTAGCTGTTTGACTTCAGGCAAGCCATTTAACTTCTGACAGTCTTCTTTCCTATCTGTAAGTTGGCAACATGAATTTTCACCCATCTGAAAAGATCGTGATTAAGTGGGTTAAAAACTGAACAATGCTTGGTATTTTATGTGAGTTATCATTCTTAACTTTAGACATGGTTACTTAATCGTGCTTGCTACATAATAAACAATTAAAATGTAATTATATTGTTATTCTTAGAAATACCTCATAATCTTGGAGAGCTTAGGAGACAGACTGACTTACCTTTGCATCTCAGTTCCCACATAAACAAATGCTGACTGTTTCATTACTCTTAACTTTGGTTTCTCTCTTTTTAAATAAGAGTAAAAATAATAACAAAGAATAGTTATGTCTTGAGACATTGTTGTGAAGATAAAACAAACTAATACATAAAATGTGTTTATCACACTGCCTGGCTCAGGAAAGAGACTTCCTGTTACTGAAAGGACCAAAGTATTTTTGAGATAATTATTTTCAGTAGAACTTGAAATTTATTGTTGGTGCAAATGTTTCCCATTTGAATTTGTTCAAATATACAAACAATGTCAACAATGGGGCTGTGGGGCTGTTCCAGTTATGGATAATTTTGTGTTTTAAGGTTCATTTAGAAATAATTATATCAACTTAATTTAAGAATAAGTTTTGTTTTTTGTTTTTTCTCATAGGGTGGTTAAGTGTAGAGTTAAATCCAGGAGCTCAAACCTCATAAAATAATCTGTCTCTTCATCTCTTTTGTCTCCTTATCTTTGATTATAATCTCTACGTATACCTTCCTATTTTATGTGGAAAGTGATATTTTATCTTCTAATACTCAAATGTTAATTTCAAGAAAGACTATGCTTAAATCCATATATTCAAAAATATTGTAGTGAAACAGGTCACCTTGTACTAACAAATACCTAAGGCTCCGCCCCTTACAACATAACAGGTGTGACAGCTCTACCTAAGACATAGAGACAAACAAACACAGGAGCCTGTCAAGATGAGGAGACAGAGAAGTATGGCTCAAAAGAGGGAACAGATCAAGGTTCCAGTGGGAGAACTAAGCGATGAGGAGATAGACAACCTAACAGACGTAGAGTTAAAAAAAAACACTGGTGATAAAGATGCTCACAGGCTTGACAGATATGCCCGAGTATGGCAAATGCATAGGGAAGAAATGAAGACCATGCTAAATGAAACAAAGGAAAAGCCACACAAAATCAATGGTGAAGGGAAGGAAACCAGTGTTCAAATCAATGATTTGGAACATAACGAAGACAATAACAGTTAACCAGCACAGAAAGAGGTAACAAAAACTGACAAAAATGAGAACAGGCTTAGGAAGCTCTGGGACTTTAAATGTGCCAACATCTGAACGATAGGGGGACCAGAAGGAGAAGAGAAAGAGCAAGAAATTGAAAGCTTATGTGAGAGAATAATGAAGAAAGACTCCCCAAATTTGATGAAGGAAATAGACATAAAAATTCAAGAAACACAGAGAGTCCCAAACAAGCTAGACCCAAGGAGTACCACACCAAGACACATCATCTTTAAAGTGCCAAAGTTTCAAATAAAGAAGGAATCTTAAAAGTACCAAGAGAAAAGCAGAGAGTTACCTACAAAGGGGTGCTGATAAGACTATCAGCTGATTTCTCAAAAGAAACTTTGAAGGCAAGAAGGGACTGGCAAGAAGTATTTAATGTGATGAAAAGCAAAAACTTACAACCAAGATTACTCTATCCAGCAAAGCTATCATTTAGAATGGAAAGGCAGATAAAGTGCTTCCCAGACAAGGTAAAGCTAAAGAAGTTCATCATCACCAAACCATTATTATATGAAATGTCAAAGGGACTTACTTAAAAAGAAGATCAAAACTATGAACATTAAAATGACAACAAACTCACAACTATCAACAACTGAATCTAAAAAATAAAAACAAAACCCAACTAAGCAAACCAGAATAGGAAGAGAATCATAGGTATGGGGATCATTTGGAGCATTATCAGCTGGGAGGGGGAAGGGAGAGAAATGGGGAAATGGTGCAGGGATTAAGAAGTGTAATTGGCAAGTACAAAATATACAGGGGGAGTTAAGAATAATATAGGAAAGGGTGAAGCCAAAGAACTTATATGCATAACCCATGGACATGAACTAAGGGGGGTGGGATTGCTGGAGGGGAGGGGGGTACTGGGTAGAGGGGAGCAAAGGGAAAAAATTGGGACTAGTGTAAAAACATAATCAATAAAATATACTTTTTAAAAATGCTGTTGTAGAAGCTGGAGTTGCTGTCCCTTTCTATGGTGCTGAAAACCCCCACAGACACTCTGACCTAAACTGTCTCTAAGTCATCACATAGCTCCTGACGTCTGCCTGTTCTAATCCTATCAGCAACAGGATCCCCTGCCCTTAGGATCAGCAAACTTCTATTTTAGAAAGTTTCTCTAATTTCATATTTTCTGAAAATAGGAGATAAGAAGGGAATTAAATAGAATTCTGATATCTAGTGTTGAGTTTTTCTTTCCTTAGGAAAGACAGAATGACTTTAGCACAACCTGGAGAATGTTCATTTATTCTGAGAACACGTTTTCACCATCTAATAGTCACTGGGGAGTTTTCTCAACACTAGAGATTCAGGAACAAAGATATAACATTTGGTCATGTCATGTGGGACTGCCACATCTCAAATGACAGAAGTTACAAAAATAATCCCGGTTAATTGTGATAAGTATTACAATGGCAGACAGTGGAGGGGCAGATAAAGCAGGTGGAGCTGTGTTTGTAGAGTCTGAGTTTCTGTGGATGGGCTGCTCCATGATCTAGGTAAGTAGGCATCATCTTGTCTTCAAATGAGGAGCAGGACCACTTCATCCAGTTAGTTGCTCTCCAGCCTGTACCCTATTGGGCAGGTCTGAAGAGCAGCCTTTTCAGAGGTCCACTGATTTCCTGGTATAGTCCTTTCTTGCTGATCAAGATGGGCCCATATGAGTAAGCAAAAGAAAAACAAAAGGAAAAACTGAGAAGAGAATAAAAGAAAAAGAGGGAACACCTGAAACTTGTTTACCCGGTGTCTGTATCCCAGTGAGAAGAATAATTGAGCAGGGCTCTCTGAAGGTATAGATTAAAACAGAAGGGCCAACAGTAAACAAGATGAACTTCAAAAGAGCAGCATCTCTGCTCTCTGGGGACTTCCATTAGTGAGTCACCAGATAGGCAATTACTGTACAGTTCTTGTAATGACCGGGATCAAAAGCAAGCATTCTGCACAGTAGGCAGTCAGAAAGCAGGAGGACAAAAAAAAACTGTGAAAATATGCCATTAAATCTTAATTATTCTTCAAAGGAAAACATGCACAACTAGGGAGCAGGAGAAGGAAGAAATATTTTGAGTCTTACTAATGCCTGGGGCTCAGGGCAGTAGCACAGCTGTATTTCAGCTCTACTATTTGCTTAGAACTGAGCATCTCATTCTAACTTGAGTTGGGTTAAGATATTTGGTTTACATAAACATACCAGTTTCCCTCACCTGCTGTATCTTCTTCTGGAGTATATGAAGGTTGGGGTATAGACCTGGTTTTAGACATGAAGTTTGAATAAAAATGAGTGCATTTAATTATTATTAAAAGCAAATATCTCACTATCCAGAGTTGACTTCAGTTTACACTTGCATTCAGAATAGTCTCTTAGCACTTGTGGAAATAATAGCCTCTGTTCTGGAATTTATAAGCATCAGGGGTCATGTGTCATTTTACTGAGGCTTACAACTGAGATATCCTTGATTAGTGGGTGGAAGCCATTGACATCCCTAACTCAATATATAGTACTGGCTAAATAAAAGACTTAGAGAACTCAAAACATATTGATTTTGAATACTGTGTGTGTGTGTGTGTAGTTGAGATTGCACAGATTATATATACTTAAATCCTATTTTTGTCTCTTAACATTATGGTTTTAAAAAGCTACAGAAGAAGAGGCTAACCCTGTGCTGCCAATGACAACACAGTTTGAAATGTATGTAATTTAAAATTTTCTAGTAGCCACATTACAAAAGGAACAGGTAAACATGTAAAATTAATTTTGATAATATGCTTTATTTAACCCAATATATTTACAATCATTTCAATATAAAATATATATCAATATCAATATATCATTTCAATATAAAAATGATTGATGACACATTTTACACTTTTTTTGGTACTGTCTGAAAGGTAGTATATATTTTACACCTCCAGCACATCTCAGTTTAAACAAGACACATTTCAGGTATACATGGGGATGGTAGTTATCATTTTGGACTATGCAGTGCCGGACTGTGTCCCCAGTTCCATTCTGGGCCATGTCCACCTATAAACACTCATTTAAAAAACTGCCATACACTGTATAGATTCTAATGCAGGCACCATGTGACTCTTATCAGCCTAGCAAAATAGACTTGGCATATTGTGACCCAAGAGATGCAAAACTAAAAACAGAAACCTGTGATAATTGTTAACCTTGAAAACTGCACCCAACAATAATGACTGTGGTCTACTGGGTCAATGGGATCCTCTTCATTAGGAAATTAATACTGAGATAAAGAAAATCCACTCGCGTCAGTTTCAGCTCTCTCACCTTTCATATTCCAACTAGAAGAATTCTGTAGGGAGAAAGGAAAAGGGGCAGAAGAGTGTTCCTATGTCATTGAAGTGCTTGAGAATCACCAAGGTGCTTATGAAAATGTAGATTTCAAAGTCCTACTTCCTGTTTCTAACTCAGTCGGGAGTATCTGTCTTTGTAGCAAGTACCATTTCCAATTTTTAAAAAGTCATATAGAAGTAGCCAGTAGAGCCTTAAGATGTTAAGGAAACACATAATGTCTTTACCTTGTTTGCTGAGAACCTCCCTTTTTTTCTTGTGATCTCTCATGTTTGGGATGAGAGGGTGAGAAGAGAGAGAATGGAAACAATTCCTTTCCTGCTTCTGTGATCAGAACATTGAATTCTCCACAAAAATTCTACCTTCACTGCCCTGTGTGGTTTCATTTATAATGTGGACATAGAAAATTTTTTATTATCCAGATATAACCCCAACAAGGGTTTCTCACATTCTTGATTTGTCCACAGCCCATTCATAAGTGTTAGGTCATTGTAGAATCAAGAAACAGGATCTCTGCTTTGAAGGTATTTGTAGATGACTGAACAGATCCCTCAAGATAAGACAATGGTATACAGCTAAAGTTCATGAGGAATGGTACAGATAAGAGCCACTCAAGATCAAGGGATGGCTGAGAAATACTGTTGGCATTCTCTTAGCTCTTCTGTGGTTAATTGCCTCAATAAACAAAACATGACTATGCATATGAAAACTTCATTTTTCCACTTATTCATATCATCTTGACATGATTCCTTAACCTGTCCAAAGAGTTCTTCAGTAATAAAATTAAATAACCAAACCTTGCTATTATTACTGTTGTGTTCAATAGTAGATCCTCACATTTCATAATGCAGCCTTACTTACAAATGGTTCATAATCTCATGCACTCATATATACGACATAGATTTGAACAACTATGAAGCTTGGTCTTCTTAGTGTTTTTGAAAGTACTCCACTATTCAGGAAACATTTCCATGTCTCTCTTCTGATCCTTGAAACATTCCTATGCTGAAAACAACTAAAAATAGCAGAACCACTTTATAGATAATGACATGGACTCTGATGTGTTAAGTGAGAAATCAAAGAACTATTTGATGTCACAGCCAAGGTGAGGGTGCTGGTCTATTAACTATACATTGGTCCTCTTTCTACTACCTTGTGCTACCACTTTTTCCAAGAGGATTAGATTCTCACATATACCTGGTAGCTGTGTTCTTTCTTAGATTTCTAAGCTTTATATAAGACGATGTTTTTGAGAAGAGATTCTGACCCAACCACAGGGCTCCTGGAAATGGCTATAGTGAAGGACAGTGAGAATGTACTTGTGTTTTGAATCTGTCTACAGAAAGTGGGAACCAGGTGCTGTTTTCCCTTTTCAAATCCTAGTTGGCTCACTAAACAAGAAAAGAGAAGAGTTTCAATTATGCTGTTTGACTCAGTGACCAGGACTCCAATGGATAATAATCCCCCCTTTCTCCCTTTCATTCCAACCTTGATGACAGCAAAATCCAATGAGTCTGAAGGCTGGCTAGCGAAGGAGTCTGTGATGAGATTGTTGTATCCTATAGTGGTGACTGTTCTTTGTCCCCACAGATGAAACTTGTTATAGGTGCAGGAGAAAGATTCCACAGGAAGCAGCAAGCTAATGTTACCCATACACTCTATTACCTCGCCTCATAGCACCTGTGGTATACGTCTTAGAGCTGAGATCATGCTCAGGGGTCAAGCCTGTGGAGTGAAAACTGAGCATCAGAAATCCCTGTGTTTCATGTCAAGTCCACAGTTCTCTGCTCTCTAGTGGATGTGGTCTGACACTGTCGGTTCCATGTTATGCTAAATAAAGCAAAACCTAACTACCTGGAGCCTGTGTTAAAGTTAAGAACCTGATGGCTACATTACCTCCAAGAAACAGGTAGGACACATCAATATGGAATACATCTCATAACTGTGCCCAGCTCTCTCCTTTTGGGAATCTGAACAAAGGGACCTGAGAGGGAAAGTGACTTTTCTAAAATCACACAAGAACGTGGTTCTCCTGTCTTCTGGTCACATGTGATTTTTTTCTCTCAGACCAATCGATTTACCTACCACCTCAATGTTCATGAGCCATTGTCTAGGTACTTGAAATAAAACCCAAATTCCATTCCTAGACTTACATAACTCTGAATAAGCTCTGGTCCATACCCATCCCAAGTTTTATCTCCTACATCTTCTGATCCATTTTTTCTTCTTTGTTCACTTCTTTAAGCCAAAGTAGCCTTGTTTTGGTCATCGAACATACTTCATCCTCAGAGCATTTTTGCTACTGTTCTCTGTTTCCAGTGCCCTCCCTTTGGTTCATCTCTGACAGATTCCTTACCATCCTTTAAACCTCTGCTCAGAAGTCACTTTCTCTAAGAGGTTTTCCTTGGTGATTATACCCAAAGTGGCCCACACTCTCCATCACATTACCCTGTTTACGGTTCTCTTAATACTGATCAACATCTGAAATAACTTTCTGACAGGGATGTTTAATAAATTTTCATTTTTGTTTCTCTTCCCTAAGACTGCAGTCTCCAGGAGGATTTTATTCATTCCTCTATCCCCAGTATCTGAAACAGGGCCTTTCAGATAGAAGGTGCTCCATTAACATATGTTGATTTAGTTAATAAATAAGATTTACTTTCATTTGTATGGGAATGCTTTTTGAAATCAGGAACATCTTGAACTGGATATCTGTCTTAGTTTGGGCTGCTATCAAATGATATCATAGACTGGTAGTTTAAAAAATATAAATTTATTTCTCACAGAACTGGAGGCTGGGAAGTCTGAGATTGAGGTGCCAGCATGGTCAGGGTCTGGAGAGGGCTCTCTGCCTAGCTTGCAGACAGCTGTCTTCTTTCTGTGTCTTACCAGGGTGGAAAGTAATCTCTTCCTCTCTTCTTCTTTCTTCTCCTTCTCCTTCTCCTTCTCCTTCTCCTCCTCCTCCTTCTCCTTCTTCTTCTTCTTCAGCCACTAATCCTATCATAAGAGCTCTACCCTCATGAAGTCATCTAACCCTAATTACCTCCAAAAGGTGTGTCAACAAATACCATCACTTTGGTTATTTGGGTTTCCACATAATGAATTTTAGAAGAACACAAACATGCAGTTTGCAACAATAGTTACCTTTTAAGTGGTAGCATTGCTTTTCACTCTCTTTCTATACATCTAAATAACTATATAGCTATAACTCTATCTATAAATATGTCAATATCTTTATCTCTATAGACTTTCCCTCTTTAGAACTATTTTATGAACTATTCAGTCATCTTCAAGTTTTTACAAGTTGACATCCCACTCTTATTTGATGCCACTACTTTCTCAACTTCCAACACATAGCTGCTGCATAGATTTTCAAACAAAACAAAATTCAACTTTTTAATAATTTCCATTTCAGAACTTTTTGAGAATTTAATGATAATTATGAAATAAGTAGAGTTTACTTTTAATGGTATTAAATCAAATTTCAGATCACCAGCATAGAAAAAGCTGTTTCCTAGATCATAAAAATGTAAAACCAAATGATTTGGCCTTTATTATTTTTTTAAGGGAGGTGACTTTTATGGGATTTAAAAATAGCTGCTTCTCGAGGGTTGCCTTATCACTTTCATTTCCTCCCTACACTTCTTTCTCGTCCTCTATTTTCTTCTTTTCCTTTACTTTCTCCTTTTTTCTTCCCCTCCTGTATTTCTCCATCCCCTTTTCTGAAACACTAAAACCACAGTCTAAAATAAATACATTTTCGCGTTTCTCACTTGGGTGATTCC
Organism: Furipterus horrens; assembly: GCF_987537825.1. NCBI lineage: Eukaryota > Metazoa > Chordata > Mammalia > Chiroptera > Furipteridae > Furipterus > Furipterus horrens. The sequence goes on along the minus strand of NW_028327175.1, from coordinate 112,165,029 downwards.
TGAAAGCATACTCATCAAGACAATTTTAAAAGAAAATCCTCACTTTCTCAACATAGAAATCACTCTCACCAGGTGTGCTTCAGGAATGAAGAAGTGATCACTGTACTCACAAATATGCAAGATGCTGTGTTGTTACAAAGGAGCTTACCTTGGGGAATAGAATTATTCTCTATAACCTGAGTTGAATGTTGTTGTTGCAAAATGGCTATATTCTTCACTCAGGGTAGGTGTAGTTTCCCATGATACCTCAGTAAGTAAATATAGCTCCATCAGGAAGGGAGGTAAAACTGTGTGGTTTAATACTATCCAACTGACAGAGCACCAGATTACAAAGCACAAGAAGAACAAAATAAATGACAAATAAATGAGGGAGCAAACAGGATAGCAGTTGGTTTCTGCTTTGTATATAGAGGGACACTTACACTCAGGGAGAAAATTCAAGTGCATTATGATAGAAATCTGTAACAAAACAGCTTTATGAATATTCTTGGGAAGGCAAAGAAGAACTCATTCCAGTCCTGCCTCCAGGTGGACATGCTTTCCTCTTGTCTCCAAAACCTCAAATGTGTCTCTTGTGTCATTTGGTAATGAATTCTCAGCTTCGTGACAAGAAGGCCAAAGAGCTGTGTTTGGTATCCACAGAGTTTGTAAAGAGATTAACAGGGTCTAAAGAAATAAAGAACATCTGGAAACACAGGCTTTGCATTTTCTTTTCGTCCTAAGTGTGTTTGAAGTCTGAGCATTGGGGGTCAGACACTGAATTTACTTTCACATTGAAAAGCCTAGTACTCCTGTGACTCAAGCAGGCAAATAGAATAGGACTAACCAAGTCTCTACTTGGCAGCACTTACAGCACAAATGATGACTGTTAGTGTGATTTCTGTTTCAGGTTTGTCTTACCTGAGTAGTATGTCAAGGGGAAAAGAGGAAGATGAAATTGTAAGGCTTCGTTTCATTCCAGCAAAGTAAGTTGAGAATTTGATATACGCTAATCACTGCTCTTGGAGCTCTGGGGGACAAAATTAAGTCTTTTCTTGCCGTGATGTTGATAATGAGGGAGACTATGCATATGAGGGATGAGGGGATATATGGGAAGTTTATGCACCTGTCCCCTCAATTTTGCTGTGAACCTAAAACTGCTCTAAAACTATAAGATGTCAATAAAAACAAATAAGTAAATAAATAATTGTTAAATAAGTGAATTAGTAAGGTAGATATAAAAGCTAAGACAGCTTTAAAAGGGATGGAATTGTTCTGTTAAAAGATAAATTGAGACATATTTAAAAATTTAAGAGTTTCTTTGAGCAAAAATCAATTTGAATCAGGCAGCATCCAATCTAGCAGATAAAAGGGAGCTCTGAGGAGATGTACAAAATGAAACACTTTTATAGGCAGAAGAGAGCAGGAACAATGACATCATGCTAGCAAAAAGTGGGTCAGTTATTGCTAGGTCACTTTTTATTTCTTCCTTCTTTCTTTCCTTCCTTCCTTCCTTCCTTTTTTTCTTCTTTCCTCCCTCCCTTCCTCTCTCTCTCTCTCTCTCTCTCTCTCTCTCTCTCTCTTTCTTTCTTTCTTTCTAGAAGGGGAGGGAGGGAGAAAAAGAGAGAAAAAAACATTGATGTGAGAGAGAAACATTGATAGGTTGCCTCTCAGACCACACCCTGACCTGGGACTGAACCCACAACCCAGGCAAGTGCCCTGACTGGAAATTGAACTGATGACATTTCGCTTTGCAGGACAACACTTCAACCAGTTGAGCCATTTTTCTTTAGGGGATGGCAGTGGTCTGTCAGACAGATGACCTAACTAGTGCTGATTAAGTGACTCCTGATTGGTTTAAGATATTTTTTCTGGGAAAGCAGAAACCATATTAAGTCACTGTTTGGTGATGTGGGGCTTAGCATAAGCAGCTCCATTTTGAGCTTGTGGTCTTGATTTTAACAGTTCTAATAGGTAGGCTCAAGAAGAAGTAGAGTTTGGGCAAGGCCTAAATTGATGAAACACCTTTAATTTTTTAATTTATAAAATTGATATAATAATATAAATTAACTTGTGGAAAAGAAAGAACAAGTGATCAGGCTGGTGGTTCTGTTTCCATGGAACCACGAGTGTTACCGATGTGCATCCTTTCTTTTTATTTCTATGTGTCTCTAATATAGCTGCAAACCTGCCCTGTGCTTCTGATATAAAACATTGCTTTTTAAAATTAGCATGCATGTGTTCACATTGTTATATAAGCTTTTATGTATGTTATTTTCAGTAAAAGCATTAGATACTCCATCAGATCAGCCAAATTATGATTTACTCAAGTATTCACTGACTTAGATTTTAAAAAACAGATGAGCATGAGCAAAGAGAGGACAATAGGCAAAGAACCAGAGGGAAGAAAGTACAAATGGCCCAAATGGAAAGTGGAACCCGGCCATGATAAGTGTACGTGAACATCGGGAACAAAGAAGGTGAGACAGAAAATTCTTAAATGTTCATGTTTCAAGTTATTCTGTGGCCATCAGAAATCCATTAACATTTTCAGAAAAAATAGTTGAAAGATTTTAGCACTGGGACATGTGTAAACTGGTCCTTAAAGATGTAGAGTTTCTATTCTTTTTTTTTTTGACACTGTTTCTTTTACTTTAATTCTTTTTTCTTTTTTTTTAAAATTTTAGGGTCCTTTTACTTTTTATTTATTTTTAAGTATGTTTTATTGATTATGCTATTACAGTTGTCGCAACCCTCCCTAACCTGGTACATCCCTTCCCTCCAGCAATATCTCCTAATTTATGTCCATGGGTCATGCATATGTTTTTTTGCTTCTCCATTTCCTTTACTATTCTTAACATCCCCCTGACTATTTTGTACCTACCAGTTATGCTTCTTTATCCCTGCACCATTTCCCCTACTCTCCTCCTTCCCCCTTCCCACTGATAACCCTCCATATAATCCATGGTTCTGTTTCTGTTCTAGCTGTTTTCTTAGTTTGTTTTTGTTTTTTGAGATCCATTTGTTGATAGCCGTTAGTTTGTTATCATTTTTTTTTTGACCTTGTTGTCACTTTTTTATTTTTTTATTTTTTTTCTTTTATCTTTTTTTTTTTTTTTTTGGTTTTTCAATTACAGTTGTCCCCTTTTCCCCTAATTTCTCTCCCCCACCCAACCCACCCCCTCTCCCGCAATCATATCCCTCCCCGTTGTCCATGTCCATGAGTCTTTTATACAGGCTCTTTAATTAAATCCTTCCCTTACTTATCCCCCTTCTCGCCCTCTTCCCTCCCCCTATTGACTGCTATTCTGCTCTTTGTTCTATTTAGTTCCTTTGTTTGTGTTGTTCTTTAGTTTCCTGTATTAGGTGATATCATATGGTATTTTTCTTTCTTTGTCTGGCTTATTTCACTAAGCATAATTCTCTCTAGTTCCATCCGTGTTGTTGCAAATGGCAGGAGTTCCTTCTTTCTTTCTGCTACGTAGTATTCCATTGTGTAAATGTACCACAGTTTTTTGATCCACTCATCTACAGATGGGCACTTAGGTTGTTTCCAGCACTTAGCTATTGTAAACAGTGCTGCAATGAACATAGGATTGCATAAGTTCTTTTGAATTGGTGTTTCAAGATTCTTTGGGTATAATCCTAGTAGTGGAGTCGCTGGTTCAAAAGGCAGTTCCATTTTTAATCTTTTGAGGTAATTCCATACTGTTTTCCATAGTGGCTGCACCAGTCTGCATTCCCACCAACAGTGCAGTAGGGTTCCCGTTTCTCCACATCCTCGCCAGCATTTGTTGTTTGTTGATTTGTTGATGATGGCCATTCTGACTGGTGTAAAATAGTATCTCATTGTGGTTTTTATTTGCATCTCCCTGATGGCTAATGATGTTGAGCATTTTTCATGTGTCTATGGACCTTCTGTATGTCCTCTTTGGAGAAGTGTTTGTTCAGGTCCTTTGCCCATTTTTTAATTGGGTTGTTTGTTTTCTTGATGTTGAGTCGTATCAGCTCTTTATATATTTTGGAAATCAGTCCCCTGTCTGTGATGTCATTGGCAAATATGTTTTCCCATATGGTTGGTTTCCTTTTCATCTTGCTGATGTTATCTTTTGCTGAGCAGAAACTCTTCAGTTTGATGTAATCCCATTTATTTATTTTTTCCTTTATTTCTCTTGCTTTAGGAGATGTATCCGTGAAGAGATTGTTACGTGAGATATCTGATATTTTCTTGCCTATGTTTTCCTCTAGGACTTTTATGGTGTCACGGCTTACATTTAAGTCTTTGATCCATCTTGAGTTTATTCTTGTGTGTGGTGTAAGTTGGTGGTCTAGTTTCATTTTTTTGCAGGTCCCTATCCAGTTCTCCCAGCACCATTTGTTAAAGAGGCTCTTCTCACTCCATTTTATGTTCCTTCCTCCTTTATCAAAGATTAGTTGACCATAGAGGCCTGGGTTTATTTCTGGACTCTCTATTCTGTTCCACTGATCTATATGTCTGTTCTTATGCCAGTACCAGACTGTTTTGATCACAGTGGCTTTGTAGTATTGTTTGATATCTGGTGTTGTGATTCCTCCTGCTGTGTTCTTCTGTCTCAAGATTGCTTTTGCTATTCGGGGTCTTTTTGGGTTCCATATGAATTTATGGAGTATTTGTTCTAGGTCTGTGAAATATGTCATTGGTATTTTAGTAGAGATTCCATTGAATCTGTAAATTGCTTCGGGTAGTATGGCCATTTTGATGATGTTGATTTTTCCCATCCAAGAACATGGTATTTGCTTCCATTTATTTGTTTCTTCCTTAATATCTTTCTTCAATGTTATGTAATTTTCAGAGTACAGGTCTTTTATCTCTTTGGTTAAGTTTACTCCTAGGTACTTTATTTTTCTTGTTGCTATAGTAAATGGTATTTTCTTTTTTGTCTCTGTCTCTGCTATTTTATTGTTGGTGTACAGAAATGCCTTAGATTTCTGTATATTTATTTTGTACCCTGCTATTTTGCCAAATTCACTTATTATATCGAGTAGTCTTTTAGTGGAGTTTATAGGATTTTCTAGGTATACTATCATGTCATCTGCATATAATGAAAGTTTTACTTCCTCTTTCCCAATTTGGATGCCTTTTATTTGTTTTTCTTGTCTGATTGCTGTGGCTAGGACTTCCAACACTATGTTGAAAAGGAGTGGAGAGAGTGGACAACCTTGTCTAGTTCCTGAGTTCAGGGGGAATGCTTTCAGTTTTTGTCCATTGAGTATGATGTTGGCCTCAGGCTTCTCATATATAGCCTTAATTATGTTAAGATATGCTCCCTTTATTCCCATTTTGCTGAGTGTTTTCATCATAAATGGGTGTTGTACTTTATCAAATGCTTTTTCTGCATCTGTTGATATGATCATGTGATTTTTGTCTTTCATTCTGTTTAGGTGATGTATTATATTTATTGATTTGCGAATATTAAACCATCCTTGCATCCCTGGAATGAAGCCCACTTGATCATGATGTATGATCTTTTTGATGTATTGCTGGATCCTGTTTGCCAATATTTTATTGAGGATTTTAGCATCGATGTTCATCAGTGATATTGGCCTGTAGTTTTCTTTCTTTGTTGTGTCTTGACCTGGTTTGGGGATTAGGATAATACTGGCTTCATAGAAAGAGTTTGGGATTTTCCCCTCTTCTTGGATTTTTTGGAACAGTTTGAGGAGGATAGGAGTTAGTTCTTCCCTGAATGTTTTGTAGAATTCGCCTGTGAAGCCATCCGGTCCAGGGCTTTTGTGTGCTGGGAGATTTTGAATTACTGTTTCAATTTCCTTTTTTGTTATTGGTTTGTTGAGACTTTCCACTTCTTCTTGATTCAGTTTTGGAAGTTTGTATGTTTCTAGAAATTTGTCCATTTCTTCTAGATTGTCAAATTTCTTGTCATACAGTTGTCTGAAGTAATTTCTAACTATCATTTGTATTTCTGAGGTATCAGTTGTGATTTCTCCTCTTCCATTTCTGATTTTGTTTATTTGTGTCTTCTCTTTTTTTTTTCTTGATTAGACTGGCTAGAGGCTTGTCGATTTTGTTGATTTTTTCAAAGAACCAGCTCCTAGTTTTGTTGATCTTTTGGATTGTTTGTTTAGTCTCTATGTCATTTAGTTCTGCTCTGATCTTGAGGATTTCATTCCTTCTTCTTGCCCTAGGCTTTGTTTGTTGTTGTTGTTCTAGTTCTTGTAGCATTGTGGTTAGGTTTTTTATTTGAGATTCTTCTAGCCTTTTCAGATATGCCTGTATTGCTATAAACTTCCCTCTCAGGACTGCTTTTGCTGTGTCCCACAGGTTTTGGGTTGTTGTGTGCTCATTATCATTAGTTTCTAGAAATTTCTTGATTTCTCCTTTGATGTCATTGTTAACCCATTCATTATATAATAGCATGTTATTCAATCTCCATGAGTTTGGGTGTCTTTGATTTTTTTCTCTGAGGTTGATTTCTAGTTTCAAGGCATTGTGATCTGAAAAGATGCTTGATATGATTTCAATTTTCTTGAATTTGTTGAGGCTTGTTTTGTGACCTATCATGTGGTCTATCTTTGAAAATGTCCCATGTGCACTTGAAAAGAATGTATATTTTGCTTCTTTGGGGTGAAAAGTTCTATATATATCAGTTAGATCCATGTGGTTTAGTGTGTTGTTCAATGCCTGTATATCCTTGGTGTTTCTTTGCTTTGATGATCTGTCTATTGTTGATAATGGAGTGTTGAAGTCCCCTACTATGAGTGTGTTGTTGTTGATATCCTTTTTGTGGTCTTCTAGTATTTGCTTTATGTATTTGGGTGCTCCTATGTTGGGTGCATATATGTTTATCAAAGTCATATCTTCTTGATGGATTGTTCCTTTAAGTATTATGAAATGTCCTTCTTTGTCTCTTTTTATTGTCCTTGCTTTGAAATCCATTTTGTCTGATATGAGAACTGCTACCCCAGCTTTTTTTTCTGGTCCGTTTGCTTGGAACATTTTTTTATATCCCTTTACTTTCAGTCTGTGTAAATCTTTTGTTTTGAGGTGTGTTTCTTGTAGACAGCAAATATGTGGGTCCTGTTTTCTTATCCATTCCGTTACCTTATGTCTTTTAATTGGAGCATTTAATCCATTTACATTTAAGGTTATTATTGACGTGTATTTATTCATTTCCCTTTGTACCTCTGTTCCTCTCCTCTCTTGTTTTTTTCTTCTTTTTTCTTAGAACACTCCCTTTAGCATCTCTTGCAATGCTGGTTTGGTGGAGATGTATTCTTTCAGTCTTCCTTTGTCTGAGAAACTCCTTATTTCACCTTCTATTTTGAATGAGAGCCTTGCTGAGTAGAGTATTCTTGGTTGTAGGCCTTTGTTTTTCATTGCTTGAAATATTTTTGACCATGCCCTTCTGGCTTGTAATGTTTCTGTTGAGAAATCAGTTGATAGCCTTATCGGAGCTCCCTTGTATGTTATTTGCTGCTTTTCTCTTGCTGCTTTTAGGATTCTCTCTTTGTCTTGGAATGTTGCCATTTTAACTATGATGTGCCTTGGAGTGGGTTTTTTGGGGTTCCTCTTGATTGGAACTCTCATTGCTTCTTGGACTTGCATAGCTTTTTCTCTCATCAGGTTCGGAAAATTTTCTGTCACTATTTCTCCTATCAGATTTTCAATTCCATGTTCCTTTTCTTCTCCCTCTCGTATTCCAATGATCCTTAAATTATTTTTTCTGTTGCTATCCTGTAATTCCCTTACATCTTGTTCATATTTTTTCAATCATTTTTCATTTTGCTGTATTGTCTGGGAGTTTTTCTCTACATTATCTTCTAACTCACTAATCCGATCCTCTGCTTCGTTTAGTCTGCTTTTGACTGATTCTACTGTGTTTTTCAGTTCAGAGATTGTATTCTTAAGTTCTTCCTGGTTCTTGTTAACAATTTCTATGTCTTTTTTTATGCTGGTGTAGTTCTCTGCCAGTTCCCTGTAATTTTCTTGGAGCTGCTGGTAACTTCCTTGAAGGTTGTCATAGTTGATTTTAAGGATGTCGAGTATATTGAGCTTCTTTACCACCATTGTTTTGAATTCCATGTCTGACATTTGGGCTATGTCTACTTCATCTATCTCTCTTTCTGAGGATTCCTCTTTTCTTTTCATTGAGGGGTTATTTTTGCATCTTACCATGTTGGATTCTTTTTGTTTGTTTTTATTTATTTATTTATTTGGTTTTTTTTGGGGGGGGTAGTCTGCTTTGACTTCCCTCCTTTGTGGTGTAATATTCTTTATCGAAGGTCTGGGAGTTTCAGTGGTGCAGTCTCTTTGATATCCTGAGCCTGATGTTCTTGAGTTACCCTTTATGTCATTTGTTTATGCTGTTTGGTTATATTTCAGATATTCTTTGATAGGATCTTCCTTCTGGCTAGTTGGTTGAGAGTCATTCTATCCGCTTTGTCTTGAGTTCTTTTGTGGATATGCTGTTAAAGACATAAACACACAGCCCAGGCAGGAGACCCACACCCTCAAAAAGTATTCCCCACTCTATCCTGCTATCGTTAGCCAACTAGCCCGTATTAATATAAATGTAAAGAGATTTGAGCTTTTATACTATAAGAAGAATAGATAAGAGTTGTTTTTAGGGAGTAAAAATATAATTTTTGATAGAGGGGGTGATAGATTAATAATAGTTGAGACTGTGCAAGCCAGTAAGTAATATTTACATTGTATGTTAATAAAAATAGAAGAAAAGGATAGAAAAATACATAATATAGTAAGAAAGTGGGATTGTATTGTATTTGGGTTTATATAGTAATTATATTATATTATTTAGAGTGATAGGGGGGCTAAGCTAGACACACAAATGAATAAACAACGATTAAAGAGAAAGGATGAGAAGGAGAGGTTATATGCAACATGTTAGAGATAAAGTTTGTTATTATTGGAAGAGGAGAAGGAAAAACACCCCCCCAAAAAAATCCCCAAGAAAATAGAAGAAAGAAAAGAAAAAAGAGAGAAAGAGAAGAAAATAAAAAATTTACCACAAAACCCCCCCAAAAAAAACCCAAAAGGGAAGAAAGAAAGGAACAAAGAAAGATAGAAAAGAAAGAATAAAGAAGAAAGAAAGAAAAAAGAGAAAAAAAATTGAAAAAAAATATATATACCCCCCAAAACCCCCCCAAAAAACCCCAGGAAAAGAATAAAGAAAGAAGGAAAGAAAAGAAATAATTAAGAAGAAAGAAAGAACAAGGGAGAAAAAAAATTGGGAAAAAAAAAAAAGCGATGTTTTTACTCCATTTTAGCCTTGGTATGTTGCCTTCTTTTTCTGGGTCCACAGCTGGTCTAGTGTGGCAGGTCAGAGGTTCTTGTTTTTTGCAGGACTGGTGTGCGCCCCCGGTTGCCGCTATGGTGCGCGCCCGCGGTTGCCGGCACGGCGTGCTCCCTTGCTGCCTGCTGGAGCCAGTTGAGGTGCCCTTGTGCGCGCCCCTGTGCGCTCGGGCTGCCCGAGAGTTTACCCCGGGGTTGGAGCCTATTGTTGCCAGGCTGTGGTGGTTCCCCGTTCGCGCCAAGGTGTCCCTGCACTCGTGGGCGGCCCGAGAGCTTTCCCCGGGATTGGTGCCTATTGTCCCCGGGCTGAGGTGTTTTCATGCTCGCGCGCCGCCCTGTGCCCTTAGTCCCGATGAGCCGAGCTCCGGGAGTTGGTCTCTCGCCTCTTAGGGCAGGGCCGGGGACACTTGTGCTCAGTGGAAGCGAGCTTCCGTGAGTCACCTCCTCCCGCTGTTCCCGTGCTGCAGCCGCCCGCCTTCCCTCACCCCTCTGGGTGGGCACAAACAGAGCCTGCGCTAGTGGTCTGCTTTCCGGCCTGGGGCCCTGCGCCCACGGGAGCTGTCTAGGGGTGTCTGTGCACAGTTCTCTGCCTGTTCAGTGGGCCCTCCCTGTGCCTGTAGGGGCACTGATCTTATGTCTGTTGGGGAGTGTCCGAGGGAACACCTGGACTCACGGCCCCGCGCACCTGGGCCAGTGAGTGAGAGCACTTCCCTATGTGCGCCCCCGCGACCCAAGGGTAGGGTTGGGGAGTGGATGAGCGCGCCTCTGCGCCTGGGCTCCTCCAGAACGGCCTACCACCCCCAAACTTTCCTCCCCTCTCCACCGTCCACTACAGAAAAATATAAAGGAGAATCATGTTCTCACTTGCCCGGCAGCACGCTGTCTCCTGTCCTTCAGCGCCAATGCCACTTGGTCGAGTCCCGTCTCTGCCAGCGGGCAGAGATCCGCTCTTGCCTGACTCCTCTCCGGGACAGCCTGTGGTCGCCAAAAATCCTTTGTGTGCTTCCCGCCGCAGCTTGGGCAGCCGCCCCAGTCAGGAATCCCGCTTCATCCCCCTTTTCTCCGCTATTCTCACTAAACAGGTTGTTCCCAGATGGATTTTCTCTAATCCAGCAGTGCCTTGGCTCAACTCCCGCCAATGTCCAGCTGCTCACTGAGATGTTCTGTCTGCAATTAGTCCAAACTGCAGACGAGTCTCCGGAGCCTAAAACCGCAACCTCTCCTCACTCCTCTGCCATCTTACCTCTAGTTTGTTATCATTTTAATGTTTATAGTTTTGATCTTCTTTGTCTTCTTAAATAAGTCCCTTTAACATTTAATATAATAAGGGCTTAGTGATGATGAACTACTTTATCTTTACCTTGTCTGGGAAGCACTTTATCTGTCCTTCCACTCTAAATGATAGCTTTGTTGGAGAAAGTAATCTTGGTTCTAGGTCCTTGCTTTTCATCACTTTGAATAATTCTTGCCCATCCCTTCCTACCTGCAAAGTTTCTTTTGAGAAATAAGCTGACAATCTTATGGGAACTTCTTTGTGGGTAACTCTCTTCTTTTCTCTTGCTGCTTTTAAGATTCTTTCATTATCTTTAACCTTTGGCATTTTAATTATGATGTGTCGTGGTGTGATGCTCTTTGGGTCCAACCTGTTTGGGACTCTCTGTGCTCCCTGGATGTGTATGCCTATTTCCTTCATCAAATTAGGGAAGTTTTCCTTCATTATTTTTTCAAATAAGTTTTCAATTTCTTGCTCTTCCTCTTCTCCTTCTGGCACCCCTATGATTTGGATGCCGGTATGTTTAAATTTTCCCAGAGGTTCCTAAGCCTCTCCTCATTTTTTTCAATTCTTTTTTTTTTCATTCTGTACTGGTTGACTATTTATTTCTTCCGTATGTTCCAGTACATTGATTTGAACCCCAGCTTCCTTCCCTTCACCATTGGTTTTATGTGAATTTTTCTTCATTTCACTTAGTGTAGCCTTCACTTCTTCCTTTATGCACTTGCCATCTGCAGCCATTTCTATGAACATTGTTATCACCAGTGTTTTGAACTCTATATCTGTTAGGTTGGCTATCTCCTCCTTGTTTAGTTTTCCCTCTGGAGACTTGAGCTGCTCCCTCTTTGGGGCCATACTTCTCTGTCTCTTCATCTTTACAGCCTCCTGTGTTTGCCTTAATGTACTAGGTAGAGGTGTCACACCTGCTACATAAGGGGTGGAGTCTTAGGTGCTTGTCAGTGCTGGGCGACCAATTTCACCACCTTGTGATGCTGTTTCTGGGGGAGGGGTCAGAGAGGGAACAATGCTGCTTGCTCAGCACTTGCTCCCTTTCCAATCACTTTACCTGCTTCCTGCATGTGACTGGCGCCCCTCTAGCTGTTGCCCTGGTGATGGTTCCCAGAATGGGTGGACTTGGGTACATTCTAGGACCATGGGAGCCCTCTTAATTGACTCTTATGAGAAACCAGCAGTTTCTTCCACCACTCCAACCCCCACTGTTTTTCACAGCCAGAAGCAATGAGGCTTTATTTTCCTGGTACTAGAACCATGAGCTTCGTGGTCTTGCTTGGGACTGGGATCACTTCCCCAGTGTCCCTTCTGGTTTTTATAATGTGTGACTGCTCTTTCCACCAACCATCCATAGCCACTGACTCGCCACTACTGTCACTGCTGCTGCACCACATCCTCTCTGCCCCTGCTCCCCATCTCCACCCCTCCTACCTGTCTGGTCGAGTATTACTTCTTTACATCTTTGTTTGTTGGACTTCCATGCAGTTTGATGTTCTGATAGTTATGGTTGTGTTTTGTTTTGGGGTAGATATAGTCCTCCTTTTGGCTGTGGAAGGAGGTGAAGCATGTCTACCTATGCCTCCATCTGGGCCAGAAGTAAAGTTGTAGATTTTGACTAAAAGGAGAAGAAAGAATACAGGAAAAATAGTATCTGATCAATCAATGCAGAAGTGATTGTCTTGCAAAAAGCCATTATGCCACAGGAAAAAACAATTTTTTTGGACTCTGATTTGGAACCCCTGAGGCCATTTGACTCATGGCCATATTATCCTCAGGCAGAACATCATGCATGCTTAATTATCTCTTGCTACACATTTGAGACTTATTGTCCCTGAAGCAAAGAGTGACTTTAGGCCATGTGTAGCATTTCTGCTGAGCCTGGAGATTATTAGGGTTTCCCTCTCTCACCACAGGCATGATGGGGACTCTTTGTCAAAGCATCTGGTCTCCCAATATGGACATTCAAATTCCTCCATGCTTCTCTTCCTAGGAGCCCCAGAAGATGAATCTCAACACTCTAGTAAAACATTGGAACAGTGCAGGGGGAATTGGATGCAAATGCAAGTCCAAACTATTCACCACCCACTAGTTGCTCTTGTTGATAAATTCCATCTGTACAGATACATCCCTCAAGGTCCTCTTTAGCAACAGCAAACAACAATAATGAACCCCATGATACCATATTTTTGAAAGAGAGAACACATTCACATGACTTTTATTACAATATATTGTTATAATTGTTCTATTTCATTATTGTTGTTGTTAATCTTTTACTGTACCTAATTTATAAATTAAGCTTCATCATGGTTATGTTCATATAAAACAAAGCACAGTAGATACAGGATTTGGTATTATCTGCAGTTTCAAGCATCCACTGGAGGTCTTAGAATGTATGCCCTGCAGATAAAGGAGAACTATTGTACTATCTGATCCTTCAGAAAAGGATTTCTGTCCCTTGTTTCATTCTATTATCACTGTTATTGTATAGTAAAAGTCCCGGACTCATTCAACTAATATCTATTTTGTCAAGATTTGGACAAAAAATATTACAGGGTATCTGTTTAGTGTAGTCCTCTGGGTTATGTTTGATTTCATTGTCTTTGACCTCTTTCACAATTCTGTATGTTGCAGAAAACTGATACTACTGCAAGTAATTCTTAGTTATAGAAAAGCAAATGAATTGTGTCCAGTTGAGTGCACTTGAGTTTTGCTGCATAGATATTGACCAGATTTGCTTACAGGTTTGAGTTGGTTTATAAATTAATTTCAGCATTCTTGGTTGCCTATAAAATTACAATATTTTTAAATTTTCCTTTGGACTGGTTGTAACATCTTACTATCCCCTTCATTAATTAGTGAGATAAATATCAAATCTTTGACACATTCATTTTACATTTTTGTTTGGGAGTTATAATTTCATTTTATAAAAATATAAACCTATTTTTATTAATTTTTATATTAAACATATACACAACTGAAATCCTTTGCTGAGTTAGGAAGTAGAGGACTAGAGCTAAGAGGAAAAGCCTTGAATTAAATTGCTTTAGTTTGTCTCTGACCATGCTATTTATTAATTAGGTGTTTGAAGTTAGGCATGTCGGTTGACAACTTGAACCTCCATTTTCTCTTCTGTAATACAGTTATTAGAAGAATTCCTACCTTATACAGTTATACAAGGATTAAATGATATAATCCATACACAACACCTGGCATTCAGTAAGCAACTTAGCATCTCAGCTATTGTTGTAATTGTCATCATAAATTGCATTTAATTTATTAGCTGAATAAAACTTTCAGCCTCCACATGATGTTACCTTTTGCTAGTTGGTTGCATTCAGGCCCACTGGCCTGGTTTGAATTCTTCTAAAGGAAGAGCCTGAGACAAGACTTGGAGTGGGTATTTTTTCTAGAGAGATCTCTGAAGAAGAAAATGAAGAAGCAGAGAGAGAGGAAGACATTAAGGGAGAAAAGAGGAAGGGGATGCCTTTTTTTTCTGCGTGAGTACCAGCGGGAGACTGGAGCTCAGTCCTGCTGGGGACACTGACCACTGCAGTTCAGAATAGCCTTGCTAAATACAGAAGGCTGGGACATCAGCCATCAGCATCTATTGCTCATTGATTTCTGGTGTCATCCAGGGACATCAACTCCTCCATGATGTCAGGCTACTCACACTGAGGGTTGAACAAGCCCCTGTGGCTTTGAATTAATCATTGGGGCAGGCAGTAGCTTTAGGAGGGATTCTGTGCTATTTATGGAAATTGCCCATCACGGTAAACACATTGGGTACTCAGAGATAGGCCAACGGTCTATGACAGGGGCACAGAAGTGTCTCTTTTGCCACCATTAAGAGAAGATGACCAAGTTCTCTGACCAATCCATTCTCACACCCTAGTAGTATTCTCTGGGTCTCCACACCATTCAAGGGGACTGAGAGGATAAAGGATATGGTCACAGTAGCTGTACCATGAATCACCAGATACAATAGGGTAAGCAAGTTATTTCTTTGGTGGTGAAGCAAAGAAGATTCCTCTCCACCTCTGCTCCAGAGGCATATCTGGCTCCAGGATAGAGGTTTGCAGAAAAAGCAATTGAATATTATCATCTGCCCCTTATAGAAGGCTTCAGGAAGGACTTTAGGGAAAAATAAGATGGGGCCAAAACTGTAGGAAGAGAGCTGGCTGGGCTCTCTACTTCTTCTGGTTGCTTATAGTGGGGGTCGGGGGGGGGTTTACATTATACTATAACTAGTTTTGCTCTTACAATTTCTCAGGTTATTGATTATAATTATACATTTTAAATGGGTGGTATTTGAAATTCACATGGAAATAGAGTGGATTGCTGGTGCTGTAGCAGCTGATGTAGTTCAGCCATTTACTGAACATGCTGCTAGACTCCTCACATGTACTATCTCAAAACTAAAACAAAAACAAAACCAGAGAGACAGTCAGAAGTTCAGTGGTTACCACAGACATGGAGAGAGAGGGTGGGATGAACAGGTGGAGCCCAGGAGATTTTTAAGGAAGTGCAACTGTATAATATTGTAATAGAGGATACATGGTATTATAGATTTGTCAAAATTAATAGAAGTGTACAACACAAAGAGTGAACCCTAATGTAAACCAGGGAGTTCAGTTAAGAATGTATCAATGTTGGTTTATCAATTGTAAAACACATCCACACTAATGTAAAGTGTTATTAATGGAACACGATCAGGGGAGGGAGAAGGGCATATGGGGACATTGTACTTTCTGCTCCATTTTCTGTAAACCTAAAACTACTCTAAAAATAAAGGCTGTTAAATAAAAGAAAAAACTTTACAATTAATCCTTGCAGGTGATTGTTATTACCTCCTTGTAACAGAAGGAAAGTAAGGTTCTGGGCACCACACAGCTTTAAATGGCATCACAGGCTCAGGGGTTCTGGTTTGTGTGGTTCTGAAACTCCTATTCCTGCCATCATGCCATCTCTCTTGCCTCTTCACTGACCTCCTGCCTCCATGTTCAGTGCTCTCTCCTGCAGACAAGGTGGCTCCCTTCCTCCCCATCTCTATCATTTGACAGGGCTGGGTCCCCCAGGGTCCCCTGCCAGGGTATCTGCAGTGGAGCTTTCCAGGAAGACCAGTGCATCAACCTGAAGCTTCCTAATGAGCCTGGGAGGTGTCATCAATCCTCAGTCCCCACTTCACTGAGGCATCTTAGTGTTGTGATATATGGGTCCATCTAAGTGTTTCTGGTCTTTAAAAGGCCTGGTCCAGTGGAAGCCCTGGGAACCAACTCATTCACTTAGCCTTTTACTAATTTATAATTCAGCTGAGACAGCTCGCTGCTGTTTTATTTGTCTCGGATGAATGTCAATTGGTACAGAGGACAAGGTGTTTGGGAGCTAAATTAACTAAATCATCCCATGAGTTAGACCTCACTGAAATACAACACCCCCATCCTTTCCCACTTTTTATTTTTTAACATTTCACCAAGAGCCTCCCTTCTATTCCTGACACTCCTACATTTTCTCTCAGTCCAATACCTCAAAATAATTTACTCTGGATGGAATAGCAGAGCTGGGAGTATAATACTGCAAATATATAAATAATAATGGGAACCTTTAATAAAATCCAACATAAGTTATGCAGCAGACATCAATTACAATGGATTTTAAAGGTTTTGATCTAGAACCTGGGTGGTGTTACATTTAGACCAATAACTGTAACTATGATTTATGTGTTTGCAACTAAAATGGTTTCAGTGCCTCGATATATGTCCAAAGTGAAATTTATAGTCTGCTACAGAATGTATAAATAATGAACAGCCATATGTCATCACACATTTAAAAATGTGACTACTTCTTCAACAGAAATGGGGTAAAATGAATTAAAATCTTAAGTTCATTGGGAATCCACTTATTTGGGAGTACTTTAAGGAATGTGCACAAATGCAAACACTGATTTAATATATTTTTCCTGAGTCAAAGAGAAATAAATGGCTGTTGTGAAAATGACAAATCCTCTTGGGAAACCTCAGGAGTCATCAAACTAAACAATGGCATGAGAGAGAAGGAGGACTAACTTGAATGTAGATGGAAAGATGCTGGAAGGAATTTTCCTTACTCTGCTGTGACCTCAAGTTATTATGAAGGCCTTTAATATGGCCAAAAGAAGTGAAATAAATGGATGATGGCATCATGCATTACAGTTTCACATGAAGTTCATACACGATTTATGGAGACTGAAGAGTTGCCACCAATGAAGCCCAAAAGTCTGCTCACTTGTGTTGAGTTTTCCTGCAAGTGGTACAACGACTCTGAAGCTCAGACTTGTCACCTAAAATGGGATGAATAAACTCCATCAGACAGAGGTGCCTAGAAGATTTAAAACCAATAATAGAAATTGTGAAAGCAACTAGTACAGTGCCTGGCATACAGTTGGCACTCAGTAAATTTTAATTCTGGACTCTTCTTTATAGCTCCTTTACTGGATGTTAAGTTGTTGGAGGCATGAACCATCTCTTATTCATGTTTCTGTGCCTGATGCCTATAATAGAGCCTGTGGTTAGCCAATATTAATGCATCTTTGCTGAATGGATCAACAAATCAATGAAGGTGTTTCCACAGCTCTAATACCCACTGTAGAAGTCCAGCTGTCAGGAAGAGTTATGAGGCAAGAATGTGTTGCATACTTGAGATAAAAGTTGTTAATATATATAATAAATTCCCTGTCACAAAGAACTTTTTACTGCTTCAGCCTGACAATTTCAGCTTGTCGTTCACTTCCTTCTGTTTGTTTCCACGATAGAAATTCATTTTTACTGACTCAAATCATGTTTTTCTATAAGTTAGAATTTGGAGTAGAAAATACTTATGTCTGTTTTGTGCATGAGAATTAGGGGAAGATAAAAGAGCTCTTCATTTAGATATTTTTCTCAGCCTTAATTCTCATAGGACCAAATAACTCCTCAGTGTAGTAAAAGAAAAAATTACCCCTCATGAAGTCAATTTTATGTTCTACAAATCATAGCTAAATGGAAAGAACCCAATATTTAGGAAATCTGTATTTCGTCAAATGCATGTACCATATTTCATTTAAATAACCTTCAATTTTTAAAAAATCATCTCATTATTTTCTTCTATTCTATAGCTAAATCTCTGTGCTCATCCAAAATCAATTCCTAAGAAGATTCCCTTTGTTCATTTCTATCTTTGCTTCATCCACCGAAGAGTCAACATCTGTATAGTCTGAAGCCTCTCTTTCCTTCAACAAACTACATGGTTTTTATCTTGCTTTTTAGAACCATGCAACACAGCACAAACATTCTGAATCATCCAACTGGCTGATGTGACTACTATTCAGGCAGGGGTGTCTCTACTTGTTTCTTGTCCTCCTCCCCTTCAACATTGGTTTAAAATTAAAATAACATTAAAATCACACTGAGTCCTCTTCACACTTCAACAAGCAGCTTGACTGAGTGATACAGTGAAGAAAACACCTGCTGTGAATCTGGATAGGTCTGTATTTACATCCCAGATAGTCACCTCTAAGCTTTGTTGCATTGGGCTAAGATACCTCCATTCACTGAGCCTTCATTTCTTTATCTGTACAATGGAAAGAAAAAATCCTCTCTCCAAATGTGATCAAGAAACTTAAAAAAGAAAATGAACATTTAGGTGCCTACTTCAGTGCCTAGAACACTGTAAATTAATTTTCTTCCTATCTTGGAGACTGTAGGTGCTTCGGGTCTTGTTGACTAGGAAGGCACCTGTATTAATCAAAGTCTCAGCAAGGAAAAGATACATAATTAAATTGTGTGACTTGAGGAGCACTTCTAAAAGGGGCTAGTTACCAAAGTTGGGGCAGGGTTAGGGAACACTACAAAGGACAGTGCAGTGTTAGAGTGAGGGGACTAGTAATCACGTGAAGGGGAGGAGATTCTTGAACAAGATCAAGGACCTGCAAGTCTATGGCTGCAGTGAGCCTTGGTGACTTGAAAGGGAGGGATTCAAGAGACTAAGTAGACTAGCTGCATTCTTCTCCTTTCCTCCGGTTCTGCCGGTGCTGCCCACTTGATGAACCAACTCAGAAGTGCAAAGGGAAAGGTAACCTGTGGTCCATACAGGCCAGCCTTCCAGCTAACAGAGAAGAAGGAAGAAGGAAGTGACTAAATATGCACATGCAAACAGAAGATATTTAGCACAGCTCCCTTTCCTCAAAAGCCAATGTCTTCATCACCTTGAACTTGACCATCACCAAATGCAGGTTATGCTAAACTTGAGCGTTTGGATTCATAAAGGGCTGTCTTTGCTATTTCTTCTCAATTTGAGGTCCACTATGCCTTGAGGATCTGAGGACATGTGGCTGAGGTCCAAGAATTGTTAAGAAAAATAAATTATTTCTATCTTGGTGGTAATGTGAATAAAGTAAAAACACAATATGAGTCACCTTACAATTCCACACAATTTTTTGTGTTTCCACTCAAATTTGACCCAAATTGCATTACTACATATTTTAGGGATGACAGTTTTGCAGTGAATGGAGAGAAGTGAGTGTGAAAATGCTGCACTATGGTGTAAGAAGACAAAATTACAAATGCCTGGCACCAGAATTTCAAGATCACACCCTCCTGTGAGTGGATGTGTTTCAAGCACATCTTCTTCATTTGCAATCACTTTGCAATGGTTTGCAAGCAGTGGTACATTGATAGGTTTTTGTTTCCTGATTCCAGCAATAATAGGACTGTGTGTTCCTTTAATTCAGATTTCAAAAAGTCACAAAGCTAACCTCATCTCCAAGAGAATGAGTCAGCTTTGTGAAAAATCAAGTGACCCCTCATACGTTGGTCTCACTCAATAGCAGAATTCCAGTTACATGTGGAGGCCTTACAACCTCCATCCAAACTGGCAAATCAAGGTTTGAGAGATAGTAATATCACTAAGCATTTATTAGGGAGTAGAAATGTTCTCTATTACTATCACTGAGATCAAACACTAATAGAAATTAAATGTAAAATAATACTTAAGGCTCTGGTTTTCTACTGTTTGAACATATAGTGACAATTTATTTCTGAAAAATTCCTCACTTTAAATTAATGAAGCTAATTTTGATTTTGTTAGGATTAGAGCTTCCGAGCATTCAATTTGTAAAATAACATTTTGATTTTTAAAGTTGCATAAGGGATACAAGCATGAGAGTTTATAGCTACATCAATGGTTACACACATTTAACTGAAAATATAAAGATAATACATCGTCACTGAAGATATTCATTGCTTATCCTATCCAAAGGTTATCTCAACAACACTAAAGTTCAGAGACTGCTGTCAGTTCTTTATCTTTTGGGCTGGTTTTGGCAATGATTCTCAAAAGTAATATTGTGGTACCTGGTTCCTGCACCAGGAAGGCACAAAATCAGTCTCTTACAGAGCCCCTAGATACACACAAAAACCCAACCACCCCCAGTTCTGCTACTCCTGCTCCCAGTGCCAAAGTCCCTTTCATGGTGAAG
Organism: Furipterus horrens; assembly: GCF_987537825.1. Lineage (NCBI taxonomy): Eukaryota > Metazoa > Chordata > Mammalia > Chiroptera > Furipteridae > Furipterus > Furipterus horrens. The sequence continues at coordinate 112,144,965 of NW_028327175.1, read as the reverse complement.
AAGTTCACTTTCATCCTTTTGGAAGGTGACAGCCTGCACTGTTCCCCACCTGGAGAGATGTAGAAATAAAGAAAACTCAACTTATTCTGGAGTGAAGCTGTCAGCATAAGGACCCTTCTCCTTCAGCATGCTGCCGAGCATTATTGGGAAGTTATCTAAAGTGTCAGAGAAAACATTATTGATCTTTTAGTCTGTTTTGTCAACTAGTCAATAAACCTTGCTTTTTCTTAGATTTTCTTTTTTCTAGCTCCCTGCCACTCAGCTCTTTGGAGTTCCTATCATCTCTCCCTTCTCCCCACCCCTCCACCTCTCCATCTCCCTCTCCCCTTTGCCCACTCCTCTCCCTTCCCCTCTTCCTCTCTCTCTTTCTCTTGCTGCCTTCTTTTCAGTAGCAGTAAGTAGTTACAAAACCTTCTCACTAATCCAAACTCAGATAAATCAGATCCATAAAAATGTCTTCATGTGATTCTTTTTATTTAAGATACATTAAGATTGATGTATGTTTAGCAACACTTTCTTTGAGGCTGGTAGAGATGTTCCATATGTTCACGGCTTACCATGCCTTTGTGTTTCCCAGGACAGCTGAACTTTACTGTTCTTAACTGTTCTCCCTTGTTTGAATGATTACAAGAAGCCATTAGTACATTTCACCACCACATTTCAAGCTTCTTCCTAAAACCCAAAATGATTCTGAGATCACAGTTAACAGAACTCACTTTCTGACAGACACTGTTCTAAGTGTCTATGTGCTTGACAAAGTAACTCATTTCATTCTCACAACAATTCTATGAGGTATACTCTATTATTATCAGCATTTCATAGATGAAGAAACTGAGGTACTGAGAAGATATTTATTCCATTCCTCTGCGTCTTGAGAAAGCCCTTATGCTAAGTGGTTTCAGACAAATACCTGATCATCAGCTATTTCTCTTTATCCAGAAGGTATTCCACCAGCAGAAAATGCCTGTAGCAGTCATGATGTCTGTCATGAGCATCTCCTAGTTGGGTATCTTCACCACACACCCAGTGTGCACAGAGGTACCATAGCCCTTGACCTGCCCAAGACCAACCATCTAAACCCTCTCTTACATTTCAATCTCTCTCTTTTCCTACATTTTCTTCTTAATCCTACAAATACGCTCAAGTCTATAATTACACACACTTTTTCTTCTTTTCCTTCCTACTCTCTCATTTCCAAGTGACCATCATGTATTGGTCAGGATGGGCTAAGCTTTGCTGCAGAAGCAATATAATAATCATGTGGTTTATCACAACAAAGGTTACTTCTTGCTCATATTAGCGGTCCACCTGGACCACCTGGGACTCTTCTCATTCTAGCTGTTCAGGAAGTGAGGCTGATGGAGACTCTATCCTAAAAAATTCTTCACTGGTGATGATGGTAGAGAGAGGGGGCAAGGTGATGACCAGTCCCTCCTTTTCCTCTTTTTTTCTTGCCAGCCATCTTTAACTGTGCAATTAGATAGTTAAGTATATTCACACTGTTCTGCAACTATCCATGTGCTTCTTAAAGAGTAAAAATATTGGTAGTCATTTTTCTTTCTCTCACATTTCAAATTCAAAGGAAATAATCCAAGGTAAAAATTGGTTACTTTATTAAGCCAAGAGATCAGAAAAATGTCAAGTTCTTAGTATTTTTGTGCATTTTCTCTTTAATCATGTAATGGAGTTTACTATCAGTGATATGTGAACACAGAAAAGCTAAGTGTGAATCATTTTATTCACATTAGAGTTTTTATTACATATTTATGTTACGTTACATGCATATATAATAGGAAATTTTCTACTTAGAATTTCAACTGTTTTCTAAAGAAAGATGGTGGGAAATAGAAAAGTCTGTATTTTCCAGGGTATTTTGATTGTTTTAGAATTGATATTTGCAGCTAAAAGATGACGTATTTAATTTCTCTCTTCCCACTATCCTTTCCTTTTTCTCTCCTTTCTTTATTCATTCTCCTCTCCTTCCCTCCCATTCACAAATATGTATTGAACTTTTACTATGTTAAAGCATGAGTTCTTGCATAGTGAATCAGGCAAAAAGAAATCTCAGAAAACATGCATTTCTAATGGGGAAAGTAAACTAATAAACTTAAAAAGCAGAAGACTCTCTGATAGAAAAGAGAAAATAAAATAGGAAAAATGGGACAGAAGGTGACCAAGTGGCTATGTTAGACTGAATGGCAAAGAAAAGTCTTTCCAAGGAGATACCAACTGAGCAGAAACCTAATAAAAACAGGAGCTAAGAACAGCATTTTAAGCAATAGATGGGACAGACAAGATGGTGGGAATGAATTGAATGTATTTGGAAAATAGAAAGAAGGTCAGAATGACTGGAGAGTGGTAAGCGAGGGTGTTGGCACACCAAAGAAACTCTCGTTCCCATGTTTTGAAAATGTTGCTTGTGTAAGGAGTGAAAGCTGATCATCCTTTCTGAAATTTCCTGAAACCAACTAATCATTCTTAAAAGGGAGAAAACAATTAAGGAACTGGCTGTTACCTTAGGTGGCCTCTTCTCAAACACTTTTCTCCAACTGCAAGTTGAAGTTGAAGATGTGTTCCTTTGGTTCACCCTCATGGAACATGGAAATGATGTTGTTGGGGGTTGGAGGGTTCTAAGGGAGGAAATACCTTTACTCCCGTGATGCTTATGAGCATCGTTTTGTGAGCCCAAACTCTGAGCCTGGATTTAGCAAGTGCAAATTCTTTCACAGGATAACAAAGATGCAGGAATCTAGATAGTCTTGGAAGATCCAGTGTAAGGGACACTGTATTTAAAAATAAGCTTTTGTTAAAATTCCTTTTAAGGACTATCCAAGATGGCGGAGGAGTAAGTGGAAGCTACACTAATCTCCTCCCAGGACCAGTCTGGATTTACAACTTAATTTTGGAGAAATCATCTGGAATAACCAACCGAACACTAGCTGGAAAGAAGTCTTATAACCACGGAGAGACAGAAAAGGCCGCTACATCACAACTTGACCAGTAAGGAGTGCGGAGACGCGAAAGGGCTGGCTGGGCTCACACGGGTGGCAGCTGAAGGGACTGAGAAACAGCTCAGCAGCCAGGGATTCCCCCTGAGAAGGGAAGAGTCTAAACCCCCAGCTGGGCTTCCCAGCCTACAGAAACAGAGTGGAAAGTAAAATAGTATCAGCTGTAAAAAGCGAAAAGCCACAGGATTTCTTGCTAGTCAGAGAGAAACAGCTGGAGAAAAAGAACTGTTAAGTGGATCACATACGAAAATATTTTGGACACCACTTACCCTGGGCTCAAGCAGAGGGAAGGCAGAGAGGACTAGAGACACTTGGGGAGAGTTTGGCACGGTGGCTTTGAGGGGAGAACTGGAGGAACAGCCGACTGGGTCCCAGTGCTGACTCACCCCCAGTACCGCAGGTAGACCATTCCCCTCCAAGTGGCATCAGCCTGAGGGGAAGCAAAAGCCCTGTCTACAGGAATTAAGCTGCCACACCCACGGTCCTTAAGCCTGACAGCTAATCACAGATTGAATAGATTAACAATTAAAAGAGACAGACAACAGCAGTAGATCCCTGGAAGTCTCCAACAGGCTGCCTAGGCCCAGACGTACATGATCTGATGCCAACAGAGGCAGATCCAGGAAGTGCAGATCATTCTAAGAAGCACCAACAAAAAATAGGAGTCACAAAAATGGGGAGACAGAGAAACAACCTCCCATCAAAAGGAAAGGTAGAATCCCCAGAAAGAGTGCTAAATGAAATAGAGGGGAGCGAACTATCAGATATGGAATTCAAAACATGGATTATGGAGAAGCTGAATGAGCTCAGCGGAAACTACAAAGAACTCCAGGGAAACTACAAGGAACTCCAGAAAAACTACAAGGAACTCACAGAGAATTACACGAGCATGAAAAAGGACATAGAAGCTATCAATAAGAGCCAGGAGGAAATGAAGAATACTAACTCTGAATTGAAGAACACAGTAGAAGGAATTAAAAACAGGCTAGAGGAAGCAGAAGATCAGATCAGCGAGCTGGAGGACAACGTACACAAAAACTCCCAGACAATGCAACAAAATGAAAAAAGACTGAACAAGACTGAAGAGGTTCTAAGACAGCTGCAGGACAACATGAAACGTAATAATATCCATATCATAGGAATTCCAGAAGGAGAAGAAGAAGAGCAGGGAATAGAAAACCTCTTTGAAAAACTAATGACAGAAAACTTCCCTCACATGAGGAGAGAAAGAGTCATGCAAGTCCAGGAAGCCAGAGGGTCCCAATGAAGATGAACCCCAACAGGCCCACCTCAAGACACATCATACTTAAAATGGCAACATTCAAAGACAAAGAGAGGATCCTAAAAGCAGCAAGAGAGAAACAAGTAATAACATACAAAGGAGCTCCAATAAGGCTATCACCAGATATCTCAGCAGAAACACTACAAGCCAGAAGGGAATGACAAAAAATATTCCAAACAATGAAAAACAAAGGCCTACAACCTAGAATACTATACCCAGCAAAGCTCTCATTCAAAATGGAGGGTGAAATAGGAGCTTCCAAGACAAAAGAAGGCTAAAAGAATACATCTCCACCAAACCAGCAATGCAAGAGATGCTAAAGGGTCTGCTCTAAGAAGATAAAGAAACAGAGAGAGACAAAGAAGAACATGAGTACAAAGGGGAAAAATGACAATGAATAAGTACTTATCGATAATAACCTTAAGTGTAAATGGATTAAACGCTCCAATTAAAAGACATAGGGTAGCTGAATGGATTAGAAAGAATGACCCACATATATGCTGTCTACAAGAGACCCACCTTAGAACAAAAGATCTACACAGACTGAAAGTAAAGGGATGGAAAAAAGTATTTCAAGCAAATGGACATGAAAAAAAAAGCCGGGGTAGCAATACTTATATCAGACAAAACAGATTTCACAGCAAAGTCCATAAAAAGAGACAAAGAAGGGCATTTCATAATACTTAAGGGAAAAATCCATCAAGAAGATATAACCCTTATAAATATATACGCACCCAACTTAGGAGCACCCAAATATATAAGGAAAATTTTGAAAGACTCCAAGAAAGATATAGACAGCAACACACTCATAGTAGGGGACTTTAACACCCCATTGTCAACAATGGACAGATCTTCGAAGCAAAGAAACACCAAAGATATTGAGGCACTGAACAACACTCTAGATCAAATGGACTTAGTCGATATATATAGAAGTTTTCATCCCAAAGAAGCAAAATATACGTACTTCTCAAGTGCACATGGAATATTTTCAAAGATAGATCACATGGTAGGACACAAAACAAGCCTTAACAAATTCAAGAAAATTGAAATTATATCAAGCATCTTCTCAGATCACAATGGCTTAAAATTGGAAATCAACCTCAAGGAAAAAATTCAAAAACATTCAAACTCATGGAGAATGAATAACATGCTATTAAATAATGAATGGGTCAACAATGACATCAAGGAAGAAATCAAGAAATTTCTAGAAACTAATGACAATGAACACACAACAACCCAAAACCTATGGGATACAGCAAAAGCAGTCCTAAGAGGAAAGTTCATAGCAATACAGGCCTACCTAAAAAAGCTAGAATAATATCTAATAAAAAATTTAACCCTACAGCTACAAGAACTAGAGGAAGAACAACAAGCAAATCCCAGATCAAGTAGAAGAAAGGAAATCATCAAGATCAGAGCAGAATTAAATGACATAGAGTCTAAACTAACAATTCAAAAGATCAATAAAAGTAGGAGCTGGTTCTGTGAAAAGATAAACAAAACTGACAAGCCTTTAACCAGGCTCATCAAGAAAAAAAGAAAGAGGACCCAAATAAATAAAATCAGAAACGAAAGAGGAGAAATCACAACTGATACAACAGAAATACAAAGGATTATAAGAAATTACTACGAACAACTGTATGGCAAGAAATTTGACAACCTAGAGGAAATGGACAGATTCCTGGAAACCTACAGTCTTCCCAAACTGAATCAAGAAGAAGCAGAAAGTCTGAATAGACCAATAACAGCTAGTGAAATTGAAGCAGTAATCAAAAAACTCCCAGCACACAAAAGCCCAGGACCAGATGGCTTCACAAGTGAATTCTACAAAACATTTAGGAAAGAACTAACTCCTATCCTCCTCAGACTATTCCAAAAGATACAAGAAGAGGGAAGACTGCCAAACTCATTCTATGAAGCCAGTATAACCCTAATTCCAAAACCAGGTCAAGACACAAAAAAGAAAGAAAACTACAGGCCAATATCGCTGATGAACATAGATGCTAAAATCCTCAACAAAATATTGGCAAACCGGATCCAGCAACACATTAGAAAGATCATACACCACGATCAAGAAGGATTCATCCCAGGGATGCAATGATGGTTTAATATTCTCAAATCAATAAACGTAATACACCACACAAACAAAATGAAAGACAAAAACCACATGATATTATCAATAGATGCAGAAAAAGCATTTGATAAAGTACAACATCCATTTATGATAAAAAACTCTCAGCAAAATGGGAATAGAGGGAGCATACCTCAACATAATAAAGGCCATATATGAGAAACCTGAAGCCAACATCATAATCAATGGGCAAAAACTGAGAGCATTCCCCCTGAGATCAGGAACAAGACAAGGATGTCCGCTCTCCCCACTCCTATTCAACATAGTCTTGGAAGTTCTAGCCACTGCAATCAGACAAGAAAGAGAAATAAAAGGCATCCAAATTGGAAAAGAGGAAGTAAAACTGTCATTATTTGCAGATGACATGATAGTGTACATAGAAAACCCTATAGACTCCACAAAAAAACTACTCGACCTAATAAGTGAATTCGGCATAATAGCAGGATACAAAGTCAATATTAAGAAATCAAAGGCATTTTTACACACTAACAATAAAAACTCAGAGACAGAAACTGAAAGAAAAATTCAATTTACCATAGCAACAAGAAAAATAAAATACCTAGGAATCAACTTAACCAAGGAGGTAAAAGACCTGTACTCAGAAAACTACATAACACTGAAGAAAGAAATTAAAGAAGATACAAATAAATGGAAGCATATACCATGCTCATGGATGGGAAGAATCAACATCATTAAAATGTCCATACTACCCAAAGCAATTTATAGATTCAATGCAATCCCTATTAAAATACCAGCAACATATTTCACAGACCTAGAACAAATACTTCAAAAATTTATATGGAATCAAAAAGAGCCCGAATAGCCACAGCAATTTTGAGGAAGAACACAGTAGGTGGAATCACAATACCTGATATCACACTATACTACAAGGCCACGGTAATCAAAACAGTCTGGTACTGGCATAAAAACAGACATATAGATCAATGGAACAGAATAGAGAGCCCAGAAATAAACCCAAGTTCATATGGTCAACTAATATTTGACAAAGGGGGAAAGAACATCAAATGGAGTGAAAAGAGCCTCTTCAACAAATGGTGTTGGGAGAACTGGACAGGGACATGCAAAAAAATGAAACTAGACCACCAACTTACACCATACACCAGAATAAACTCAAAATGGATCAAAGACTTAAATGTAAGCCGTGATACTATAAAAGTCCTAGAGGAAAAAATAGGCAGGAAAATTTCAGATATCCCACGTAGCAACTTTTTCACTGATATATCTCCTAAGGCAAGGGAAATAAAGGAAAGAATAAACAAATGAGACTACATCAAACTAAAAAGTTTCTGCTTAGCTAAAGAAAACATCAGCAAGATGAAAAGAAAACCAACCATATGGGAAAATATATTCGCCAATGACATCTCAGACAAGGGATTGATCTCCAAAATATATAAAGAACTCATACGACTCAACACCAAGAAGACAGACAACCCAATTAAAAAATGGGCAAAGGACCTGAACAAACACTTCTCCAAAGAAGACATACAGAGGGCCCATAGACACATGAAAGTATGCTCGACATCACTAGCCATTAGAGAGATGCAAATTAAAACCACAATGAGATACCACCTCACAACAGTCAGAATGGCCATCATCAACAAATCAACAAACAACTTGTGCTGGAGAGGATGTGGAGAAACGGGAACCCTGGTGCATTGCTGGTGGGAATGCAGACTGGTGCAGCCACTATGGAAAACAGTTTGGAATTTCCTCAAAAAACTAAAAATGGAACTGCCTTTTGAACCAGCAATTCCATTGCTAGGATTATATCCGAAAAATCCTGAAACACCAATTCAAAAGAACCTATGTACTCCTATGTTCATAGCAGCACTATTTACAATAGCCAAGTGCTGGAAACAACCAGCCAAGTGCTGGAAACAACCTAAAAGCCCATCTGTAGATGAGTGGATCAAAAAACTGTGGTACATTTACATAATGGAGTTCTATGTAGCAGAAAGAAAAAAGGAACTTCTACCATTTGCAACAACATGGATGGAACTAGAGAGAATAATGCTTAGTGAAATAAGCCAGGCAATGAAAGAAAAATACCTTATGCTGTCACCTATTACAGGAAACTAATGAACAACACAAACAAATGGGCAAAATTGAACCAGAGCTATGTAAACAAGAAGTAGACTAACAGTAACAAGGGGGGAGGTGGGAGGGAGAGAAGGGGGTAAGAAGGGGAAGTCTCAAGTCAAAGAACATGTATAAATGACCCACGGACATGGGCAACTGAGTAGGGACTGAATGTGGGGGAAGGGAGGGGCAGGGTACAGGGAAGCAAGAGGGGGAAAAAAGTGAGACAACTGTAATGGAAAAACAAACAAAAAAATTTTTTTAGTGGGGGAAAAATGAAAATATGAAGAATGGAAATACCAGTTCAGTGAATATTAGGTCAAAGATTTTCCTTCACGTTGTATATTTTTCTCCCTATTTGATCTCTCCAGAGTTTGGCATTCTAAAAAAGTAAGTAATGACTTAAGTTTCTTTGCATAGACCTAATAAGACCAGTTGTTAATAGAGGTTCTTTTTTTTTTTTTTGACCAAGTCTTTGACTGGAATGTCAAGCCTAAAGGAGACATACTTGGGCTCAAGTTGTTACCAAAAAGCCCTGAGGAACTGCGAATGACTTTCAAAGGTAATAAAAGCCCGCGAGATAAAAGGCCTGCTACCATGGTTGGTTGTGCGGTCCACAGCAATCTCTCCAGGGAAGGAACAAAGGTTGTTTTCCTGAAAGATGGCTAGAAGCGACCTTAAGGCATAATGGAAAACCAGAAAAACTTGGAAAGGACAGGTGTGTACAGGCAAGGATGAATGCCAGGTATGTGGCCCAGCTTCTGTGCCCTGAAGAGCAGACTGAGGGTCAGCCTAAATGTTCCTTGGGTAAGTTTCAGCAAAGCAGAACTAAAGTTCATAAGTGATCATTTGCTGCTCTTGTTATGTTTATGCAAATGAACAGGATAAATTAAAAATGGACTTAATGTAGTCCCTTTAAAGACAAGGAGGGTAATCTTAGGGAGAAAAATCATTATTCAAGGAAAATCACAATGATCAGTAGTAGACTGTAAAGTAGGTCAGCTAACTGTCTTAAAAGTTTCTTCTCATTTAAAATATGGTTTCACTTGAAAATTAAACCATGTCTGTGATATCACCAAAGAGATTCAAGTTGCAGACAAGTAGAATGTCAAGTGCCTTGCAACTGGATGTCTTCCCAATAAGACAGTCTTACAGATTTAGAGACTTGTTTGTTGATTATGTTACATAAATTAACATGTGTTTTCTGTTTTCAAAGGGCATAAGCTTATGACCGCATTACCTGAGTGATTGTCTGTACGCATAAGCCCCACTTAATCCTCTCTGCAGCGCTGCCTCCTGAGACTCAACGGTTTGGCTGAACTAAATGGCTGGGTTGGTGAAGAATGGGGTGGTCTGTGGGCTTCACTTTGAAATTGGTTTCTCTTTTCTATCCTAATGGCTTGGACAGAAAGGGCCCAGAGGTCTGAGAAGGGGGAAACATAAACTATTTCCCTCAGCCCAAACTAAGTATAATGGGCAAAAGGGTTTTGGACAAGTGAGATGTGCCTAGAACACCTTCCTCCAAAGAAGCCTTTTTTTTTTTTTTCCTTTTCTTTTTTTTTCCTAATGTGGAACATTGAAAAATTAATCCCTGCCTTTTGTCATCTAGTGGTTATGGATTGAATGATGTCTTTTAACCTTGTTGCCCAATCTGTTGCCCCCAGAACACAACAAGGATGCCAGCCTGTTAAACCAAGCATGCCGTTGTCCGGAGACAGCCAACTGACCTGGAGTCTGCGCGATCCTTCCCCATGTGGGAAAGCCACCCTCCCCTCCACACCCCCACTCTTATTAGGGTTTTCTGGACCCAAAGGTAGGTAAGATGACGACCATGTCCAGCTTGAAGCAGCTAGAGGAGCTTGAGACCTTCGCCCATTGTCCTTTACAAGATTACAAAGGGTCTTAATATCTGAGAGGGAGGGATAGTTATTTTTTACGAACCATGGGTATGGACTTGGGGGGGGATTGCTGGGGGAGGGAGATGCTGGGTGGAGGGGAGTAAAGGGGAGAAAATTGGAACTATTGTAACAATATAATCAATAAAGAAAATCTGGGAGAAAAAAATTCCTTGTAAGATTATGTTTTATTACAAAAGAAACATGTTTATTGTAGCCTCAAGCAGAAAGCGATAAGAAACTACATCTTATCCCATCTAGATATAACTTCTTTGGGCAATCTTCTCCAATGAATTTTATATTATCTTTTTCCCTCAAAATGCGATTATAGTTTATATATTAATCTATTTTTGCATTCATTCAACAAATATTTACTCAATTCCTATTGATGCTTAGGATACAGACTTAAACAAGATAGATACTGTCATTGAGTTCATGGGAAAATTTGATAGGGGAGACATATTTTATAAAATATTTTTTTTAATTCAGAAGACTTTCAGTTTTACAATGGCAAAGTAAAGATATTCATTCTTCTCTCACAAAACAACAAAAAGAGAAACTGAGATGCATACTCCATTTTTGAAGAAATTAAGAAAACCCTTTAGCTCATAATACAGGTAGGGAAAGAGTGAGAGTGAGAGAGAGAGGTTTAGCAGGAAGAAGACGGATATTAGAGGCAAAACAAAGTTCTCCAAAATCAGAGTTATATGCTAATTAATTAATTAATTTTTTTAACATCAGGAATGGTATATGTAGAGAGACAGTAATTAGTTCCTCTTTTTTCCATTTAACCCAGTAGATAAGTTGTGGATTAAAGCAAATGAAACACATATACTTATACATATACATATGTCATATTTGTCAGAACCTTCTGTAAATGAGGCAAGGTGAGGAGAAAAGTTTTGTAACAGAAGAAATTCTGCAGTTACTAATCTTGGTTATCAATATATAAAAGAATAAATTACCAAAGCTGATTCTGAGATTTAAAAAAAAATTATACATACTGCCAGTGAATGTCGTCGCAGAGTCAAAAAAATATCTCTCCACAACTATGCTAGGTGTAGATTATTTTAAAGAATTTTACTGAAAGTTAAAGGCTCAGATAACCTTCATGTTAGTTAATCTGTTTTAGAGCCTGAGGATGGGGGACAAAACCTTCCCAATCCTTGTTATGAGCTCACCATAACAATGATGAAAAACCTCTCCAAAAACAGCCAAAACTAATCTCATTTTGATCAAACATAATCCAGAAACAGATACTAACTCTTCTGGATCTGAGAAAGAGGGATGTCACCACCTTGCTACGTGGAACTTGACTACTTATGTCAAAATTTCTAACTAATTCTATTTTTAGTGTCTTTTCTCACCCCTTTCCTGCTGTTTCTGGGTTTGGTGAGGTATAACACTTAACTTCTCACTACTATAATATATCACTAGGTGGGTACTTAATAGTATTGACTTCTACTCTGTTTAGCCAGACTACTATTCCATCCACTTTTTTTTTAAGTATATTTTATTGATTATGTTATTACAGTAGTTCCAATTTTTTCCCCTTTACCCCCCTCTGCCTGGTATCCCCTCTCCCTCCAGCAATCCCACCACCCTTAGTTTATGTCCATGGGTCCTGAATAGAAGTTCTTTGGCTTCACCCTTTCCTATACTATTCTTAACACCCCCCCTCTCTATTTTGTACCAACCAATTATGCTTCTTAGTCCCTGAACCATTTCCTCATTCCTCACCCTCCCCCCTCACAGCTGATAACCCTCCAAATGATCCCCATACTTATGATTCTGTTCCTACTCTGGTTTGCTTAGTTGGATTTTGTCTTTAATATTTTAGATTAAGTTGTTGATAGTTGTGAGTTTGTTGTCATTTTAGTATTCATAGTTTTGATCTTCTTTTTCTTAAGTAAGTCCCTTTGACATTTCATATAATAATGGCTTGGTGATGATCAACTCCTTTAGCTTCACCTTGTCTGACTTCATCTGCCCTTCCATTCCAAATGATAGCTTTGCTGGATAGAGTAATCCTAGTTGCAGGTTGCCAGTCCCTTCATGTCTGCAAAGTGTCTTCTGAGAAATCAGATGATAGTCCTATAGGCACCCCCCTGTAGGCAACTCTCTTTCTCTCTCTTGCTGCCCCCAGGACTCCCTCTTTATCTTTCACCTTTGACATCTCAATCATGATGCATCCTGGTACTGTCCCCTCTGGGTCCAGCTCGCCTGGGACCCTCCGTGCTTCCCAGATCTGTATGTCCATCTCCTTTGCAAAATTTGGGAAGTTTTTCTCATTTTAAAAAATTCTTTCTTCCTCGTCTGCACTGGTTGACTGTTTTTTTCTTCCTTATGTTCCAAATCATTGATTTGAACCCTGGTTTCCTTCCCTTCACCGTTGGTTTTGTGTGGATTTTCCTTCGTTTCACTTAGCATAGCCTTCACTTCTTTTCATATGCATTTGTTGTACTCAAGCTTATCTGTGAAGCCTGTGAGCATCTTTATGACCAGTGTTTTGAATTCTGTGTCTGTTAGGTTGTCTATCTCCTCATTTGTTAGGTTGGCTATTTCCTCATCGCTTAGTTCTCCCACTAGAACCTTGATCCATTTCACTTTTTGGGCCATACTACTCTGTCTCCTCATATTGACAGATTCCTATGTTTGTTTGCCTCTGTGTCCCAGGTAGAGCTGTCACTCCTGTTATGTTGTATGCAGTGGAGCCTTAGGGATTTGTCAGAACAGGGCGACCTGTTTCACCACGTTGTGGCACTGTATGTGGGAGAGGGGTCTGAGAGGGAATGATGCCACTTGCCCAGCACTCTCCCTTTTGCTAGGCACCTCTCCCACTTCTGCATTGGACTGGCACCCTTTTAGCTGCTGCCCTGGCCATTGTTCCCAGAGTGGGTGGGTCTGCAGATGTTCCAGGACCATGGGGGCCCTTTAAACAAGTGGACCCAGCTGAGATCAGCAGTTTCTGCCTCCACCCCAACCCCCACTGGTCTGCATAGTCAGAAGCAATGAGGCTTAATTTTCCCTATTGCTGGGACCACGGGCTGCGAGGTCCAGTGAGGAGCTGGGAATGCTCCCCAGGTGTCCCTCCTGACTTTTTAAAACATGTGACTGCACTTTCTGCTGGTCTGCCTCTGCTGCTGCCACTGCTGCCACCACACTGTGTCCTCTCTGCCCTTGCTCTACCCCTTCTACCTGTCTGGGTGAGTATTTCTTCTTTATATCCTTGTTTGCTGGACTTCTATGCAGTTTGATTTGCTGGAACTTCTGGTTGTTTTTAGTTTTGAGGTAGTTGCATTTCTTCTTAGTTGTGGAGGGAAACATAGCATGTCTTTCTACACCTCCATCTTGGCCGTAAGTCCTCCATCCACTTTCCATCTTCTACAGACTGTTACAATCTTTTACTCACTTAAGTTTCCTTGGTACCTTTATTCCTATGAGTCTTTAACTTAATTTATTCCTTTCATCTTATTTGAAGGCATTTCCAGAGGAAAACCCTATGCACATATGGCCAACCACCTGTTTAACCAGTAGCTCTTCACATAGTGTTTTAAATAAAATCAGTACAATATTATAATTGCATAAAATGTAACAATTCCTGAACATCATCAAATATCTAATCAGTGTCCTAATTTCCCCAATTATACCCCAATGTGTTTTAATGTTTCTTTCTAGCCATAGTGCTTTTAGTCTGCTCTTTAAATTAAACAATATATCATGAATATATTTCTGTACCAATAATGATTAATCACCATCCTAATGAAAGAATAGTAGTTAGTTTATAGATAAATCATAAGCGATTTCAATATTTGCTATTTTGTTACTCTAAATAAAAACATAATGAATGCATGGTTAGCTAAATGTTTTTACCCATTTATTTCCTTAAGCCCTGTTTCTGCAAGCATAAATTATACACAAAAAATGTATACATGTTAAAGATGTTAGGCAGACCTCACCTAACTAGAATTTTTTTCTTTACCTACTTTAGCAGTATAAAATGTTATCTCATCTTTGCTTAATTTGTATACCCTTCCTAATGAAGCTAGTCTCTTTGACATATGCTTACCAGCCATTTGCATTTCTTCTTTTTCTTTACTCATTTTTCTCCTACCAGGGTTTTATTTTTAGACTTACTCATTTCAGTGCTACTTTGATTCTCAACCCTCTACTTGGAGAATAAAGCAATATGCTAAAGCTGAAAAGGACACAGTAGAGCTATAGCCTCTGTGGATATATGGGTAAGGTTTATAGAAATGAGTTCCCCATCACTACCAGTATTCAAGGACAGGTCTTGATCCTTTGGTGGAGCTGTCATGGGAGAGATTCAAGACTAAAGTGTGAGAATGAACCAGTCCATTCTAAGGGTTCTTGAAATCTTAAGATCTTTCTGTTAAACTAAAGAGATAGGGTTAAAAGACCAGTTACATAATTTTTTAAAACTCTTAAAATTAAAGAAGAACTTTTATTGTACAAAATATAGATCCTTTTAGTAGCTGGTCACAGTCCTGCCTCAGTTTCAAACTAACATGACAATAAAAATTAAGCTCTTTTTCTTCCGGCCAAGATGGAGGCTTAGACGGACACGCTAGGTCTCCCTCTACAACTAGAGAGGAATACAACTACTTCAAAACAAAGGATAACTAGAAATTCCAGAAAATAAAACTACACGGAAGTCCAACATATGAAGTTATAAACCAGCGGTGCCATTTGGGCAGGTAAGAGTTAAAGTGGGCAGTGCTGTTTGCGGTCGCACCCGGAGTGGCAGGCGGCAAGGAATCCCGGCTGCGCAAGCCCCTGGCGGTGCGCGACCCCGGCGCTGGGGAGAGCGGCTGCCGCATCGCCTTGAAGAGTGAGGCCCAGGGGGATGGGAGGACGGATCCCGGTCTCCTAGCTGAATAACTGTGTGAATCCATCTTGGACCCCCGCCCCCACAGAAAGCACCACAGGGCTGCGAAATAGGTCGCGGACAGGCAGGCGCCGGTCGCTGATTTGTGACGCGTACACAGGCACTGCCCCCGACAGCCGGCCCAAGAAAACAAAACGCATCTGTCAAAATGAGGCAGACAACTATAGAAATACCGGTGGCACAGCTCACCAGACAGCAGATAGAGAACCTGACAGATGAACAGATAAGAAACCTGTCAGAGGCTCAGTTCTGGGCCATTGTTATCAGGTGGCTTACAGAATTCACAAAAGAGCAGGAAAAAGATATGAAAGAAGCGAAAAACTTTCATAACGAAAGGAACAAAACCGCATACGAGACAGAAGGAAAGGAAATAAAATCCAGAGTTCATTTCAACAAACTGGAATATGGAGAAGGAACAAGCAGTCAACCAATGCAGCGAGAGGAAATGGGAAGCAACAATGAGAGGATCAGAAACCTCTGGGACAGCTATAAAAGGCCCAACATAAGAATCATTGGTTTGCCAGAGAATGAGGAAGATGAACTAGAACTTGAAAAATTGAGTGAAAATATAATAAAGGAGAACGTCCCAGACTTGGGGAAGGGAATAGACTTGCAGGTCCAGGAAGCAAGGAGAGTTCCCAAGAGACTGGACCCAGGGAGAACCACTCCAAGACACATTATAATCAAAATGTCAAAAATTAAAGATAAAGAGAGAATCTTAAAAGCAGCAAGAGAGAAGAAAAGAATTATGTACAAAGGGGTCCCAATTAGACTATCAGCTGACTTCTCAAGGGAAACCCTACAGGCAAGAAGGGACTGGCAAGAAATATTCAAAGTAATGAAAATCCAAAACCTACAACCACGAATACTCTATCCAGCGAAATTGTCATTCAGAATAGAAGGACAGAGAAAGTGTTTCCAGGACAAAATAAAACTGAAAGAGTTCATTAGATCCAAACCACTGTTATATGAGATGTTAAAGGGACTGGTTTAAAAAACAGAAGCTAGGGAGATGAAACAAAGGCAAACTAAACAGGCAACGAGAGTGGAAAAGGAACTGTGGGTACGGGAAGCATATTGGGGGGAGGTCAACAGGGAGGGGGAGTGGGGAGAGGGAGGGAGATGATATAGGAATTGGGGATCATGGTAGGAGGGAATGGAATAGACGGAGAGAGGTTGGGAGGAACTGTATGCACAACTAATGGACATAATCTAAAAGGGGGGGACAACTGGAGGGAGGGGGGCCACCGGGTGGAGGGGAGCAGAGGGAAGGGAAATTGGCACAAATGTAATATTTTAATCAATAAAACACATTAAATCTGAAAAAAAAATTAAGCTCTTTTACAAAAACAGGAACAAAAAAAACTCACTGTAATGTATCTTACTAATGATGAAGATTGCTCAAATTAAGAGAGGCAGAGATAGATGTGGGGGCGTAGAAGGGGAGAGAGGGAGAGAAGGAAGAGGAAAAGAAAGAGGAGGGGAAGAGGAAAGAAGAGAAGGAAGTAGGGAGGGAGAGAAAACTAATGTTTCATTAATTTCTCTAGTATTGGCTTGAGTCACTGGATATAAATTTGAATTTAGTGTTTTTAGTTAAACCTCCCTTTACCCTTATAATTTTTTTTCAGTGGCAGATATTTTTAGCCTCTAAAAATATTTACATGGAATATGTATAAGGTTTTTCTTGTTAGCTGAATGCCATTGTTAAATTTCAAGGTTTGGAATCAAACAAGGATAGCATCATAGCCTTGAATTAAAACTCTCTCAGGGGTGACTTTCCAGAACACTTCTCAGAATATCAGCAAGAAAACCTCAGACGTGTAACCTCTGTTCACCTGTGGCTCTACTCAGTTTTCAGAATGTATTAACCTTTTTGCTACCCCTTCCTGAAGGTGGGGTGCATGTCAACATTTATTAATGATATCACTGAATTTGTGGTTGATACTATTTCTTTTCAATGCTTGGGTGAAAAAAATTTTTTAAGTTAACAAGTCTTAAACAAGTAAGAGGAGTCAGGCAGGGCACTAAATTGTTTATATACATGAGTTAGAGTGATTTTATACTGGAAAATAGATTTCCAGTGATTTCATCACCCTTACGGAATGCTCAAATACATACTACCAGCCAGGATTATCATGTCTACTCTGCTAACCTAACAGGAAATTTAAGGTAGTAATTAGGTTTCAATACTATAAACCTAATAATGATTAACCTTACTCCATATAAAGAAAAGCAACCAAATATAAAACACAGCTCCATTGGCTATGCTTGAAGAACAGATTCACCAAGGGGAACATATCACATTCAGAGTTTAATTTATGACCCCTGTTTTAAAACAAAGTAGATTAAAAATAAGTTTATAGTTTTTATATTGTATATAATAACTTCTAAAGAAAATTATGGAAGGATTTTATTCTCTGAGCACATCAAAAATGCTATTTGAGACTATTAGAGAACTTTCGGCCAAAATGTCGGCGTAGACAGACATGCTGTGTCTCCCTCTAAAACTAAGAAGGAATATAACTACCTCCAAACTAGAAACAACTAGAAGTTTCAGCAAATCAAACTGCATGAAAGTCCGGCAAACAAGGATATAAAGAAGAAATACTCAACCAGACAGGTAGGAGGGGCGTAGCTGGAATAGAGAGAACACGGTGTAGTGGCAGCAGTGGAAGGCCAGCATAAAGTGCAATCACACATTTTAAAAACTCAGGAGGGACACCTGGGGAGCATTACCAGCTCCTCACAGTCCCAGCACCAGAGAAAATGAAGCCTCATTGCTTCTGACTGTGCAGACCAGTGGGAGTTGGGCTGGAAGCAGAAACTGCCAATCTCAGCAGAGTTCTCTTGTTTAAAGGACCCCCACTGTCCTAGAATGTCTTCAGACCCACCCACTCTGGGAATGACGGCCAAGGCAGAAGCTAGAGGGGCGCCAGTCTGGTGCAGAAGTGGAAGAGGTGCCTGGATAAGGGGCAAGTACTGGGCAGGTGGCATTGTTCTCTTTCAGATTTTTTCCCCACATGCAGCACCACAACGTGGTGAAACAGGTCGCCTGGTACTAATGAATCCCTAAGGCTCCTCCCCTTACAATGTAAGAGGAGCCACAGCTCTACCTGGGATGCAGAGGCAAAAAAACACAGGAGCCTGTCAGTATGAGGAGACAGAGGAGTATGGCCCAAAAAGGGGAATGGATCAAATTTCCAGTGGGAGAACTAAGCGACGAGGAGATAGCCAACCTAACAGATGAGGAGACAACCTAACAGATGCAGAATTCAAAACACTGGTGATAAAGATGCTCACAGGCTTCACAGATATGCTTGAGTAAGACAAATGCATAAGAAAAGAAGTGAAGGCTATGCTAAGTGAAATGAAGGAAAATCACACAAAACCAACGGTGAAGGGAAGGAAACCAGGGTTCAAATCAATGATTTGGAACATCAGGAAGGAAAGAACAGTCAACCAGTGCAGAATGAGAAAGAAAGAATTTTTTAAAATGAGAAAAACTTCCCAAATTTTGCAAAGGAGATGGACATACAGATCTGGGAAGCATGGAGATTCCCAGGCAAGCTGGACCCAAGAGGGGACCACACCAGGGTGCATCATGATTGAGATGCCAAAGGTGAAAGATAAAGAGAGAGTCCTGGGGGCAGCAAGAGAGAGAAAGAGAGTTGCCTACAGGGGGTTGCATCTAGGACTATCATCTGATTTCTCAGAAGACACTCTGCAGGCATGAAGGGACTGGCAAGCAGTAGTCAATGTGATGAAGGGCACCCTGCAGCCAGGATTACTCTATCCAGCAAAGCTATCATTTGGAATGGAAGGGCAGATGAAGTGCTTCCCAGACAAGATAAAGCTAAAGGAGTTGATCATCACCAAGCCATTATTATATGAAGTGTCAAAGGGACTTACTTAAGAAAAAGAAGATCAAAACTATGAACACTAAAATGACAACAAACTCACAACTATCAACAACTTAATCTAAAAAAATAAAGACAAAATCCAACTAAGCAAACCAGACTAGGAATAGAATCATAGGTATGGAGATCATCTGGAGGGTTATCAGCTGTGAGGGGGGAGGGTGAGGAATGGGGAAATGGTTCAGGGACTAAGAAGCATAATTGGTTGGTACAAAATAGAGAGGGGGGTATTAAGAATAGTATAGGAAAGGGTGAAGCCAAAGAACTTCTATTCAGGACCCATGAACATGAACTAATGGGGGGTGGGATTGTTGGAAGGAAGTGGGGTACTGGACAGATGGGGGCAAAGGAGAAAAAATTGGAACTACTGTAATAACATAATCAATAAAATATACTTAAAAATGCTATTTTAGTGGAAATTAAATCTCCAGGGGAATTTTTTAAACTTAGGTAATATATGCCTCTAACAGTCTTCAATCTAGTAAATATTTGTCATCATTTGACTGGTCATCAAGTGAGTTACTTTCTTAATTGCCATATAGAAATATAGTTCATTTGAAGGTAGGTAATACAGAGACAGATCACCAAACTCAGTCATCTTCCTGCTCCTTTTGTACTATCCGTAGTCTTACTGGTGGTGAAATGTAAGATTTTATTCTTGTTCAGGCCCTTGTCTTCTGTACAGAGAAAACCATAGCCAAGTCATCCCATGGTTTCCCATCCATTTGGGCTTCTGATTCTAGATGGGGAGTTAGGGAGGTGAGAGAAGAAAAATGAAATACAAATTCTAATTTTTTAGTGAACATGGGCAATAGTTGACTTCATAAAATCTAAGTAGATAGAACCATCTCAATTTGGAGTTTCTCAAAAGCATACCCTAAGAAAAAGCTTACAAACAAATAGGTTGGTTGGAAGTTGAAGAAAATGTTAAACACCAGACTGCAGTTGAGGAGCTAATATAGACAAAGGAAGTTATAGACAAAGGAAGTTAGATAATAAAGAGTATATTATCAAGTCAATGACCACTGTGGGTCTGAAGACTGATCACCCTGGGACTCTCTGGCAGCCAGTGTAGGACACACATCTCCATGTCACTCCATCTGAGAGGTAAGGCTGAGGTATTCATACACCAACTCCCTTCCATTATTGGTTGAGACGTAGTTGGGGGCAATGATAGTACCCCAAGCCTTCCATTCTGCCATCCAATAGGCAATGGGGATGTCAGTGGCCAAATAAAGCCTGCAGGCTGTCAAGAGCTGATGCTTGCCCTTGGGAGTCTGGAAAGTTTGCAGTGAATCATGAAAGATGAAGGAATATGAGCAGGACTTCAACATTTGCTCAGAGGGTGAACTTTTGCCTTTTCCCCAGGAGAGATCTTAATTGGCCTTTGGATCTTAAGCATATCTATCCCGTCTTCTCTTGCATTTGTTTCCTAATCTTAAATGCTGAATGAGGAGGCACTGGAGGGAAATTAAATAGTATCTGGGGTCCATAGACACCAATTGTTTCGTTTCTCTGAAGCTTGAGTGTGCTTGTGTTTCAGACACCCAGCAATTGCTTTAGTAACTTGCATTTCCAACTAATGGCTAATTTTGAAGATCCTTCCTTGCATTCTTGATTGGGATCTAAGACTCATTGATATTTCTCCTTGAATTAAAGCTTTTGATGCTTTCTAAGTCCTTGTGAAATCACTCTTAAAAGCAGCAAGATGAGCATCAAACTATTTTGCCGCAGAGCTTGATTTTTTTTTCAGATGCCATCACCAGTTTAATCACATTCACATTTGCAAAAGCAGAGCTTTGGGTGGGCAATGCACTTTAAGAAATTTGCGGAAAGATAAACCCAAATGGAAATATGTTACCTCAGCCCTCAGGTATGTTGTGCTTCATTATTGTTATGTTAGCGTTGCTGGAATGGTTATCTGCCTTATAACTCATCTGACTCATCTGTAAAAGTAGAAACAGTGAAGCTGAACTTTGGATGCTGTAAACTTATGATGCCCTCAGCCCTGGGTGGCAACTGAATCTTTGAAAACACTAGGTGTCCTGCCTCACCCAGTTTCACTGAATCTTGCAAGTATCCCCAGCCACCATTTGTATCACGTGGAGACTCTTACCTGCATTCATAGCCTGACTCTTATTAGACTATGTACAATCTTGTTATGACCAACTACTTACTCTTCAGGCTCTTCTTCCCTCTTACCAAAGAAAAAAGAAAAAAACAGTAGCTTGTCTTAAAGACAAAGATATGTATTACTATATGTATTGCACCTAACCATATTTCTTATGGCAGATATAATGCATTCTAAAGCAGCAATGGATTTCATTCTTTAGCGGAAGTGAGGCGGTCACACACTGCATTGTCTCCTTTTGTTATTTCCTGTGTGACTTAGTCCATGCATTGCTGAGCTCAGTACCTGGCCCACTGGCATGTGGCTAATGCTATCGTGGGGAGTTGAGAATGACTATATCCATAACCCTGGCAACTCAAATATTTACTCAGGTTGAGGGATTTATAACTTTGCCTGAACTGAAGACTATCACTTAAATGGTCTCTAGCACTTGGCTGGCTCAAGCACATGATTTAACTGTTAACAGAATAAAGCAGGCTGGTTTGCTGGACTTTAGGACAAAAGAGAAGCTTGGCTGCTGCTGTATTAACATCACTTGAAGTCACAACAGAGCAGGGAAGCAAGACATTTACATGATCCAGGAGAGTGTATGTTTGGGGGAAAATACATTTTTTTATATTTCTAATCCAAAGAGGAAATGCCTCTTTATCTGAGAATCAGGTATATTTCTTTGAAAGTGTCATTCTAGTTACTAAGAATAGTAAACAAAAGTCTTGTGTGCAGGTTCTAAATTCTGTTTTGAACCAGATTTTGTAAATGGCGAATGTCTAGGAGGCAGCAAAGCATGAAAGGTGAGGAGAGCAAACCCCCAGCAGGTTGTGGGAGTTGGGGGGACACCCCTAGGCAGAAGAAACTTTCCTGTTCAACTATCACAGGAAGAAAGAAGGAAAGGTGTGAAAGGCTTCCACAAGAGTAGATATTTTCTCTGTGAAATAGGGTAGGAAAATATACTCTCTTTATTTTTCTTATATGGAAACTTCTACAACATCCTCACTTCAACTGATCAATGATGGTAAAATTCTCATAATCACTGGTCCATGTTTCTTGACTGGGTGGAGAAAATATGTTTAAAACCCATGAATAAGGACTCTTTCTACCTACTCCCCTCTCCCATTGTTCAGTACAGTTTCCCAGTAATAGACCTAATAACTTCTTCCAAAGCTATTTGACTTTTTGTCTCTTTCAGTTGAAAATGAACAAAGAGGCAAAAAGAGGTGATGCATTTTCACCTTCACATGTACCAAAGGAAAAAAACCTCTTCTGAGAATCAAGTGGGAGATCAAAGGGCATCTGAGGAAGAGGAAGATCTTTTCAATTACACTGAAAAAAAAAATGGGGTAGCGAGCTGGCAAAGATACCAGGGATCTCTGCACAACTGGGAGGGCCTAGTTTATATGGGTGCCTGAATTTGTGCACCTGCCTACATAAGCCCTGTGTTTGGTTAGCCCCAAAATGCAGTGATGCACAGACCTCATTCTTAACCTCTGGAGCATCATGCTGAGTATGTGTGCACTCCAGGAAGTAGAGATCTGTGTATGCTTTAACTTCTGTTGAGAAGAAACAAGCCATCCCAGGACAGTGTGATAATTCTTAAGGCAGGTAAGAGTAGAAGGGGAGACATTACATCCAGGTGAGAGAGAACTTCATGCAGGATATGACATCCAAGCTGAATATAACAGTTGAAGAAGGATAGTGGGAAAATGTGCAGACAGAGTAAGCACAGGGGCAAAATTGCAGAGGCAAGACAATGCATGACTTTTAGGGGGAGGGGCAGTGTTTCACTGTGGCTTAAGCATTGTCCTTCCTCTACTTTTTAGATGAAGCAGCTAGAGCTAGGAAGTTCAAGGGACTGACCAAGGTCAAAGGGTTAATAATGCATAGAACCCTGACCTAAGAACTTACAACCCAAGGCTCTTTCTACTGTACCACTCACCTCCCCAATCCTACTGAATCACCATAAAATAAGGACCCACATCACTGATTCTTCTTCATCTATTATTCCTGTCTTCTTCTAAAGTTGCTAGGGTACGTGTGAAGTTGGAAGTGAGGAGAAGTGAAACCTCCAAAGTCAGGGCCAAGGCACCGTATGTCTTCTAAATCCTGGACACAATGGGGAGTTTCTTTAATGACTTTCCTAATTTTACCCCCCGCCCCCTGACATCTCGGTGTTGGCTGCACATATGGTGCCTCTCCCTTCCTGAGGAATTGCTTTTACTGATATCATTTCCTGTCACAACCTTAATATTCTTTTAATGTACTGCCATTGCTTGCTGCAGAGCTCATCTGTTATCCCTTGTTATAGAGGCCTCATTCCAAATGCCAGAGCAGGGAATCATGTCTCTGAGTTAGGAGCAACACTTCATTTGTGCGCTTATTTGTTTTAAACGTTGACTGTAAAATGATGAACATAATTTTCTCGGTTGTGAAATTACAAGTTTGAATAAGACATGACTATATTAGTCACTTTGGGTTGCTTTCCACTGCTAGTTATAACAGCAGCAGCAACAACAAAAATATACACAATTAAAAAAAAATTCCATGTAACTAAGAAGTTCAGTCATAAAGTGGACTACAGGTAAAGCTGTGTCAAGCAGAGCCTCAGTATCAGCAAAGACCAATGTTCTTCCCACCTCTCCACCCTGCCTTCCATAATGTCTGTTTTATTCTTACCTCAAGCATAATGTTGGTTACAAAACATTTACCAGCAGTAACCAGGATTACAAGTTTCACAGTTTATAATAAGCAAGAAAAGAAACTTTTCCACCCAAAGGTTCTAGTAACTGTCTTAATCACATTGGCCTGAAGTGCATCATGTGTCCCTCTATAGAATGTGATTGGGGTAGGATATCGGCTAATTGTCTTAAGGCCAACTAATCAAAACCTCTGGTTCAGACCTTCAAGCATCAAGTAGGAAAGGAGAAATGGGTGCTGGAGAAGCCACCAATGAAGCAGCATGGGCTTTGGGGAGTCATTATAGGGATAAGAGCTTAAAACCCAAATGCCTACATTTAAATATTAGTCCCATCACTCACTATCTAGTGATTTTGACAAAGTTACTTAATTTCTTTATGCATTACTTTCACTTCGTAAAATGAGATTACAAGTGTAAGAACAAGCTAGTTAATTAATTTTTAGGAGATAAATTTTTAGTGTGGCATTTAAAGTCCTTCCAAAGACTAAAATAAAAACTAAACAAAGAAAGTCTACTTTTATTTAATATCCTCTCTAAGCTTTACAATTTTATAAAGCACACTATTTCACTAAACACTTTGATGCCCCTTAACGGTATCAGCCAAACATGAACATGAGGCAGGTAGAGAACGAACTCTTGTACCCATATTATGTATGGGAAAACCATGGTTCAGAGTCATTCAGTAACTTGCCTCAGTTAAACATACAAACCAATTGACAAAGTTGGTCTGTGTTCAGAGACCTTTCCAATATGGAGTGTGGGTACTTGAGTTTTTTACTTGTGTTTTCGTGGTTCTAAATCTTCACTGTCCAATATAGTTCTATAAGTGACAAGGAGTTACTTAAATTAATCAAATTAAAATGTCAATGTGATATTGTCCCCACTTGTGGTACAGGGACCCTAAAGACTTGGAATTTCCAAAGTGCTAAAATCACTAAGAACACCTTCTGTTCTAATATTTGGCCTTTGACCTCTGTTCCTGACACAGGGCTCCTGAAACCACTTTAATTTCATAGGAGTGTCTTTTGTTCTAATGAGGTGACTCTGGGTGGGCTCTAGACTCCTGGATAAGGACTGGTCAATGCAAAGACCAAGCCAAGATTCAGAGCTTGAAATTTTTAGCCCCACCCCCATTCTTTTGAGAAGGAAAAAGGGCTGAAATGGAGTTAATGATTGATCTCACTATACAACAAAGCCTTCATAAACTCCCAGAAGTATAGGGTTGTGGGTTGGTAAATACATGGAGGTGCTGGGTGTGGGACATGCCCAGACTGGTCATGGAAGCTCTGCACCCCTTCTACATACCTTGTCCCATGCATCTCATCCAACCGAATGCTCATCTACATCTTTTAGCATAGTCTTCAATAAACTACTTAAAGTAAGTGGCTTCCTGAGTTCTTCCTCTAGCAAATTAAGTGAACCCAAGGAAGGGGTCATTCAACCCTCCAGTCAATAGGTCAGAAACATAGGTGATAACCTGGACTTTCAACAGATATCTAAAACGTGTGTGTGTGTGTGTGTGTGTGTGTGTGTGTGTGTGTGTGTGTCTGTTGTGGGACTGAGCCCTTACCCCATGGGATCTGACAGTATCACTATCTCTAGTTAGACAGTATTAGAATTGAATTAAATTGAAGGAGACCCAGCTGCTATCACAGATTTGCTTGCTGTGGTAGGGGGTGGGGGCAGACCACTGATTTAATGATCAGAAGTAGAATGTTTTGTGTGAGTAGTAAAAAAGAATCACAGAGAAGAAATACAGGTAGGGAAGAACAGGGTTTTTCCCTTCATAGGAAGGTGGAAAACTGAGTTTTTCCTTTACTTGCAAGGCCTCAGTCATCCTGGTCACATTTCAAGGGTTCACAGTGGCTAGGGGATACCATATTTGTCAGTACAGATGTAAAAACATTTCCACCCTCACTGGAAGTTCTATTGGTTGGTCTAAACCAATATACCTATTAAATGCTTCATATCATGTGACTTTTTTATAGGTAGTGATGGGAATAATAAGGCTAATTAGCTGACATCGCTTTGTTGTGGGTACATTAAAACAGTAGTGGGATTTAATAAAATTGAGAGGATCAATAAAAGAGAGAAGATACTGCTGACCATTCCAAATCCTTTGTGTCCACATTGTGTAGGTGTCATTTTATTGAGCGTTAAAATAAAATAACATAAATAAACCTGTTTGATTCAATGAAGAACAAATTCCATTTTAGAAAAATTGCAAACTTTTTCTCTCCTCCTTACCACCCTCATCTTGTCTTTCTGTTCTCAAAAAGAAAAAAGAAAAAAAAATCACTGTTCTTTGCAGCAAGGAAGGTCTAATGGTAAGCAGAAGGGGCTTGGCAATTTCAATACACATATTGAAAGCTACAAGGAACCTGGCATCCTACTTTGTGTGGATTTGGAACCATCTCACCATTTCCATGCCAGACCATGTTTTTATAATTAACTCCTCTAAAAAGGACTCTATTCTCAAAGCATGTTGTGAGTTGTGGACATGCCACACACAAAAAGGTCCTGTGGCAGAGGAAATTTACTGAGGCCTCTTTTGTTTGCTTTCCCTTCCTTTTCTCCTTGACTTACCTTCTTTGCAGTCCTTACAAGTGTCTCTTATCTTTGTGCGGGTGTGTGAAAAATGGTAATTTGTGTGGGTAAGTGGAAGTGTCATGGAGCAAAAGAAACATTTCTTCTTATTAATCTATTACCTAGACAGCCAAGGCCATCTCTGGATGACAAGCACTCAGCCTCTATTTACACAAAGTGGCATCTGGCTTTCTGGCAGATCTTCGTATGCATGTGGGCAGAGAGGCATCTGGGTTTCTCTGGCTAATGACAAGCTCCAAGTTGCTCCCTCTCCCTGGGACCCATTTTCTTTGGCTCACCTTTGACATAGTCATTCGATGTTTTTCTCTCCATTTGGAGGTTTTTTTATTCCATCCAGTTTTTTGTCAAGATTTTATGTGTCTCTGATTACCATTTAAAAAAAAAATGAAAATGGAATCTTATGTGTCTCTTATGCGTGATGCATGCTAGAGCTTCTGATGAACCAAGCAGTACTCTAATACCCTTTGTGTTAAGGGGGAAAATGTGTTAATATGAAGAAATGCCATGCCAACAGTTTGCTTTCTCCTGAGCATATTTATAAAGATTATTGCTCTTTAAATAATCCTGGATAAAAAAAAGTGACAATTTTAGGAGTAAACAAATAAAAACAAAAACAAAGTAAACCAAGCAAACAAAAATAGGTCTTAGTATATGTTTGAGGTGGTTTTACCTGCTTCTTCAGTTAGAATTATGAAAACTTTTACAGAATAGGGTCCCAAGTGTAAATGTGAGCTTACTTCTCTCTGTCCCAGAACTTTAACATAGCCAGGCAGAAAGGACTAGGACCCTCATCTAACAGTGATGGCTGGGAGTGCAGTTGCAGAATTCCAGTTGGACAAAGCAGACATTTCTACTCGCACTTTAATTATGGAAATCTAGACAAATCAATGCCTTCTTCTTCTGCCATTAGGTTGGCAACCCAGCATTGCTTAAAATGAAGTGATGGCATGCTTTGCTATAAACAAATCTACTTATTTATAGCTGAGTGACCTCTGTTCACCAGTGGACCTGGCACTGGTGATTCAGATACCTCTAACTATCTGGCTCATACATAGAGTGGAATTTAGAATCTCATGGCTTTTGGCTATATTCTAAGTACTTGGTGCTGGGAGCTGATTCTGATCTGATACAGGTGATATGCAGACATCAGTCTCTCCTTCACCAATCAGCTTCTCCCCCTTCCCAATGTTCCAATAGGTTCTCTTTCTCCAGCTCATCTATTTCACAATGTTGCCTCAGTGTGAATATAATAACTTGAAAGGAAGGTTGCTTTGGGTACAGTAAAAGTACTAGATGGGGAAAAAAAAAACCTTACCCCGTGCCTTGGATTAGCTCCTTAGTTTTGTGTCCCAGCAGATAACCTCCATAACCTTTTTCAATTTCAGTATGCTCAGCTCTTATATTCAGAGATTAATATCTATCTTGGGGAAGTTTCTGTGGGGAATCAAATGTGCAATAATCATAATTGAAATGAATCAGTTTATCTGATATGCCAAGGACTACTGAAAAAGTTTCACCTGCTTTATTTTTACTTAATCTTCACAACCACCCTAGGACATGCCTGCTATTATTATTTCCATTTAAAAGATGAGAAAGCAGAGGTTCAAAGAGGTTGAGTGGCTTCTTTGATTGGCATGTGGATTCAAGTTTTGATAATGTGATTTTAGGTCATGAGCTCTGAAATACTGATACAATGAATAAGAAAATGTTAACACATGAAATACTCTAAAAATGTAAATTATTTACTTCTAATACTGTCATTACTTATATTTCTAGTACTATAGTAAAATTTCCAGATAAAAGTGGAATAATCCGCTTCTATCTAAAAAATACAAGTCATAGTGAAATGACTTTTAAAGAAGTAATACTTCAGAACACAGCATCCAATATCTTATTTACTAACCTGACTACTGAGTATAAGATCTATCAGGGCAGAAGGAAACTTTAGAAGGTGATGAGTTTGTTTATGGCATAGATTGTGGCGATAATTTCATGGGTGTATGCATATCTCCAAACTCATCAAGTTGTGCATATTAACTACTACAGCTTTTTGTATGCCAACCGTTCCTCAATTAGATGGTTGTGTTTTTTAAGACATTGACCAGCTTGAAATAGCACTATACAAGTAATAAAGAGATATTATTTAAAATGTAGATAATAATTTTCAAAATATTAACTCTAGGCTTGATTAAAGAATAATGTGACATGTTGAGAAATTACTCCAAAGAAAGGCAATGATATTAAAAACACACTCCTGAGATGAAGTAAATTAGGGAGATGGGGGAGAAGAGTGAAAAGGTGGTTCTCCCCTTCCCTTTCCCTCACACTTCTCTTAACCTGTTTTACATCTGTTGCTGGGAGAAGAGTGAGAAGTCGCACTCTTGGATGGCTTGAAGGTTCAACTTCTTCTTGATCTGTCTTTTAGAGAATAAACCCCTGAGAACTCTCTGCTAGAACGTGTTTCCTTCCCCCTCTCCAACCCAGGTCACATGACTTCACAATGATGATGAGTGCGTTTAACATAAATGAAAGCTATAAGAATGATATTATACTAATATAATAGCAGCACTTTTTACAATAGCCAAGTGCTGGAAACAACCCAAGTGCCCATCTGTAGATGAGTGGATTAAAAAACTGTGGTACATTTACACAATGGAATACTATGCAGCAGAAAGAAGAAGGAACTCCTGCCATCTGCAACAACATGGATAGAACTAGAGAGAATTATGCTTAGCAAAATAAACCAGGCAATGAAAGAAAAATACCTTATGCTATCACCTATTACAGGAGACTAATGAACAACACAAATAAATGAACAAAATTGAACAAGAAACAGAGTAACAGTTATCAGCGGGGAGGGGGAAGGGAGGGATGGGAGTAAGCAGGGGAAGGGTTTAGTAAAGGAACTAATATAAATAACCCATGAACATGGACAACGGGGTCAGGATGGACCGTGGGAGAAGGGGTGGGCTGGGTGGGGAGTAGCAATGAGGGGGAAAGTGGGACAATTGTAACACAAAGACAATAAAAATAAAATAGTGCTATTATTATTCAAAGAATTTAGAAAATACAATTACTAGTGGTAAAAGGATCTTGCAGATCACGTAAGTTAGCCTACATAGAGAGAGAATTGATTTGTTTTAGGGTGCATAACTACTTAGAGAAAAAGCTCATGGTCCATGGACACTCAACTACAAAGAAGTAACGTTCTTGGAATTCATTTATTGACTCATTGATACATGGATCCTTGCACAAAAATAAATATGTACTTCATGATGAATAAAACAATTTAATAGAAGCATGAGCAAAGTGTTGTAGCCTCATGAGGTGGTAGCACTGATGGGATAGCAGAGAAGTTTCAGACACACTTACAACCATAGTGATCTCTTATAGGCTTTTTAGAAAGATGAAACAATCATTGTCCCTGCCCTTGAGAGTTCATAGGTGGTCAAGGAAGACAAGCCATTGATTACAGGCAAACCTATGGCAAGGGAGAAAATACCAAGTATCACAAGAAAGGTCCAAACACAGGGGCCTGAGAATTCTGGAGAAGCAGAAATGCACCCTACTGGGGGGATCAGAAGGCCTTCCTGGAGGAGGTGCTATTTGATCTGGCTTTGAAAAGATCCCAGAACTTCTGAGCGCATACTGAGCCTGGGGGTGCCAGCCATGGGAAGATCCCACAGCAAATCAACAGTAACACATTCAGTTTGATTTTGTCCCTGGCTTCCTGGTGCACATGGCATTATTAAGTTCCTAAACATAAACATATTCCTTTTTAAATCCATCTTCAAAGTCAACTGGAGTTCCAGGCCTGTGAAGACTTGACATATCAAAAGAAACTTGCTGACACAAACTGGAGTACAGAGCTTGATCTATTCTAATATACGATTTTAATGTTTCTCATTTTGCAGCCTTGCCAGCCACCATCTATCATCCACTGTCACATTTAAGTTTCCTAAATTACTGCTTTTTAACTTTTGTCATTTATTCAGCAAAGAGCTATATTCAAAAACCTGGCCTCCCCCTCAGCCAACCCCTGGATTGTATCTTAATATTAATAGTGAGAGAAGAAGAAATAGAGATCTTCCCTTCATTCAGAATAAGGAGGGTTGTTGTTGTTTTTTCCTGGTTTCAAATTCAAGCATTGATTCAATTATATCACTTCTCAATAGTTTAGGGTGGAAAAAATGTGAAACCAGTGAGAATTTGAAGAATAGAATGTGTTGGGAGTTGTAATCATGGAAATAAGAGAAAGAGAGAGTAAGCTCTTCGGAATCGCTCTGGATAAACAATCACAGGGAATATTTCCCTCTCTTTTAAGCTGTGGGTGAAAGGGAGCCACAGGTTTCTGGACCCTGGTGTGAGAAGGAAATTAGAATGTGGTTAGCTTGGCTTCAGGTTTACTGTCTTCTGCTTCTTATTTGACCTCCAGCTGATTGACAGCACAGCTGTCATGGTGGTAAGGGTGACTTTCTGGTCTGATGTGCCCTACTCAATCAAATGGAAAAGTCTACTCATGGGTAAAGTGAGCTAACCACAGGATTATATGATCTAACCACACATATAGCATGTTCACCATATGCTCTGCTTTTTCCAAAATTGGTTCTTGTTTACTTTTTTTTTTTTTAATGTGCTACATGGTTAGCATTCTTTTTCTACTCTCAAAAGTGTCATGTTTTAGACAATAAATTATATGGTCACCCTACTCATAGGTGACATACCCTTGGTAAACAGAGCCACCAGCATGGCAAACAAAGCCTTAAGGAGCAGTGAGGGATGCCCCATGGTTGTGGGTAAGGTCAGTCCCTCTACTTACCCAAATACAAAAGGGCAATTTCTGCTCAAGTTGCTCTGTGTGTCTCTCTACAGACCAATTTAGCAACATTAAGCTTGAGAAGGTACTTGATAAGCTGAGAAAGTACTCAGCACTTTTCAAAGAGGAGTCTCCCAGCAATATTTTTGAAAGCAACTCCTCTGTTGCTGGAGGATACTGTCAGTAAGTGAAACTTTTTCAGTGGGATAAATATGCTAAACGATACTCCTAATTTCTGTTCATCTAATCTCCATTACAGGTACCACAGGCTGTCTGTCCATGTTTCAAAGGATTGAGGACTTCTGGTTCCAGCTAAGAAAAAGTAAGCACACTCCAACCTATTTCCCTCTCTGATTAGAACTAAAAACTGTAAGTATAATACATGAAGAAACTATCTGATGACTCTGGAAAGTAAATGATTGTAGAAAAAGTATTGTTTTCTTTTTATTTAAAATTATTTTTCTTTTATTATGTATTACGTATTTTACACATACACACAAACTTAGTTTAACATTGTTAAGTATGTTACTATACTTTTTAAAATAAAATGGTATCAAACTAAATCTTTCTTCAAGGACTTTTATCCCTAAAATTATGCTCCTAAATCAAACCTATGGTGATGTGTTTAATGTTCTTTTTCATTGTGACATGGTATGCTATTGTATGACTATATGGCAGATTATTTACCTGTTTCCTTTTTCTAGAATTTAGGTTGTTCTCAAGTTTGTTTGTTTTCACAATAGATAATGCTGCTTTAGACATCCTTATACATGTTTCTTGGACGCACATAACATTTTTGGATAAAATTGTTAGGCATAAAATTGCTAAGTTGTGGAGTATATGCAAGTGTTACAGTCTAAGGCCAACTTTTTTCTAAACTGCTCGGATGTAATTATACTCCTCTCAGAACAGTACAAAATAATTTTGTTCATCCATACCCTTTCCTACCCTCATAACTGTGAGACTTTTTAGACTTTAAAATTTTTGCCAATCTGTTGGGTATAAATATTATTACTAAAATTTGATTTGCATTTACCTATTTTTTT
Organism: Furipterus horrens; assembly: GCF_987537825.1. Lineage (NCBI taxonomy): Eukaryota > Metazoa > Chordata > Mammalia > Chiroptera > Furipteridae > Furipterus > Furipterus horrens. The sequence goes on along the minus strand of NW_028327175.1, from coordinate 112,112,431 downwards.
CTACATTTTTTCATATCACTGAACACATTAAAATGATTATATTTTAACCTTATTCTGCAGTAAGGCTTTTCTAGTCTGGAAGTGACTGACACAGAAGATCTGAACACTGTAGTCCCCAAGTGACCATACTAACTGAGGACTAAGTTGAGCAATAGTTCATTCCACTAACAAACCAAATGTGTTTGAGGAGTTCTCAATAAGAAACAATGTCAAAAGACACACAGGAGACTTCTGGCCAAGATGGAGACCTAGACTGATTTGCTACATCTCCCTCCACAACTAAGAAGGAATACAAATACTGCAAAACCAGAAATAACCAGAAGTTCCAGAAAATAAATGGAAGTCCAACATATGAAGTTATAAAGAAGTGGTACTCATCCAGACAGGCAGAAGGGGAAAAGCTGGGACAGAGAGGTCAAGCTGTATTGATGGCGGCAGCAGTGGCAATGGCAGCGGGACAACAGTAAGCACAGACACCATATTTAAGGGGAGGCAAGAAGAGCCTGGGGAGCACCCCTGGCTGCAGACCAGACCCATCAGCTTGCAATTCCAATGCCAGGGAAGGCAGACCCCCATTGCCTTGGACAGTGAGGCCCAGAGGTGGTGAGGATGGTGGAGGAGGCTCCCAGTCCCTTAGTGGAGAGTGAATGGCAGGAATTCATCTTGGACCCCCAATCCCACAGAAAATGCCACAGCATGGTGAGAAGGGCCGCCCAGTTGCAATGAGTGCATGGAGCTCTGCCCCTTATAACATAGGAGGTGTGATAACCCCACCCAGGAAGCAAAAGTAAACACAAAACTGTCAGGATGGCACAGATCATGATAGAGATCCCAATTGTGCAGCTGACCAGACAGCAAATATCTAATTTAACGAAGCAGCAGATAGGAAATCTTTCTAAGGCACAGTTCAGAGCTTTATTTATAAAAATACTTACAGACCTTACAGCATATCTTAAACAAGGTGGGGAAGGAATGAAGGCTAGTCCTGCTGAAATGAACAAAAACACTTATGAAACTAGTGGTGAGGGAAAGCAAACCAGGGATAAAATCAACAAATCAGAACATAGGAAAGGAACAAGCAGTCGACCAGTGCAGAAAGAGGAAATGAGAAGTGAGGAAAATGAGGAGAGGCTCAGAAACCTATGAGGCAGCTCTAAGCGGGCCAACATCCAAATCATAGGGTTGCCAGAAGGTGAAGAAGCAGAACTAGAAATTGAAATATTACATAAAAAATAATGAAGCAGAACTTCCTGAACTTGGGGAAGGAAATAGACTTCCAGGTCCAGGAAGTGCAGAGAGTTTCAGAAAAACTGGACCCAGGGAGAACCACACCAAGACACATTATAATCAAATTGTCAAAAATTAAGGCTACAGAGAGAATCTTAAAAGCAGCAAGAGAGAAAAAGAGAATTATGTACAAATGGGCCCCAATAAGACTATCAGATGATTTCTCAAAAGAAACTCTGCAGGCAAGAAGGGACTGGCAAGAAATAGTCAAAGTAATGAAAAGCAAAAACCTACAACCACGATTACTCTATCCAGTGAAGCTGTCATTCAGAATAGAAGGGCAGAGAAAGTGCTTCCAGGACCAAGTAAAACTGAAGGAGTTCATCAGATCCAAACCACTGTTATATGAAATGTTAAAGGGACTTGTTTAGGAGAAAGAGGATCAAAACTGTGAACATTAAAATGAAAACTGTATCACAACAACCAACAACAGAAACTAGGGAACCAAAACAAAGGCAGACTAAGTAGACAACGAAAGTGGAAAAGAATTACAGGTATGGGGAACATTATGGGGGGAGGTCAACAGGGGGGAAGGGGAGGGAGATGGTACAGGAATTAAGAAGCATAGAAGGGGGGAGTGGAATAGATAGGAAGATGTTGAGAAGAACTATATGTACAACCAATGGGCATGGACTAAGGAGGGGGGCAACTGGAGGGAGGGGCTCACTGGATGAAAGGGAACAAAGGGAAAATAAATTGGGACAACTGTAAAAGCATAATCAATAAAGAATATTAAAAAATTAAAAAATAATAAAACAACAACAAAAAAGAATAGTATAGGAAATGGAGAAGCCAAAGAATTTACATGCACGACCCATGGACATGACCAACGTGGGGTGGGATTGCTAGAGGGAAGGGGCATACTATGCAGAGAGGGGCAAAAGGAAAAAAAATGGACAACTATAACAGCATAACAAATAAAATATGCTTAAAATTTTTTTTAAAAGAAAGAAAGAATGTGAAGAGTGATGTCTAGGAGAATTTGAGAACTCTATAAAGGACCGATTAATTCCCTATATGACAGTTACCAGCTCCATGGGCACACATATTATCACAGCTGTTGGTAGACACTCACAGGATAAAAACTTCTTCTAAGAAGGTTGTCTACCTGACTTATTTCCTGCTGAAGATGGTGGAATGCACACTTGGGTTCTCAGAATCATTGAGGCAGACTATCAGCCCTGGACTTCCCAGCCCTGGACTTCTTGTTTTATGAGAAAAATAAATCTATATTTTTCAAAGATTGTTAGTGGGATCTTTGGTTCTTATAGCCCAAAAGGTTCCTAATTGGCATGTGACTCAATATTTGTTGGGCACTTACTATTGTCTCAGCAATATCTTACTTAATTTACACCAATAAATAAGAGAAAGAATATACCTCCAATCACTGTCACTAAAAAGGGATCATGTACAAAGAAAGGAAAAGTAATAATCTCTACTTTGTCACTGAGAGTCCTCTAAATGTCAGATGTGTTATACCTAATATCTTTAATATTCCAATCAGGCAATTGGGGCCATGAGTGTACATTGTGGTACTCATAACTCAAGACAAAAGCTACTGGTGAGAACTGTGCACTGACCACAAATGGTGTTTTGGTATAAGATAACAACACCCATATATGGGTGTCCATGCAAGCTGATTTTTCTGAAATACTTCTGGGTTATACCTGTTTTCCCATCCAGATAGTGGCTCTGTTAACTCTCAAAAGTGTCCCATTTAGCCATGATAAGTTTTCCTTTATATAGAAAACATCAGGATGATATTTTGTCTAAACATCGAAGTACATGAAAGTCATGGTTGATACTGAGAGTGAATCTGTCATAAACTAATGTTTTCACTCAGTTATCATCATTGTCACCAGCATGTTCCTTTGGTGTCTATTGTAAAGATAAAGTGTCACCATGGATGTTTGCACATTTCTCTTTTTCTGCAGCTGAAATTGTGAAGGAGAAAACATGGTGTTTGGTACTTTTCTTCAGCTGGAAATAATTTGAAGTTGCAAGAAACTCCTCTAAGAATTAATTTAACACTGTAATCACAGGCAAAGGACTCCCACTTTGCAATTAGCTCCCCAGAGTCCATAAAAGAGATGACATTTAAGGAGTTAGAAATTTCTCAGCATTGCAGCATTTATATATGCAGCTGACATGTTGTTATCTTTGATTCTGAAAGCCAGGGAATACATGGATAATTGAAAAATATAGAAAACTACCAGCCCATATTTTAGTTTTACTTGAAGCAATAGAATATAATAGTTAGGTTTTTTAAGTGTGAGATTAGAGATAGAGGGATATATTACTATTCAGGGTTCAGCGGGTGGCTTCCTAAGTCAAATTGCCTAAGTTTGAAATGAGATTCTCCTACTAACCAATCATATGACTGCAACCAAGTTGCTTAACTTATCTATGAAGTAGAAATTTTGATAAGACACAGAGACTTACAGTTAAAAATATATGACATAAGGCATGCATAGCACTTGGGACAGCACCTAACCTATAGTAAATACTTGCTCTTATCATTATTAAAGACAAAAGGAGCCAGAATAACACAAGTCTGGGTTCTAAGGATAAAGTTCAAATCCTGGGAAATATGAGTATAAATATCTCCATCTTCATAGGCAATTAATTGGAAATTTATGGCAATGAAACACCAAAATACATATTTTATAACTGTGGAAGAAACTGGTGAAGGGTACTAGAGACTTCTCTGGACTATCTGTAACTTACCATGAACCTATAATTATTTCGAAATAAAGTTTTTTTTCAATTTTTTTTTGGTTATTCAATGACAGTTGTCCCATTTTTTCCCCATTGCTCCCCCCACCCAGCCCACCCCTTCTCCCACAGTCATATCCGCCCCTGTTGTCCACGTCCAGGAGTCATTTTCCTTCCCACTGCTCTTTGCATGTGGCCAGCAAACCCATTAATAAACCAGCTTTCAGTGTTCCTCAAGCCACATCATGTGCCACCTTGCCATTAACTTAATATACCCAATATAGACTATACTCTCAATTCCTCAGTCAAACCAAGCCCTCTTCCACTGAAGGACTTAAAACACTTCACTGTCTCTCTGCTCTTCTCCTGTTTACATCTCACTCATTATTCAAGTTTTAGCTTAAAAGGTACCCTCCCACTTTCACTCAGATTCAGGCAGCTATTTTATCATGTGGTCTCCAAAGTTGCACTTCCTACACACATGTTTCTTACTTAATAACTTTAGCTTCTGAAACCATGCTGCTAGCTGAAAAGGTCAAATAAAAAGTCTCCATTAGTTTTAATGAAAAAAATTACTCTGACTTTTGTGTCAATAGATAGTATTACAGATCAATCTATAAAATGAATCTCATGACTAGCTTTTAAAAACATTAGTGTTTAAATTTGTTTTTCTTTTTTTATTGTTTTTCTATTACAGTTGCCCCATTTTTTTCCTATTGCTCTCCCCTACCATGCCCATCCCCCCCATAGTTAATCCCCACCCTTTTGTCCATGTCCATGGGTCACTTATACTAGTTCCTTGACTAGACCCTTCCTCTTCTTTTCTCCTTATTCTCCCTCCTCCTTCCCCCCAGTCATTGTCAGTCTGTTCCTTGTTTTCATGCCTCTGGTTCTATTTTGCTTGTTTGTTTATTTTGTTCGTTAGTTTCCTGCATTAGGTGAGATGATATGGTACTTGTCTTGGCTGCCTGGCTTATTTCACTAAGCACAATTCTCTCCAGTTCCATCCATGTTGTTGCAAAAGGTAGGACTTTCTTCTTTTTTTTTGCTGCATAGTATTCCATTGTATAAATTGATCCAGTGATTCCATTGCTAGGATTATACTTGAAGAATCCTGAAATACCAATTCAAAAGAATCTATGCACCTCTGTGTTCATAGCAGCACTAATTACAATAGCCAAGTGCTAGAACAGCCTAAGTGCCATCAGTAGATGAGTGGGTCAAAAAACTGTGGTACATTTACACAACATATAGTGTTTTTAAATATTGCACTTTTTAATTTGATATTTGAGAGAGAGAGATTAATTTATTGTTCCACTCTTTTATGCATTTATTGGTTGATTCTTGCATATGCCTTGACTCATTTTCAATCTTCACTTGGGAATCCATGTATGAAGAAAGCCAAGTTACATGCAGATTTTTGATTCTATGGATGGGAGACTGCATTGTTCAAGGGTCAATTGTATATTCATATGTATGCATCTACATATATATATGTACATATATGAATTAATAATATAAACATGAGGAATAAGCAATAGTTTAAAAGTAAATAGTCTGCATGTGAAATGTAATATAATGAAGATTTCACTGATCAAAGGAGAAAAATACTTGATAGTATGTAGTACTTAAAGAAGCATTCTTTTTCTGTATCAATGATCTAATAATTTGCAGGAATACATTGCTATCTTTTGCTCAAGTGCATTTTAAAGTTAGAGCACTGAAAATACATGTAACACAAAATAAAAGCTAAGCACAAAGGTGCTTTGTAATGTACAGAAATAGTATTCATGGACCAAAAATGGATTAATCTCAGATGCTGTTTTCATCCCTCTTCTTGGTGTATGCAAAACATTTGGGGTTTATCTGAACATGGAGTACAATTCAAATTTGGTACACATGACATTCTCTGTCTAGAAATTCTTGTGGAGAGCAAATAGTAATATCTCAATATTACTTCTTAGAGCATAGTACTTAGGTTTTTGTGTGTAAGAAATCATTATATTGGAAGAAAGCTGTCATTAAGCTAATGGTGATATAGAGTTTCAAAATAACATAACCTTATAACTACATAGGGAATATGTGTATGCAACCATGTAAGATAACTTGGAAGCTTTAAAAAGTCATTAACAATGCATTCATTGCATAGGTAACTTTATTGTTACACACTTACACACAGTATTTATGTTGTTTCCACCACTAGAGAATAAGCTTCATGAAGGAAGGTTACTACTGTATTCTTAGCACCCAGCATAGTGCAATAAACAAGGTCTTAGGATAGTGAGTCATGGTACAGAGGAGTAGCCAGGAAGAAACAAGGTTGAATTCAGAGCAAGAAGTAAATTTGGGAAGGGATGAAGAAATGGAATATCCCACACCATACTATGAAAGGAAAGGAAATAAAATATGTGTCAGACACATGTATTTCATTCATTATTTTACATGTAAACTGTCATATATGTAGTCAATTGCTTTTGCACCTAGACTCAAAAATAGGGAAGATGTCACCAGATCTAAGTATAATGGCTTTCTTCTTCTCTGTTCTCTTGTACTACTGTACCATTTGATTGTGAAGGTCATCACAGGAAGAGCAATGACTCAAAAAATAATTTGGGTATTTCCCAGGCTAATTTATTATGTAAATAAGCAATATAAGTGGTTTTTCATGCAGTTAGCCCAGACCATGATGCCACAACTATACACATGCTAAAATATTGGTGAGTTTTTTATTATCTTCTTTTCTGGTTCTAGAATGTAAGGCTTAAATAGGTCCTTTTGGTTGTGCTGGTTTAGCATTTCTAAGCAACAAATTCAATTAGATTCAGCAAATACCCTCTGTGTATGCCAAGATCATTTTAACCATTATAATGCCAGAGCAAAACCACAGTCTGGTGTCTCTTCATACTGGCTGAAACAAAATGTGCGAAAATTTTGAAAATGACCTTCTTAATGAAGACGTAGATTGGACTGTTAGCAAAATTTTATTCAAGTGCCTTTCAGATTTAGAACTGTTTTCAATCTAGTTAAATCTCCCCCTGCCCCACCCTGACCCCCACCAAAAGGAAAAGAAACAAGTTTGACCTCTCTTGAGCCAAAGTCACACTGTTCTGCCTTTTAAGAATATGATTAACTTCTGAAAGTGACTGATGCCCTGGGTTTTCAATCATGTTAGAATTCTGGAATAATGGAATTTCTTATGAGGTCTCCAAAAGGTCTTCAACAGCAACTTCCTCCTCCTTCCTGGGAACTGAATTTACTTCTGCCAATCAACTTCTGTTTACGTGGATGTACATGTTTATGATTCAGTCTATGTCAAAAGATCTGAAAACTAGTGGTGCATTCAGTAACTCTCCTGACTTCAAATGTCAAGCGATCTCTCTTTGACAAAAGTTCATTCGTTCCTCAAGCATAAAAATTTTAGACAAATATTATTTTAAAATGAGAATTGTTATCAGTCTAGAACATAAGTAACAGTAGGATCACATCATCTATCCAGGAACCTAGATTTGAATCTGAGATCCACCACTGACAAGTTAGGTAAATTTTGGCATTGCTTTACCTCCATGCACTTTAATTTCACTAAGATGATGACTATAACAATATCCACTAGGGCAGAGCTCCTGGCAAAGAAATTTAATAGTAGTACAGCATAACAATTTTATGCTCCCTATTACTGTTATTGTGGTTGAGTTTTTCAAATAAAAACATAAAACTTCAAAACCAGTGAAGAAGCTTCTTTGGGTGAATATGCTAGCCTCACTTGGAAGAAACGGATGTACTGAAATATAAGTTTATTTCCTTTATATTTAGAGGCATTCTGTTGATAGAGATTGAAAACACTGTCATTAGTTTTCAAATTAGTATACATGTGCCATCAAATTAAATGCTACTTTTATGTTTTAAGCATGCTTTCTGGGATAGTCTTTATGCTTTTATTAAAAAAAGTTATAATTTTTGTTTTGCATCTCGGTTGAATTCATTACCCTGTTAGCATCTCTAAACACCAGGTCATATTAATTTTTTTTAGTTTATTTTTATTTTTATCTTTTTATTATTTTTTGGTTTTCCAATTAGAGTTGTCCCATTTTTCCCCCACTACTCTCCCCCACCCAGCCCATCCCTTCTCCCACAATCATATCCCTCCCTGTTGTCCATGTCCATGAGTCATTCATACACGTTTCTTGACTAAACCCTTCCCTTTCTTATCCCCCTTCTCTCCCTCCCCCCTCCCCCCTATTGACTGCTATTCTGCTCTTTGTCCTATTTAGTTCGTTTGTTTGTATTGTTCTTTAGTTTCCTGTATTAGGTGATATCATATGGTATTTTTCTTTCTTTTAAAAGATATACTTCAATTTGGCTTTCAGTGGGACTTATAATGCTTCTACTCTATAGACCTTTCCACAGGTTGTAATTATTAACTCTGGACAAAATAAAACACAACCACATTAAACCACATGGGAGCATAAAAGCAGACATCCTTGAAAGGAGTCATTGCTTGAAAGAAGGGAATTACACTTGGGAATTTCCCATCTTTACAGCATCTGACTGAAGGCAGACATCCTTCTATGCCATGTTGGGTAGCTAAACTCACAGTATGTCTTGACTAACAAATTGTACAACAGAGTTTGAAGCAATCACAGCTACTGAACGTGAGCAAGTTTCTAAAAAAGAGATAATATGAGAAAGGGGACATTAGATCGTATGTACAAATTTTACCTGGCTGTCTGATTAACCATTGAACCACCCATGCACAGAGCAGGCTATAAACACCAAGACCAAAGATAAAATAAGGGAAATGAGGTTTGAGTTGTCTCTCAAGAGATAGTGTTTTCAGCTTGAGTCCAACCAAGTTAATTTTCTGCTAAATAAATAAACATGTTTTGAAGTAATATAACAGAATTTACAGTCTCAATAACATATATTCATAATAATGCCCATAACAAAAAAGTGACTAATTCTTTAAAAAGAAAAGGGCAATCAATGGTTGAAATTGTCAATAAATTGGAAATAGCAGAAAATTATTTTAAAGTATCTTTTGAAACTATATTCGAATGATGTAAAGAAAACTGTTTTTTTATTTTATTTTTTGATTTTTCAATTACAGTTCTCATTTTCCCCCATTGCTCCCCCCACCCAGCCCACCCCTTCTCCCACAATGATATCCCTCCCGTTGTCCATGTCCGTGAGTCCCCCATACACATTCCTTGACTAAATAAAAAGGTAAAAAATGTCTACAGAAACAAATGGATATTTTAGAACTAAAAAATACAATATATGAGATTAAAATTCAATATGTGGACTTAACAGTTATACTGGAGATGACAGAAGAAACTCAGTAAACTTAAATATAGATCAGTATAAAGTATCCAATCTGTAAAGGAGAAAGATGAAATTGTTGGAAAAACGAACATAGCCTCAGGCATCTGTGGGACAATACAAAAAGATCTGATATATGTGTAACTGGAATGCCAGAGGAGGGGAGAAAAGAAATGGGTCATGATGTTTTAGAAGAAATAATGCCTACAAATTCCTAAATTTGAAGGAAAGTATGAATTTAAAGACTAAAGAAGTTAATAAAATCAATCCAAAGTAAATATAAAGAGTATCACATCCATATGTCCAGCTACATCATAATCAAATTGTGAATGGAAAAGAAAAGAAGGAATCTTGAAGCAGCCACAGGGAGATTACTATTGACTTCTTACCCAAAACAGTGGAGTTCAGAAGGTGGCAACGAATTATTTTAAAGTGTTCAAAGAAAAAAGAACTATCAAATCAGTCCAGAATTTTTTAAATATCCTTTAAAATTTAAGGTGAAATACATATGTTTTCAGATAAAAGAAAACTAAAAGGATTCATTGATAGCAGAGATGCACTATAAGAAGTGCTAAAGGAAGTTCCTCTGGTTTGAAAGAAAATGTACCCGTGGCTAACTCAGTTCTTCAGGAAAGAATACTGGAAATAATAAATATTTGGGTGAATATAGAACACAATTTTACCTTAATTTTTTAAATTTGATTTTTTAATTACAATTTACATTCAATAATTTTTTGTATTGATTTCAGGTATACCGCATATTAGTTAGACAATTGTATACTTTACAAAGTGTTCCCCAGGTATTTCCAGTACCCACCTGGCACTAGACATAGTTATAACAATATTATTGACTCTGTTCCCTATGCCATACTTGACAGCCCGTGACTATTTTGTAACTACCAATTTGCACTTCTTAACCCCTTCCCCCTTTCACCTAGTCCCCCAGCCCTCCTCCCATCTGACAACCATCAGTCTGTTCTCTGTATCTGTGAGCCTGTTTCTATTTTGTTCTTTAGATTCCACATATAAGTGAAATTATATAATATTTGTCTACATTAATTTCTTTAAAGTATCTATTTCAACAGTTTATGTGGTTCCTGAAATGTAATAGGTGCTTAATAATTTATGGTTGAGTGAAAAAAATGAAGGAGTATGAAGGGAGACTTGAATTGAAGGAAAAACACAAATACATGATCTTGGACACTTTGATTCTGATGACCAGTTATTCATACTCATACATGTGATTTCATAATAAGCTAAATATTTATTAAGTAAATGAACTTTTCATGTCTTAAATAAGTCATGGTATTGAATATGGCCCTGGCATGAAGCAAATGGCACATTCACAAAACATGATTAAAGGGAGTTTAATGAATGAACTCCTTATAAGCTATGGAAAATCAACAAGGGATGAGGAAGTATTCTGAAGCTAGCAACAAGGGGAGTGCAACCATCACCCTTAGATCATTCCCCTAGGGGCAAGTGAAGAAAGTAGTTTCCAGGCCTGGTGAGAGCTATAGAAGTATGATAAGACTGCCCTGTGAAAGACATGACCTGGGATAGTGGAACTCTGCCACACCACTGAGCACTAAAACATAGTATACCAGAATGTAGCAGGGAAGAGACCTGGAAATAGTGCTATGATCAGTCTCTTCTCTTCCCTTATGATGTCTACTGACCTCCTACCAGTTCTTCCCATTGCTCAGCTGAACTAGGGGATAGGAGGCAAGGTGGCCCCATAAAGTTTTAAGACATAAAGCAAAATGGAGATAGATAGAGTGGGTTTTGGCAACAAATGGATCCTCAAATGGATAACCAGAACAAAGCAGATCAAGTTCCTAGTCTTTGGTTTTGCAATCTATCACTTAAATTAGGCTAACTTATTGAACAGTTAAGTAACAGGGCAACAGGCCAGGTGTTCATCAGTAATCAGTAACCACTAACATCATCCCATGTTGAAAGACCTCTCTTGAGCTCTTCTATAAAACTAATATTGATTCCCTAAATATGAGCATTTTCAATGAATAGTCAAGCAAGGTTTGGTTTTAACATCTACACCCACCTCAATATATTTTATCACCAAGAAAACAGGCTCAGGAAAATAAAATTTATTTGCTAGGGTTATATAGCCAATTATTGTGAGAACCAGGATTGGGAACAGCTTTTCTGTATCTCACCTAACATTTCTGCATCTCTCCTAGAATTCCAACCACAACTTTAAACCTATAAATGTAGGCATTTTATTCTGGTTCCCAGGTGAAAATAAGTCCCTTGCATCCTGGTTTTAGGTTTATTTTCCATTTCTAGTATGTTTCTTCAAGTACCAATGGAAGCTGCAATATATATCTGCTTCCCAGACATAGAGACTTTAAATCTGAGTTGTTCTTTTCAAAATCACTACCACTATCCTGAGAGCAACAATGCACAGAGTCCTTTTTAAACACCATCACTATTTTTAAAAAGATATTTAAAAAGCATTAGTTAATTGAATTCTTACAAAGACCACGAGAAGTAAGTAATATTATTCCCACTTTACAGATGAGAATGGAAGCAACAAGACATGGAGTAACTTGCCATTTGTCATGTTATTAAGACAGGGGCACAGCCAAAAGTTGAACCTTTATAATCAAAATCCTGTGCTGTTAGCCATTCTATCACCTTGGGGGTAAGTGAACTGAAACTATGCCTGACCTTGATGGCTGGTGACATATTAGCACTGGGTTGATGGAGTGGGAGCCAATTCATAATTTATCTCAGGGAAAAAAAAATGTTCCCTCTATCTCACTGCTGACAACTGAACCCTTTAGCAGTATCAGGGGGAATTATGTTGGAAGAAAAATGGCATGTCTGTGAATACTACATTGTCTTCGGGTCCACTAAATTGATTTTTATTTTCAGAGATAAAATATTTCCAGGAGTTCTGTCTGGATTGGCAGGATGCCAGGGACAGTTGAACTTTCCACCCACCCTTTTGGGTTAATTCTGAGCCTTCTTGTTTTAGTCTCCTCAGGAAAGCTTGTTGGTGTGGACAAAAAAAAAAAAAAAAAAACAGAACTGTCAGAACTCATGTATGGATTTGAAGAATGTCATCTTCCACACTTCTTGGGAAAGAGGCCCCAGTGTAGGAGAAATAAAACAAAAGGAGGGTGCTTTGCCTTCATCAAGAAGAAATAGGGACTTACCATAAATACCCTCTAGAGCCTTCTTGACTGACTGATTTCAATGTCTTCTCTCTGCACCTCTGAAGTAAATAGTCATAAAACAAATCAGCATGGCAACAATAGCCATCATGTATTGAACATTTTTAGGTGCCCAACACTGTCCTAAGCACATACCTGGACTACCACATTTATTCTTTGCAACAAACTGATGAGGTTGATACCATTGTAACTCACTTTTTCCAGATAAGGAAACTAGTCATTTTAAAAGACTTAAGCATAAACCTAATTGCTAAAGTTGAAATCCAAATTCAGGTTCTACTTCAAGGGTTGTTTTCAACCTCCATTACACCTACAGAAAAACTAAAATATACCAATACCTAAACTACACATTCACAAATACAATACTGTTGACTTGGTGTGAGCACTGGGCACAATTAAAAAAAAAACAAAACCACACACTCCAAATGATTCTGATGCATATCCAGAGAAACCACTACACGAAGCTTGCGAATGCTCATGTCAACAAGCAAAGCTTCCCCAAACCGTGATACAGCCTAATAATGGTGTTTGCCTGCATGATACCCTATGCACCACAAAACCTCCTTATATCAATGATCTAACCTCCCCCTAAAGATGAAGACTTCATAAATGTATCCAGCAGCAAGATCTAAAGTTTACTTGTAGTCTTCGACTTACACAGCAAGTAGTAATATTTCATCTTGGTTGCTCCATATTTCAGAACTATCCTACAGTCCTCCAGGCAACATTCAGAAAGATCAACCCAAGTGGCCAAGAGGGAGATTTTCTGTCACTGATAAAATGCCATACACCAACCCCATCTCAATCCTGAGAATATCTTCACCATTAGAATAAGCAGAGACCACCAGAAACCTAACCATTCACTCGGTAAAAAATGTAATTCGACAATTAAAGGGACTCATCAGAGGAACAGAAAAATTTTCATATTAACCATTCTGGTTAGAAAAGGTGTCCATTTTTATAGGGCAAAAGACCTCATATCTGCAAGATTATTCAATCACCCAGCTTTAATCAGTTGAGCAAGAAAGGTCTGCGTCATTATCAAAGGACAGTTGAGGAAAAGTGATGGTTCTACAGATCATTATGAATGACACTTTGTTCAAGGGACTATTCATTGTCCATTTTTATAACTAGCATGGCCTTCAGGTATTTCAATTTATGGAGAACATGTCTTGATTAAAACAGATTTAAACCTAAATAAAAGATATCTAAATGACAAGGTAAGTGGGCTGGTTGCCCGTTCATTAGTTATCCCAGTCTCAGAAAGCCAGAACAGAAAAACAGATGTGGTTTCAGTCTTCTATATTAACCAACAATAAAATTAATTGAAAAATAAATACTATGAGAAGGCAATATAATTACCTAACTAGCTCTTCCTTCATTTAAAAGATAAGATTTATATATTTCATGAATAAATATATTATGAATTTACAAAACAATAATATAAAGTAGAATAAAATGCTGATAAATGAGCGAAAAAGAAAGAACGTTACCAACATTTTTGAAACCTTCCTTGTGTATGCTATCTTGGATGTACCTTCCTACATTTAGCCTAAAGATGTCATCTCCTGAAATTTTTAAAATTTTTTATCCTCACCCAAAGACAGTTTTTCATTGATTTTAGAGAGAGAAGAAGGGAGAGAGAGAGACAAAAAGAAACATTGCTGTGAGAGAGAAATATCAATCATCTGGCTGCCTTTCACTTACATGGCCTGAGGGAGATTGAACCCACAACCTGGGTATGTGTTCTGAGCAGGAATCAAACCTGCAACCTTTTGGTCTATTGGACAATGCTCCAACAAACTGGGCTACACTAGCCAGAGCTCCTGAATGTCTTGATTATCACATGTAGCTTTTCTATAACATCCTACCAGGTACTGTTCATTCAATACTTCATTTACTTTGCAAGTTTGGGGTCTTATAAATAAAATCCAACTGTACTTATTCTTTTAATTTTGTTTTTGTTTTAGATTTTCTTCAAAGTAGTTTGTGAGATTTATCTATGATGTTTGTTTACTTTATTTGTTTATTTATGTTATCTCTGCATGATATTCCAGTGTGTGAATATGCCACAATTTATTCACCTGTTCACCCTTTGTTGAATGTGTTGGATGTTTCAGTTTTTGTTTTTCTTTAATGTCCTTCAGGAAACAATGGTGCTAACAATGTTTACGAAGTTTTCTAGGTTATAACTTTTTTAAACAATATGAAATATATCTATTATACCCTAAAGTGGTTGCAAATAGTCATGCTCTCAACTGACAGTTGTGAGTGCCCATTTTTCATATTCATATTTTTAAACTTTTTAATTTTTCCAAACTGGCCTATATAAATATTTTATAGAGGTTTTCATTTGTAATTTTCTGATTACCAATAAAGATGAGCACCTTTTCCTATTTAAAGGGAATGCCAACACAAATATTTTGTCTATTTTATTATTCATTGTTTAGTATTAACTAATGAATCTCAGGGAATTTTATTGCGGTTTTTTTTTTTAGTATATTTTATTGATTATGCTGTTACAGTTGTCCCAAATTTTTTCCTTTGCCCTTCTCTTCCCAGCACCCCCTTCCCTTCAGCAATTCCCCCACCTTAGTTCAGGTCCATGGGTTATTCATATAAGGTCTTTGGTTTCACCTTTTCTTATATTATTCTTAACATCCCCCTGTCTATTTTGTTCCTATCATTTATGCTTATTGATCCCCACCCTATTTGCCCCCTTTTCCCCCTTCCCCTTCCCAGATGATAACCTTCCAAATGATGCCCATATCTGTAATTCTGTGCCTGTTCTGGTTGTTGGCTTAGTTCATTTTTGTTTTGTTTTTACTTTTAGATCCAGTTGTTGATAGTTGTGAGGTTGTTGTCATTTTAATGTTCATAGCTTTTATCTTATTTTTCTTAAATAATTCCCTTTAACATTTCATATACAGTATTCCCCCACTTATCGTGTGTATTACATTCTAGACCACCCCCCCGCCATAGGTGAAAATCTGTGAAGTAGGAACCTTACATTTATTTTAATATATATATATATATATATATATATATGTATATATATATATATTTAAGGCTTTATAAATTCTTCCCACACACTTATAAATCGTTCCCAGTCCCTTATTAACCTTATAGCAAAAACTCTATGATAAATAATTAAATATAATATTTTTTTAAAACCCGCAATACAGTGAGGCTGCAATAAATGAACCACAATATAGAGAGGGACTACTGTAATAAGGGCTTGGTGATGCTGACTATTTTAACTTTACCTTGTTTGGGAAGCACTTTATCTGCCCTTCCATTCTAAATGATAGCTTTGATGGATAGAGTAATCTTGGTTGTAGGTTCTTGCTTTCCATCACTTTGAATACTTGTTGCCAGTACCTTCTTGCCTGCAGAGTTTCTTTTGAGAAATCAGCTGATAGTCTTATAGAAACACCTTTGTAGGTAACACTTCTTCTTTCTTGCTGTTTTTAAGATTCTTAATCTTTAACCTTTGTCATTTTAATTATGATGTGCCTTGATTTGGTCCTCTTTGGGTCCAACTTGTTTGGCACTCTCTGTGCTTCCTGGCCTTGTATATCTCTTTTCTTCACCAAATTAAAGAAGTTTTCTTTCATTATTTTTTCAAATAAGTTTTTAATTTCTTGCTCTTTCTTTTCTCTTTCTTTCACCACTACGATCCAGATGTTGGTACATTTAAAGTTATCCCAGAGGTTCTTAATCTTCTCTCTCTCTCTCTCTCTCTCTCTCTCTCTCCAGTTCTTGTTTCTTCTTTCTGTTCCAGATGAATGTTTAATTCTTTGTTTTATTCCAAATCATTGATTTGAATCCTGGCTTTTTTTCCATCACTATTGGTTACCTGTATATTTTTATTTCACTTTGTATAAATTTCACTTCTTCCTTTATTTTGTGACCATACTCCATCATTTCTTGAGCATACTGATCACCAGTGTTTTGAACTCTGCATCTGATAGATTGGCTACCTCCATTTGTTTAGTTCTTTCTCTGGGGTTTTGTTCTGTTCTTTCATTTGGGCCATATGCCTTTGCCTACTCGATTTGGCAGTCTCACTGTGCTTGTTTCTGTGTATTAGGTAAAGGTTCTTTGACTCCGTGTCTTGGTAGTATGATATAACATAGTAGGTGTCCTGTAAAGTCCAGTGGCACAGCCTTGCCTTTCATCCAAGCTGGATACTCACCGTGCACCCTTCATGTAGCTAAGTACATCCTCCTCTTGGTTGCTGTTGACAGATCTATTGGGGGGGGGTATTTACCTAGGCCAGTCAGCTGCAAGGACTAGCTGTGACCACAGACCACCAACCTCCACCCTCTGTAGAGGACTAGCTGTGCAGGGGCAGGGTGGTGGCTCACCAATGTGGTCTGTAGCTGTTCACTGGGTGCACTGGCTCTCGAGTTTCCTGGGTGGTGCAGGCCAACATCAGCCCGCACCTGTATTTTGCCTAGTGCATCCTGCCTGAGCTATAAAGCAATCTGAGATGACTGCTTCTTGTGCTGGGTTTGGAGATTCCCTGGCAAAGCCAAGCTATGAATCTAAGCTGTCTGCTGCTAGTGCCAGGCCTGTGGCTCACTGAGGCGAGCTATTGCTTATTTGATAGGATTTAGGAAGTTGTGAAGCATGAGCCAAGACCAGCCATTCACATGGAAAAGCAGCTCGGGTGGGCCCATAAGTTGGATGTGGTGGAGTCTCTGGGGATCTCAAAGGCAGGTCAAACAATTAGCCAGGTTGATGGAGTCTCAGATCTGGCACCAGCTTGCTGGCTCTTTGGATGGATGGTTTAGAAAAGGGACAATGACCTCTGCTCATCTTGATGCCAAACACTTAAGTTTCTCCCTGTATGCCACTTGTGCCTTTCAAGCTGCTACCCCAATGCTGGAGCTCAGAGAAAGTGAGTCTGTGTAGATGAGTCCATGTCTGGGTTCTTTAATATGAACTTCTTGGGGCTCCAGAAGTTACTTCCACTGACTCAATACCCGCTGGTTTTTGTAGCCAAAAGTTGTGGGGACTTATCTTCCTGGCACTGGAACGCTGGGCTGGGGTGCTTGGTGTGGGTCTGGGACTCTTTGCTCCTGAGATATTCCTCCAAAACTTTTATACACTAAGCACGGTTATAGAACCAGCTGGTTCTGCATCTTCACCTCTCCTACCCCTCTAAATGGATGCGTTTTTTTGAATTCCATAGTTGTCAGGCCTCCATTCAACTCGATTTTTGGAATTTTATTGTTTTTATCTGTTGCTGACAGCATCTATCAGTTTGTGGTTTGCTTTGGGTTTTGTGTGTTAGCTTTTGTGTTTTGATAAACAAAATTTCTAAGTTTGGATGTAGCCGAACTTACCAACATTTTCTCTGTGTCTAAAATTTTGTCTTGATTAAGAAATTTTATTTGCCCTAGCTGAGTGGCTTAGGTGGTTGAAACATCATCCAGCACACTAAAAGTGTGCAGATTAAATTTCTGGCCAGGGCACCTACCTAGGTTGTGGGTTTGGTCCCCACCCAGTCTCTCACATGGACTCTCTCTCTCTCTCTCTCTCTCTCTCTCTCTCTCTCTCTCTCTCTCTCTCTCTCTCTCTCTCTCCCCTCCCTCCCTCTCAAATCCATAAATATATATCCTTGGGTGAGAATTTTTGTTAAAAATTTTTAAGAAATTTGACTTGATTTATGTTATAAAGACATATTCTCATATCTAAAATTTGGTCTTTTATATTTAAATATTTAACTGCCTTGAGAAGAAAATCCCATATGAGAAAATGAGAGCATGATTATTTAGGGAGAATTAAGAAACAACCACAGGAACATCTGGCCAAGATGGAGGCCTAAACAGACTCATTGTGTCTCCCTCCACAACTAAGAAGGAAGACAACTACCTCAAAACTAGAGACAATCAGAAGTTCCAGAAAATCAAGCTGCATGGAAGTCCAATGAACAAAGAAATAAAGAAGAAATACTCATCCAGACAGGTAGGAGGGGCAGAGAGGATGCAGTGTGGTGGTAGCAGCAGCGACAGCAGCAGCAGGCCAAGAGAAAGCCCAGTAGAAAGTGCAGTCTCACGTTTTAAAAACTAGGAAGGGACACCTGGGGAGTGCTCTCAGCACCAGACCAGATCGCACAGCTCATGGTCACAGGGAAAATTAAGCCTCATTGCTTCTGACTAAGCAAACCAGTAGAGGTTGGGGTGGAGGAAGAAACTGCTGGTCTCTCAGTAGAGTAGGCTTGTTTAAAGGGCCCCCACAGTCTTAGAATGTCTGCAGACCCTCCCACTCTGGAAACAATGGCCAGATAGCTAGAGAGGAACCAGTCCCATACAGAAGTGGGAGAAGTGCATGGAAAAGGGGTGAGTGCTGAGCAAGCAGCATTGTTTCCTCCCAGATCCCCTTCCCCACACAGCGCCACAACATGGTGAAACAGGTCGCCCTGTACTGACAAACACCTAAGGATCCACCCCTTACAACATAACAGGTGCAACAGCTCTACCTAAGACACAGAGGCAAACAAACACAGGGACCTGTCAAGATGAGGAGGCAGAGAGGTATGACCCAAAAGAGGGAATGGATCAAGATTCCAGTGGGAGATCTAAGAGATGAGGAAATAGCCAGCCTAGCAAATGAAGAGATAGCCAACCTAACAGATGCAGAGTTCAAAACACTGGTGATAAAGATGCTCACAGGCTTGACAGATATGCTTATGTATGGCAAATGCATAAGGGAAGAAGTGAAGGCTATGCTAAATAACATGAAGAAAAACACACACAAAACCAATGGTAAAGGGAAAAAAACTGGGGTTCAAATCAATGATTTGGAACATAAGGAAGAAAAAAAACAGTCATTCAGTTCAGAATGAGAAAACAAGCATTGAAAAATAGTAGGAGAGACACAGGAACCTCTGAGACAATTTTAAACATGCCAATATCTGAATCATAGGGGTGCCAGAAGTAGAAGGGGAAGAGCAAGAAATTGAAAGCTTATGTGACAAAATAATAAAGGAAAACTTCCCAAATTTGGTGAAGGAAATAGACATACAAGTCCAGGAAGCATAGAGAGTCCCAAACAAGCTAGATCCAAAGAGGACCACATTAAGACAGATCGTAATTAAAATGCCAAAGGTTCAAAATAAAGAGAGAATCTTAAGAGCAGCAAGAGAAAAGTGGAGAGTTACCTACAAAGAGGTACCTATAATACTATCAGCTGATTTCTTGAAAGAAACTTTTCAGGCAAGAAGGGACTGGCAAGAAGTATTCAGTGTGATAAAAAGCAAGGACCTACAACCAAGATTACTCTATCCAACAAAGTTATCATTTAGAATGGAAGGACAAATGAAGTGCTTCCACAGCAAGGTAAAACTAAAGGAGTTTATCATCAGTAAGCCATTATTATATGAAATGTCAAAGGGCCTTACTTAAGAACAAGAAGATCAAAACTATGAGCACTAAAATAACAACAAACTTACAACTATCAACAACTGAATCTAAAAAATAGAAACAAAATCCAACTAAGCAAACCAAACCAGAATAGGAACAGAATCATAGGTATGGGGATCATTTGGAGGGTTATAAGCTAAGAGGGGGAAGGGATATAAATGGGAAAATGGTGCAGGGATTAAGAAGCATAATTGGTAGGTACAAAATAGACTGGGGCAAGTGGCCATCCTACCTCTAAACCTCAGTCTGTAATCTCCAAACCTTCCTTTCCACTTCACACTACCCTCATTTTATAAACAGGACATTGTACATTCAGAAGTGTTAAGCAGCTTGTCTGAGTTCCCACAACTAGCAATTGACCAACCTGAGATTTGAACCTATTTGTCCCATTTTCAAAGCCAATTTCTTTTTTCTAGCTTCACAGTGCAATTCCCCAGGCTGAGGAATTTGGACTTGATCGGGGAAACTATTAATTGTTGTTGAGCTAAGAGGAACCTGATAAAAAGTTTTTATATTCTTTTGTTTTTATATTTTTTCATGCAAAACTGACATAGCAGTGGTGAGCGAGAGTCTTCCAGCTCTGTATGCCCTTCTGCTAAATAGTTTTTCATGCCTGAAATCACCTTCTCCCTGGGTAGCCACCCACAATGTCCCTCATCTTATTTACCTTCTCCAGGAAGTCATACCTGATTATTTAAGATGGCATAATAACTCTCCTCTCCAATCATAACTAATAGGCAAATAGCCCCAATCCCTTAGCAGTTGGTGTTTGCATCAGAAACAAAATTAATACATTGGTAAAGCAGCCAATGAAATCCACACAGTTATATAGCTTACTAAGCCATGAGGCACCTTAGAAAGAAAATGAGAATACCCAAAGGCCTGTAATTTATATTTTTTAGTCATTATTATATAAGCTATCTTGGAATTAGGTAACCATTCTGCCTTTCACTTCTATATCTGCAGAAGCACTTTTTAAAAATACATAACTGATCATTCTTATTGTGAAATTAGTATTGTCTTCACATAAAATGTAAAAATACAAAAACTTGAAAAGATAAAAAATAATTTTCTCTTATCAAGCACAAGTTCTGTTAATAGATCAATGAATTTCCTCTTTGTTAATCTTCTGTGTATTGTAATCATTCATTGTATATAATTCTGAATTCTAGTTTTGTTCCACCCAATGTTATATAGCAACAACAATCTATTAGTATGTAATAAATATAATTACATATATCACATGATTTTTAAAAGGGCATTTAAATCTCTAGATAACATCTCATCAAGTTGGTGAACAAAATCATACAAAACCTTTTTCCTAAAGTTGGGAATCTAGGTATTTTCCAATGTTTTATTCTAGTGAATAAGGTTGATATCCAGCACTCTTGCACATTATGTTACCAGGACCCCGATGTTTTGAATCTGTCCGCATCTACTGACTCAAAGGGATGCATGAGCAGGAGTTTGCAGTATAGAAAGAAAAATAGTTTAATACTGAATTGGCCAATCTTGAGGTGGGGAGCTAATGCTTAAGACCTGACTTCTTAATGACCTATAGGTTGCAGAGTATATAGGGAAGAAATCACAAGACACGGTGGGTTAGGAGTTTGAGGTTGTACTGGGAGCTGATTGGTTGGAGGTGAGGTAAGGGTAATAAGTAATTTTGCAGGTCTTTAGGACAGCTCTGAGTTCTGTTCTGGTGTGGCTCTGTCCCATCTCATGAGAAAGGAGCCAGGGTATAGTTCTACCTTAAGGCTCAGGAGCTGTAACATAACCTAGGTCAGATCTGTGACCATTAGTCAGATCTAGCTATTGTTTTCTGCTGCCTCATGGGTTGCTGATTATCCAGGGAAAATGCAGGATCTCTGAGCAGTATATATATATGTGTGTGTGTGTCGTCGTCGGCAGCCGTCCGTCTTGAGAGACGATGGCGTAGCTTCTTGAAAGTCTATCTGCACCGCCGAGAATGGCTGTGCAGTCCGACTCGGGAGTGACAATCCCTGCCGCACTTGTTACAGGTGAAGGCAGATGGCCGTTGTTGCTGCTGTTGACGCTGCTTCCGCCTCGATCTTTTCTGGACCGCCTCCTCGTTGCGCGCAGCCTCTGCGCGTGACGTACCTTGCCTGACCGCGAGCCTCCAGGCTAGGCGGTTGTCTGCTTGAACTTCCCATGTGTTGAGATTGATGGAGCATTGTGTCATGTCCTTTTTGCAGATGTCTTTGAACCGCAGTTTTGGGCGCCCTGTCATCCTCTGGCCTTCTGCTAGCTCGCCGTAGAGGAGGTCTTTGGGAATACGGCCTGCATCCATTCTTTTGACATGGCCGAGCCACCTGAGGCGTCTCTCACTAAGAACTGCATGCAAACTGCTCATGTTGGCTCGCTTCAGCACCTCGGTGTTGGGAACCTTATCCTGCCAGGCGACATGCAGGACGCGTCGCAGGCACCTCATGTGGAAGCTGTTGAGTTTCCTTTCGTGCCTTGCGTAGGTGGTCCACGTCTCGCTGCCATAGAGGAGAGTGCTGAGTACGCAGGCTTGGTAGATGCGCAGTCTGGTTTTCTCAGTGAGGCTGGAATTGTTCCACGCTCGCCGGTTCAGTCTGGCCATAACTGTGGCTGCCCTGGCGATTCTCCGGTTGACCTCCAAGTCAACTGACAGAGAGCTCGAGATGGTGGACCCGAGGTAAGTGAAGTCGTTGACAACCTCCAGGGTGTATCCGTCGATGGTGATGCATGGGGGAGTCCCCGTGCCTTGAGCCATAACGTTCGTCTTCGTCAGGCTGATGGCTAGTCTGAACTCCTTGCATGCGTGGGAAAGGCAAGTGACTAGCTGCTGGAGTCCCTCTTCGGAGTGTGATGTCAAGGCTGCGTCGTCGGCGAAGAGCATCTCACGGATGAGCACCTCTTTGACTTTGGTCTTGGCTCGTAGACGGGCCAGGTTGTAGAGCTTGCCATTGGATCTGGTGTGAATGAAGACACCCTCGCTGCACTCCTTAAAGGTGTATTGGAGGAGCATGGAGAAGAAGATTCTGAACAGCGAGGACGCAGCCCTGCTTTACTCCGCTGCTGACTGGAAAGGCCTCAGAGGTTGCGCTGTTGTAGGACATGGTGCTGTGCATGTTGTGGTGAAAGGACATGACCACAGCAAGCAGATGTGGTGGACAGCCAATCTTCCGTAGCAAGCTGAAGAGTCCGCTTCGACTGACCAGATCAAACGCCTTCGTGAGGTCGATAAAGGCGAGGTAGAGTGGTTTATGCTGCTCGTGACACTTCTCCTGCAGCTGGCGTAGGGAGAAGATCATGTCCACTGTTGATCGGCCAGCTCTGAAGCCACACTGGGACTCTGGGTAGACGCGGGAAGCAAGGGTCTGCAGGCGGGCAAGAGCGACCCGGGCGAATACTTTGCCGACGACGCTGAGGAGAGAGATGCCCCGGTAGTTGTTGCAGTCGCTGCGGTCTCCTTTGTTCTTGTACATGGTGATAATGTTGGCGTCTCTCATATCCTGGGGGATGTAACCCTCCTTCCAGCAGAGACAGAGTAGATGGTGGAGCGGCTGTAGCAGGACTGGTTTCCCGCTCTTTAGGATTTCTGGAGGGATTCCGTCGCTTCCTGGTGCTTTCCCGCAAGCGAGGCGGTCGATGGCTTTGCCGAGCTCTGCCGCAGTAGGTGGGGTGTCTAGCTCCTCCATGACTGGTAGGTCTGGGATGGCGTTAAGAGCAGTGTCTGTTACGGTGTTCCTCGTCGCGTACAGCTCGAGGTAGTGCTCGGTCCACCGCCGCATTTGCTGTTCCTAGTCAGTGATGACCTCTCCTGTCTTGGACTTAAGGGGGGCGATCTTGGAGGGGATTGGGCCTGTTGCCTTCTTGATACCCTCATACATTCCCCGTGCGTTGCCTATATCGGCGGCTTCCTGGATGCTTCTGCACAGGTTTAGCCAATAGGTGTTGGCACAGTGGCGGGCGGTCTTCTGGGCTTTGTTCCTGGCAGCCCGTAGAGCTTGAAGTGTACTGGGAGTGGGCGTGGCCTTGTAAGCCAGTAGGGCCTTCCTCTTAGCCTCGATCATGGGTTCCATTTCTTCCCAGTGAGCCTCGTACCAGTCAGTGTTCTTCTGCTCTTTCTTCCCATAAGCAATAATGGCAGAGTTGTATATGGCATCGCGGAGACGTGACCAATTGAATTCGATAATGTCCTCTGCCGCCATTCCCTCGCCGAGTGCATCTTCCATCCTGTTGATGAATTGCTGGGTCTTAACTGGGTTGCTGGCACAACTGGTGTTGATGCGTGGGCGACCCTTCATCTTGGAGTGGTGCAACCTCTTCGACGTTATGCGCACCTTGCTTACCACGAGGGCATGGTCCGTGTCGCAGTCTGCACTGTGGTAGCTGCGGGTGAGGAGGGTGCTGCCAATATCCGTTCTTCTGGTGATGACGAGGTCAAGCTGGTGCCAGTGGTGGAAGCGGGGGTGCCTCCATGATACCTGGTGGATCTCTTTGCACTTGAAGAATGTGTTTGTCACGCACAGGCCGTGGTGACACGAAAGCTCAAGTAGTCGCTGACCATTCTCATTGATCTTTCCTCTCCCAAAGTTTCCGAGGCAGGTGGGCCAGGCCATGTGGTCGGCTCCTACTCTTGCGTTGAAGTCTCCAAGGAGATAAAGAGCGTTACTTCTGGGGATCTTGGATAACACTTCGTCCAGTGCATGGTAGAACTGTTCTTTCTCTTCGGTGGTGGCGCAGAGGGTTGGGGCGTACGCGCTAAGAATGCTGACTGGGCCGAAAGTTGTTGACAATCGGAGGGTAAGTAATCTCTCTGTGCCTCCTGTGGGTGGCTCTATGGAGTTAACAAGCGTGTTCTTCACAGCGAACCCAACACCGTGCTGTCTTGGTTGGTCCGGAGACTTCCCTTGCCAGTAGAAGGTGTAGTTGGTTTCTCTGATAGTTCCGTTGTCGGCCAACCGGGTCTCCTGTAGAGCCGCAATGTCGATGTTTAGTCGTGCCAGTTCCCTGTCGATGACGGCGGTTTTCCTGGCATCATTGATCCACGGAAGGTCTGCAGTAAGTCCGGGACACATGGTCCTGATGTTCCAGCTAGCGAGGCGAAGAGCTGGAGGCTTCTTTCTTGTTTTTTGCTTGGAATTGCCTGGTGCGAGTGTTTTGTGGCCCACTTTTCCAGAGATGCCTCTCTGATCCCCACGCACCCAGTGGGGCAGGCGAGCCATGGTGAGACGGCACCTAATTGGCTGGGGGCTGCCCAGCTTGAGGCGGGCGGTAGCTGTCCAGTGAGGTGCGATGACCTCTCCCACCGTCAGAGGAGACCCCTGGCGCTCATTTCCTTCGCCAATTGGATGAGCTTATAACCGGTATCTGTCTCCTCCTGTGTTGAGTCAACATCTTGCGATGACGCTGGAGTGTCCTCTCCAGTGAAGCTACAAAGCCTGGGCAGGGTGATATGGAGGGCCAGCTGTTGCCCATGCAGCAGACCCCCACTCTCTTCGCAGCTGAAGGATCCAAGGGGAAAGACAGAGTCAATACAGCTTGGCTTCAGGTGCGCCGCAGGAGTTGCCGGTGTTGACTACAACGTCAAACCGCCTTAGGGACTCCGGCTCCGGATTTTCTGTCGGGGTTTACTCCCTTAGCCTTTCCCCTGAAGAGGTATGCTGCAAGGCAACGGAGGTTTTTTGGAGTCAGAGTTTTCCTTCTCTGATGTGCCCTGACTGGAAGATCGGACCAGCGACACTTAGCTCGCAGGTCGACGCTCAATCCACTGAGCCAAACCAGCCAGGGTAATGTGTGTGTGTGTATATATATATATATATATATATATATATATATATAGAGAGAGAGAGAGAGAGAGAGAGAGAGAGAGAGAGAGATGTGATTTCTAGAGCTAAGATTTAATACTAAATTTAATCAAGATCATAAGGACCCTCGGTTTCAATCGGTTGCATTTTATTTCTTTGATCTTCATAATTTAAAAATTTTTTGTCTCACCAGAGTTAAGAAGCATTTTAAAACATTTCAAACCACTATATAACATATAGTTAAGAAACAAAATTCCTGCCTTATTATTTAGCAGCTATAGGCCTAGCTGTATGAGACATTAATATCCCCATATTTGACATGGGAATCAGACTGCCTCCATTGCAGAGATTCTGGGAAAATCATCTCATACCCAAGGAAACACTCTTTATGTGCATGCAAATGAAAGGTGTCATAAAGATTTCATCTAAAAGATAGATAATCCTCATGCCTAGGGGACTACATTAAATATTACAGGGGGGAAAATGAAGTAAAAAAGTTAATTCTGCATGAATAGGTGCTATATTAATAATAATAAATGGTAATTCTAGATTGCCAGATTTAGGATAATTATTTTAATTATATGTTTCACCATCTGGATGACAGTCCTGGGTGTTTACACAAGTTTTCAATTAGTATTTTGAGGAAGTGCCAAGAAAAATTCTCTGTGAGCATAAAATCTCTCTCTCTTCTTTCATAATAATTTCTGTTTATTTTCCCTTTTAATTTTAGGGTTTAAAAAACCCTAAATACAATTGCAATGACAGTAGAGTCAACAACTTGGGAATGAACCCTGGCTCTGCTACTTACTAGGTAACAGTGTGACTTCCTGGTGCCTCAGTTTCTTTGTGTATAAAACTGCAAAGCGCATATTTCATCAGGTTGTAGGAAAGATACAATATGAGAGAGTATCAGATCGTGGCACAGTGTCTGGCCCATAGAAGAAGTTCTATCCATTATGTCCCTTGTTAACAATGGCAAACACAATGTTTGGAAGGTCGCAAAGCTATTCTGGGCAACACATCTAATTGTATCCTCACATCAACCCTGCAAGTTGCAGATGATTCACTCTTCTTTTACAGAGGTGAAAACCATGCTTCTAGGAGGTTACATAATGCACTCCTTGTCTCTCAGTTGCAAGGGGCTCCAAACTGAAGGCAACTTTTCTGATTCCTGTTACACTTTTTCCTTACTGAAGTAGGGTGTTTCCCAGTGCAAATGGCTTCTATTAAAGATTTCCCTAAGAACAGGTTTAATGAAAGTATTGGGAACAGATCAGAAAGAACTCACAATAGCTGACATTCATGCATGGCACTGCAGAGTTGTTTCTCAATTGAATCTTCCCTTGTACCATATGTTCTAGGTTTTGCTCTTCTCAGCTGTCAGAGAAGGGCTCCACATCCAGAATCATCTGTCCACAAGCCTGTGTCTTTTGCTACAAGTACTTAAGGAAATCAAGAATGGGGGTCATAGATGAAAGGTGGAGTTCTTTAAATCTGAATGCATCTCTTAACCTCACCTTCCTTTGGAATACAATACAAAGCATCCACTGGTAACACATGGCAAAAAAGCAATGATCAACTTGTGAGATATGGGCAATAAAGATATTTTAAGGTGCTTGCAAAAGATTTTCTGTAAGTATAGGCCTGACTTGGCAATGCAAAGCTGAGCTTCTCCACACACCAGGGAGGAAAAGATGGTAACAGCAGATCATTGCCTCTCTCTTGATATTGAGTGATTTGCAATCTGAAAGTGAAGTTGGACTGGAAAGGGAGAGAGAGATAACAAGGAAAAAAATATTCAATTTGAAGTTGCCTTCAAGGAAAAAATGTCAATCCGGAAAATGATTTTATCAGGTTTGAAATGCAAATGCAATAAAATCCCTGACATATTTGGATTGGTAAAATAATATATTTCAGGATCAGGTGAAGAGAGGCTTCTAATGCAGAGGAAGCTGTGGGTAGTGTCTGGCTGCAGTTAGAATATAAAAACCACTATCTTAGAAAAAATAAAATTCTTAACACTACATAGGAACAACAAATATAGCCTTAATCAAACCTTTTTCTGTGACTATCATGGGGAGACATATAAGAAAGAAGTTCTTAGAGCAATATGGTCTCTGTATCCCTTGTAGGTAGACAACTTTTGGGTGTCTGGTCATCCTACAGGTAGTCCCTCTCCTCTAATGACTTCCCGCCACCCTCAGAGGTGGGCTTCTGTTGTCACATGTGTATGAAATGACCTTGGTAATCATCTCCCTCCTCCACTGAGTTGGCTCTATCAGGAGTAACACCTCACCCAATAGGAGCAAGTAAGATGGCAAATCCTTGATATTTCAAAATAGAGGGTCAACTGGGGCTGAGGAGGTGTGAAGATAAGTATGGCTTCAGACAGAGCAAAATAAAACAAATATGCAGATGCAGAGAAACATGAGAAACAGAGCAGACATCACATGGAGCTCACAGAAATGGAGAGGCAACCTTTGCTAACAATGCCTTTTCAGGTCCAGGTTTGAGCCCCTTGAGGCTTGGCTGTATTCATGGTTTCCTCATCTTTGCCTGTGTCAGTTTAGGTTAGAAAGGTCTTGGCTGATGCAATGCTGCCCATCTCTTACAGAGTGGTGCTTCAATGCGTTTTTGTGAATAAATGGAATAACAGTGCTTTGCTACTTATTGCTAATCTTGAATGTTAACTTCACTTTTTGATCTTTTTGGTCTCTAATAGATCTACTGTTCTTGGCCTTCCTTCTATTTAACTATAGTGTAGATGGATTTTTAAAATAGAGCTCTTCAAGTAAATCCTGTGTAGATCCAAGGAAATTTTCTTTGGTGCCACTATACTTAAGTAGTAGGTGGTGTAACCCCGTGATTGGAAATTATTAACCAGCAATTGAGCCTCATGGGCAACAGTTTCATGACCCTAGATCTTGAGTCTTGCTTGGGTCTGGCACTTCATTGGCAAGACTCAGAGTCAGAATTCAACTCTTCTTTAAATCAGTCTTTGAAGCTTGAGCGATGTGCCATTCTGTGTAAAGCATAATGGTCAGGAAGTTCATAGTTATATCTGCAAGTACAAGGAGGGGAGCATCTATGAATTTTTACACACACACTATCAACAGAGCCTGTGATGACAGCAAACAAACTGGGAAACAAAACTTCAGTGTAATAGTGATCTGTATTAAGTGGGGAAATGACTGGAATGGAAGAAGTGAGGTACATCGTGTGCAGTGCCCCCCCCCAAACCGTGTATTACACATTCAGTCTCCATAGTCTTCTTCAAGAGAGAAGGTGAAAACTGGAATTGTTCAATAGAAGACAAGCAGAATGGGAATAACACTGAAAGTTTACCATAAAAAAAAATAATAATGAAAGGAAATGAGAATTTTGGAGGGGAGGAGAGGCTCTTAGAAATATAATTATCTTCTTTAGTATCAGAACCTCAGTTTACTGGGAGAGAAAATAAACAGCGAAACTCTGTGCTTGTTACTAGGATGGAAGCTTAGGGAGACAAAGTCAGGAGCCACATCAGGATGATGCTCATATAATAATCAGAAACTGTGTTCTCCGAATCTCAGTCATTTTTACACCACCTGCACTGTATCTGCAGAATACCTATGCTAGTTTTTGTCCATTTTTCCTTAAATTGGCTTTTTTATTAAGTATAAATAAATGCATTTGAAAAAGATACCTTCTAGCATCACCATAAATGAAAACTGGGCACCATTTATCATTAAAAGGAGTGAAGAATAAAAACATAACAAATAAGATAAAAAAATGTTATGGAATTTCAGCTGGTCTGAGGGCTGCTATCTCATTAGGAAGTGTTAGAGAGGTGTGAAAGACAAGAGTATGTCATCTCCTTGCTGTTGGAAATGCTAAAGAACTAAGAAGGAGATAATTTTTGCTCTAGAAGTCACTAATATCATTTAATGTTTCATCCTCTGTATCTAAAATCTCCACAGAGGGACTCCCATACTTTGGGAAACACCAGCTTGTCCAATGATGGGTCATTTAGCAAACAGGAAGTTTCGAGTCAAAGAAGTATCATTCTAAAGGAACTTCCAGAGAGTCATCAGGGATGCTTCTGAGCAGGTTACCTGGCTACAAAGAACCCTCTTGGCTCAGGGCAATGATGGTCCCATAATTTATTGAGTTAGGCTTCCCATAGAAAACCTGGACTTTGCCTCCACCCAGTCCCATGAATGAGGCTCCTGGGCTGCTCTCTGATGCCTGCATGTTGATTGTGCACCACAATTAAAGCTTGCTGTCTTCCAAGACAAATGGGAGAGGGGTTGTTCGCGATCTGGCTGGCAGGCATACAAATCTGGCTGTGTAGCACTTGTGGCAGCTCCTCATTCCTCAGTGTCACCGTCGATCTTGTATAACTTGCATTGTTTCATTTTCCTAGCAATGCAGTAATGATTTCCTACTGATCGAATGGGGAACGTTGCCAAGATGTGTCTGCTCTAGTGGGAATGAGGAATCCTGGGTGCCAGTTCTCAGCGGGGCAGGTGGCACCCAGTAAGAAGTCATTGGCCTTTTCACTTCTCCTGCCCAAATCAAGAGTGGATGGGGAACGGGTGTCCCTCTTTGATGGAGATTGTCTTTGAGGGGGACATCCCCCGCTCTACTATTCTTGAATTTTATGGCTGGACTAACAATAAAACTGACATGACAGTTAACAGGGGAAAAACCAATTTAATACGTGCACACAGGAGATCATAAGTGAAACCCCCAGAAATGATGAACCAGACAGCCTTTTTATGCTTTTTAGACAAAGAAACAATACATTGGTGAAGAATTGACAGGACAAAGACATTTCGGTTTGAGTGCTCATTAGTGATGAACCTAAACAAAGTCTGGGCTTGGGTAGTGAGTCAGTGAAGAGGTAACGAGGTTTGTTTATGTGAGCCTTTTGGCCATGGGCTCCTTATCTGTAGTGCTCTGGGTGTCATTCTTCACCCCACTGCTACAGTGAGCGGGCACCTTCACAGGGGTAGTCTATTTCCTGCATCCAAGGAGCCGAGGGGGGTAAATGTACCCTTTAGGCCCTGGCTACCTGTCAAGTAACTTTAACTCAAAGTAGTCAATATGGCACCAGGGGATACTTTGGGTGGCCTGCCCTGAGCCCTGGCAAGATGATGAAGGCCATGTCAAACACAGTGGAAAATCGTGTGGCCTCTGAAACCAGACATAGCTGAGCTGACGTGCCAACCCTGTCATACACTGTTATGAAAACTTGGGTGACTAAGTGATTTAATCTCTTTAAGCCCCAATTTCTTCATGAATAAAATGAGGTTAATAAAAGAGCAACTCACAAGACCGTTATGAGCAATGACTGAGATAACTTAAAGGAAGTGTTTGTAAAACATCTGCATAGCTCCTCTTCTCCCTTTATAATACGCCGGTGCTGCAAGACAGAGGGAGGGGCAGGAGTAAACCAGGATCCTGCCTTATCATCAGCTCACCTCATGTCATCATTCTCAGGGGAGATGGGGCTGAGAATTCTGACAAGGTGCTCTGTGTCGATTTGGGGGAGACTAAGATCAACAAAGAAACCAGGCCTTTTTTCCCTAACTTTGTATGGCACACATTTATTCATTTATTTAGCAAATATTTCTATCAAGCAACTACCATATGCTAGGCATAGTATTATCACTGTGGATTCATTGATGAGAATGGTTTGCATGATCTTTGTGCTCGCTGAGCTTATAATCTACTGGGATGACGAAGACTCACCTTGACTTAGTAAAAGCACATGTGCTGAGAGTTTTAAACAGTGACAAACACAATGGGTTTCTGTTACAGGGAGATCCAACACTGTCTGCAGAGTCAGGAAATATTCCTAGGAGTGGGCAATTTTTTAATCCAAGCCCTGAATAATGAATTCATTCAGCTAAGTGGTGAGGTGTAGTGGGAGAGGAGAGGGCTGGATCATTGGAGGAATAAAAATAAGTTCAGCCTGTCTAGGGGGGCCCTCTAAGCATAGCCAAATTTTCATTTTGCTGATTAAGTACATCTTTTAAAGCAGCTATTTAATATCATAATTTCATGGAAGAAAGAACATTTTAACACCAGGAAAATAAGGAGACACCATTAAATTAATGACAGCCCTTTAAATTGAATAAATTCAGTGTTATAAAATATATACTTTGTTTTGCTTACTTTTGCTTAAAAGCGTTTCTCTGACCACCACTGTAGGTTTCCAAGGGAGGCAGGGAAATGGTAAAATCATTCTTACTAAGTAGAGCTTTTGGTCTCAAATTGATAACTTACTTTTTTCTACCAGCCATGTGACCCAGAAGATGAATGAATAGCTAAGACTTGCATTCATTCACCCATTCATTCATTCAACAATAATTTTTGAGCTCCACAGATATGCCAGACACTGTGTAAAAAAGGACAGTAGGAACTGAAGAAGACAATATTTATCTCCAAGTAAGTGCATGTTTCTTTCTCTGTCAGGTTGCTAGAGTTGGGGCAGAGACAATATAAACTGAAGGAGCCATTCTAGATTTCAATCTCAGCTATCATTAAATTCAATTCACTGCTGGCTTCAAATGTTTTCAGAGTGGAATCAGAACTTATCCCTCAATGAAGTTTGGGATCTAAGCACTGAACAGATTCTAGAGATCTCGCTCTCCTTTGGAGACCAGCCACCAGCCCTCCAGGCCACTGAGATCAGTTTGATGTGAACCCCTCCCTGGCTTTCTGTGCCTCAGGTGATTTCTCCCCACTTGGCTGCCCTGCCCCCAGGGTCAGGAAGCTGCTGCCAGTGCCTGGTGAAGGCCCTCTGTGTGTTGGAGGATGTGTCTCAGCCCTCAGCCCTACCCTAACCTTGTCACCAGTCATGCCAAACACCTCGGGCCCTGGGTTTTCTCTCCACTCCTCTGATCATTAGCAGCCCATTGCCTTACATGCTGAAAAGGATCCACATGCCTTGGAATTCCTCTAAGCCCTCCCCTTTCACTCCCAGCCTTCAATGTGCAACCTCTGTGTATGAAATGGAACCCCCGCAAGACAAACGGTCTTCAGGCAGGCGCAGACTCATCCTTTGATTGGAGTTCCACACATTCTGATTTATCACACTGACCACAGGTCTGTTAAAAGTTGGGCTGACTTCTTTCAATCTATAGCAGGATTTCTCCTCCTGCCTTGCCCAGGGGAAAAAAGAAGCCGTGAGTTTCTTCTCTTATATATATAGCTCAGCTCTTTCTAGCTTTCAGTTTAAGTTTCTGCCATCTCTAGATCTCTCTCTTCCTTTCCTCCCTTCCCTTTCCCTTCTCTGCCTCTCTCATCTCTCTCTCTCTCTCTCTCTCTCTCTCTCTGAAGCATAGTAAATAAAGTCAATTCTATATACTGCCCTTCTCAATGACATTTTACTACCTCATCCCCAGAGGTAATAAATAATTTTTAATATATGGTCTATATCTTACATACTTTGACTAACCATAAAAACATAGAGTTGTAGTGTTATTAAGTTAAATAAAGTACATATACTATGCATAGCATTATGACTTTGTTCACGCTAGATTGTTTTTGAGAATTTCCATGCTAACACAAGCAGATCTAGTTCCTTGATTGCATCTTCAGTTCACGTTTCCATTCTATGAATATGCCAGTATGTATTTAACTGTTGCCATCCTGATGGACATATGAACTGTTCCCCACCCCCAAAGGGTTGAGGATATAAGCAAAGAAAAAGGGGAAAAGTAACATTAGGTAATTTGAGAGTTGTTTTGCATCAGACATTATTCTAGGACTGTGGACATAGGAAAGACATAATACATTTACAGTCCCATTGGAGAGACAGGGAGGTAAGCAATAATTTAATTTGCATTTTAGGAAGATTAATCTTGCAGTACACAGGGCATATGGGAAGGAGTAGTTATAAACAAGGGACCAAAATAGAAACATCTGTAATGATCTGGAGAGGTACAGATGAGGCACTAAAGAAATCTAAATTAAAGCAATGGTGGTGAGTAAGAATAATACGGACATAAGCCCAATATAGCTCACACACTGAGGTGGGTATCAGAGGTGGAAAATGGGCTGACACTTGTCTTTCCTCCAAACCTCCATTTGCCCACCAAGCCACACCACATGTTGTCCAGATAGTTAAAGGGACACTTTGTGGAGAGGAGAGACTAGATGTTTGGGATAAAATACTGTGTGGCTCACAGCGCCTTCTCTTAAGAAGCTCAGTGGACTTAAAAAGTCAGTGGGAAAGATTAACATACTGACTTTATAATGTATGGCAAAAGTGCATTGTATTGTCTACAGCTGTGTGTCTGAGCCCAACATTAAATGGGTGCAAAGCATGAACAGCTGAGTCAGACAGCGACTGTGCAGGCATATTTCCAAGATGGTATCATTTCAGCTGAGACAAAAGGACAAGTAGGATGAAAGCAGAAGAAGAAAAAACAATGGGTTCAATCACATTCTAGTTATAAGAAAGAATTTGCAGGATTATATGACCAGGACAACCAGTTATGTGGTGATTACTATGTGCCAGGCACAGTTCTAAGTTTCTTTCATCCTCACAACAACCCTGTAAAATAGGTAGGTAGTCTTATCGCTATTACTCCTAGTTTCTGGAAGAGAAAAGGGAAGCACAAGGAGGTTAAAGTCACACAGCTAATCAGTGACACAGGGAGGAATTAAACCCTAACAGCATGGCTCAGGGACCATGCTTTCAATCCATGTTCTAATGAACATTCACTGTGATGACATGCAGCCTGGTGGCCTGTATTTCAACTCAAGATTCAGTGGGGTTTTCTGGGTGAACGTGTCAGGTAGAAAGAATGCGAAATAGGGCAGGGGGTGGGGAGGAGTGAGGACTATCTCAGTGAAGGAAGACCAAATGGGTGTGTCACAGAAACTGGAGAAGCTAAGGCTAGGGAGGAAGGGATGATGAGAAAGGGAGGTAGTACCTAGAGTCAACATTCCAGTGTTGCCTCAGGCTGATGCTGCTCTCAGCCTGCAATTGTGGCTCCTCTGTTCCTTGTTATCAAATTCCACCTTGATGCACGTGACTCCCCTCCCTTAGCAATTCTCTCACTTCCTAGGCTGCATAGCCAACTGTTTTCTGAACTTTTTTCACCTGGAAAACTTCCAGTCCCCCTGGTTTTAGAGCAGTCACTGTGCACATGCCCTGTTCCTTCCTTCCTCTTCCTTTCTTTCCTTCCCTCTTTCTTCACACACTGGATGAGCAACTACTAATTACAAAATGGTGAATTTGTTATGCCGAAGAAGACAGGAAGGTGTGGAATCAGTAGTTACAGACATGGGTCACCTATAAATTTCCTCTTCTGAGAGCTTGCAGTCCAATAGAAAAAAATGAACAAGCAAAAATAATTGATCCTGACACATTTACTTCCCCATCAGAGAAGTCCTGAGAAGTTGCTCTGTGACATCAGGAAATTGGGGGCTGTAGAGATATTTTCTTTTTATGTAATGCTCAAATTGAAAGAAAGCTTAGAAATAATTGTCTTTTCATTCCTGTCTTTGTGTTTCAGCCCTTGTCTTCCCAGAGTTTTTGAATATAGAGCTTGCTTTGTCTGAACAATTCATAGATCTATGATAATAAAATATAGCTATCACTATGATTAATGAAATACAAGTTAACAGTAATACCTAAGACTTACATTGCATTTCCTATTCTCTGGCAATTTTTCTAAATGCTTTTCCAAATAGAAATTCCTTTGTTCTTTGCAGTCATCTTGTGAGGAAGGTACTATTATTCTCCAAACAGTTTACACAAAACAGCACCCCTCACACCCATCACTCTCTATTATTGTCCTGATTTTCCATCACCTGCATTATGATACATTTGGATTTTGGCTTATTGTCTGTCTCTCTCCTATAAGATGAAAGCTTCCTGAGGACACACATTTTGTCTTGTTGAAAGTTCCAGTCCCCAGGACTAGAGTAGTACCCAGTGACAGCAGGAACTCACTAAACATTGCGTGTTGTTCAAGACCATTCCAAGCAGATGAAAGATCAAGTGCAAAGGTTCTGAGATTGGAAGTAGCTTGGCTTGTTTGAGGAATGGTGTGACCAGGATAGAGCAAGTATGGGACCAAGTGGGTCAGATCAAGTAGCTGAGGAAGTC
This sequence comes from Furipterus horrens, assembly GCF_987537825.1. Classification (NCBI taxonomy): domain Eukaryota; kingdom Metazoa; phylum Chordata; class Mammalia; order Chiroptera; family Furipteridae; genus Furipterus; species Furipterus horrens. The sequence goes on along the minus strand of NW_028327175.1, from coordinate 112,076,568 downwards.
AGAGCCAAGTCAGTCAGGCCCTTCTGGACTACAGCAAAGACTGATAGAAGACACTGTGGGCCAGTGATGTGGTCTAATTGGCATTTAAAATATAATTCTTGATGTCTGTGGCAAAGAGCCTGCATGAAGAGTAGGATGGTAAGGACTGTTAGGCAGACTAGTTCAGAGGCATTTGCAGTATGTAATTCAATCAAGCAAGAGATGGTGGTGGCTTGAACTGTGATGGTAAGGGCAGGGGGCTCCAAGATGGTCAGATACAGGATGTATTTTGAAAGCAGAGCTGAATAAACATTATAGTTTGGGCATAAGATAATGAGAGCAATTAAGAATGACTTCTACATTTTTGGCCAATTTTTCTCCATGGATTTCTGGTTTTTTTAAACCAATTTTCTACCCACTTTGATATTTGTCACATTTTCTCTTCAGCCTCCTCCTGTCAATTTTACTGCTTTCTTTCCTTCTTGGGCTTATGAAGATATCCATCCCACTAGAGGAGATCATCAATAAAAATCACCTCACTTGATGCTGTGATTAGTTGAGAAAAATGCTCTGCCTTACCTGAGCTTTTGCCAAGTCGACATCATATTCTTTTACTGCTAGCATTTCAGACGTCAGGGAGTGGTTTTCAAATGATAAATGATTAAATTTTTCTATAATGAGGGAATTCTGGGAGAAGTTTCAGCAGGCAGTGCAGACTTTTTAAAGTAAACACCCCTATAACATTGAGTAGGACAAGTCCATGGTTCTTCCTACGACATTTGGGTAGGATGTTAGAATTGCAACGAGACACTTAAGGATGGGGAATGACTTGGGTATAGGTCAGTAATTCACATTCACCTATTGTGTTGCCGGTATCCTTTTTTTTTTTTTCTGATAACAGAATATCTATCCTTCCTTTGCAAAAGTTTTCATCCTGACCCATCTGTTTTCTTAACCAATGAAATGGCCATGTGACTGCAGCTAATTGCTTAGAGCATACCATTCTCCTGGACATAGCTATTGATCCAGGACCATGAATATGACCCAAAAAAGCCAATTGGGGATTGATAAGGCCACTAGGAAAGAAACAATTTCTCTTCTTCTAAGATTGTGAAGTCTGTAAGTCTGGAAATCACTTGGAGAGAGTATGGTTGAGAAATCGACAAAGAGAAAACTGGACCTAAGAGATGGGCATGGGGAGAGGAAGAGATAGAGGAGAGAGACAGAGAGAGAGAGAGAGAAACAGAGAGAGAGACAGAGAGAGAGAGAACAACAGCATTTGAGCCCCTCCAGGAAATTATACCTGAATTCATTCCTATACAAGGAACTTGCAGTTGCATGAGTCAACAAAGTGTTCTCATTCCCAGTCCCCTCCCTTTGTTGTTGTTGCTTAATCTACTCTTAGCTTGCTTTCTCTCACATGCAACTAAGAATCTGAACTGATTTGCCAAAAACTTATATGAGTGTAGGGTCAGGTGCCTTCCCAAAATCTCATTGCAAGGACAGAGATAGGTTAATGTTGGCTCCACTTTCGAATATCTATGACCGGCACCTGTGGTCTGGAAGTATAGCAGGAAGGCCACTGGCGTAGGAGTCAAGAAGGTAGAGCTCTAACTCCTGCTCTGCAACTGACTTGCTGTGTCATTGTGGATGCTGCTGCACCTCCAAGGGCCTCCATTTCACTCCAGGCCAACCTTCACGTGTAGAGAGATCGAAAATCAAAATAGTGAGGACTGTAATCAGGCACATTATTTTAAAACTTGGCTCTTGAATGTAAAAGTTGAATGATGGTGAACCAAAAAAAAAAAATCCCACATTTTAGATTCTTCATCTATAAAAATAAAGATGAAAGTAGTAACTAAAAATGAAAATGAAAAAAGTTCATGTATTGATCATGGTGTTCCATATATAGTGAATTTCAATACATGTAAGTTAATGTTATTACTTTACTAAGACATGGGGGAATTGGTAAATATTCAAGACTTAGCAGATGTTATATGCATAATCCCAGCCATTGTGTGTGTGTGCATGTGTGAGAGAGGACAGAGAGAAAAACAGAGAGAGGCAGACAGAGTTGGCAGTCGTTATCTAGCATATTCACAATACAGCAATTTTGTACTAAATTTTATCTCTGATACTATTATTGAGTGGTCTTTTGGTTGACCATATTTTTTACTTCCTTTTTCTTTTTCCGCTCCTTTTATTCAACAGTTTATTGAATCCATACAAAGTAGCAAGCATTTTCCTATGAGTGAAGTATAAAAAGAGCAAATTCATGAACATCTTTCCCTCTTGGAGCTTAATATTTACTGTAGCCTCTGTGATGATTTGTCCTGGAACCACCACCCACATCACTTTGTCACAGGGCATTCAGACTGAGCTCTTCTCGAGTGTTTATCTGGGTCATCAACACTCCCTCCACTAGAACAAATATAGGAGGTAACACATCTATGGGAGCTAGTGGAGTGTGGACAGTCAAGCATGCATGTTCTAAGCTTTGGCCATTGCAGTTCTAGAAGGATCAGGTAGCTGCCCCCGGGAGAGGACCCACACCTTGTTTACCTAGGAAAATTAAAATAGATACAACCAAAAAGGCATCACTTTATTTGCCCCAGATCTCACACTACAAACCAGATCAACCGTGCCTGGATCTTTCTGTGACAGGGATGAATTATAAACCAAGGGCTGCATTTGTTCCTCATTTCTCTCCCCAGTAGGCCTTGCTGCACTCCCAGGTGCCCATGATGAAGATGTGATTACACTTGCACAGAAGGAGATATTTTAATACCTGCCAAAACCCTTGGTTCAGAACTCACTTTCCCAAGCAGCATGTCTGAGCACGGTGACTGCAGTGAATTATTAAGACCTTAAAGGGTTCGCCAAGAGGAGCATGTCATGGCAGGGGTGGGGATTGCTGGAGTGGAGCTGCAGCTGGAGTCTGATTGCCTTTCCTCCTTCCCACACCACCTGGCCTGAGCTTCAGTATCTCCTCTGGGAAATGTCTCCTGGGCCTATACAGGAAAGGTAGGATGGCATCAGGCGGGGGACTGCTGAGAATTTGGGGCATCCCATTTATCTTTGATGGTGAGAAGCAAGATGTGAGCAGATAATCTGGCTTCAAATCTCAGAAGCAGGGTTTTATAATTAAAATATGGGGGTTCTAGTATTAAAAAACACATACAGAGATACCTTCCTTCTCACGTGAAAACAATCACAGGCTGCCTCTTGTTCCAAGCACTTTTCAAGTATGTGTGCAGTTAATCCTCACAATAATTCTGTGAAGTAGGTGTATTTTTATCCCCAGACATAACTGGGGAAACTGAGGCCTATATACAGAAATTTGCATGAAGTGACATATTTAGAAAGAGTACAGCCAGGATTCAAACCCAAGTGGTCAGTTTTCTGGCTTGCACCGTGCTGTGTGGCCTCTTGCTCATAATGACAATAAAGATGAAGAACGTGGTGATGATGACTCCTGTGCCAAGTGCTCTGTCTACCTTATTTTATTTATTTCTCTTCAGCAACACCACCAGCTCACAGTTTTATCCTTATGTCACAGCTGTGCACGATAAGACTAAGATAAGCTAAATGATTTGCACAAAGTCACAGTTTAAAAAGAAATCAGAATCAAGATTTAAACCTAAATCTGTTCAACTCGAAAGTCCATGCTTTCTAAAATGCAGTATAGTGACTTCAGGTGAGCACTCTGTAATGGTGACACAGAGAAGCCCAAGACCTTCACAAACCCTCAAGTCCCTGAATGCCATGAGAGCAACATTCAAAGTTCCTGAAGAAAAGCAGATTGCTCCTGCAGAAAAAGGAGTCTGCAAATATAAAACTGAATTTTCATATGAAGCTCATCTCTGTGCAAGAACCACCACTTTCTTAATCCCCTGCCCTTTCTCATTCTTTCTATCCCCAACGCACTTGGTGGCTGCCCTGTGGGGGCCATTTCTTTCACATGGTAACAAGTTGAGAGCTCCGAGTGTGTAATGACGGGGTGAGAACAGCAGTGATATGTATGTAGAGGGCACTTAGCGTTGCCCACTAAGCAGGCACTTGCCCCGTAACCCGTGTTCCGCAAGAATAGATTACGATGCAGCGTGTGCCTAAAAGTAGAGAAAACACAAATTTTGAATCTGTGAATAATGATAATGATAACATTAGCTCTTATTTAGTGAAAACTTAGAGCCAGACCCCAGCCTAATTAATATCTACCTATCAAAGACTGATTGAACAAACTACAAAAAATCCACACAGGGGAGAACAATACAGCAGTGAAAATGAATGTATAATATCTCCATGGGTTGCTGTGGTGTGATCACCGGGATACATTTCAAAATTAAAAATCTAAAATAATATGTTTTCGAGGTGCTACCATTTGAGAAGGGGAATACGTATGAGTATGTGGTAACATGTTAAAAACAATGAAGAGACTTTTAAAATTCTAATGAGAGAAAAGGAAGGAGAAAAAACAATGGGAAACTAAAGGATAGAATCTTGGCTTTTTTTAAAGTATATTTTATTGATTATATTATTACAATAGTTTCAATTTTTTTCCCCTTTGCTCCCCTCCACCCACTACCCCACCTCCCCCAGCAATCTCTGCCCCCACCCAGTTCATGTCCATGGGTCATGCATACAAGCTCTCCGGCTTCACCCTTTCCCATATTCTTTTTTTTTTATGATTAACTAATTAATTAATTTTAATAACGGTAAAAAATGACAATCCCCCCCTCAGACTTAAGACCCTTTATAATCTTATAACGGACAATTGGCAAAGGTCTCATGCTCCTCTAGCTGCTTCAAGCTGGACATGGCTGTTGTCTTACCTACCCTTGGGTCCAGAAATCCCTAAAAGAGTGGGGGCGTGGAGGGAAGGGTGGTCTTCCCTAATGGGGAAGGATCTTGCAGACTCTAGGTGAGTTGGCTGTTCCCAGACCATGGCGTGCTTGGTTTAACAGGCTGGTATCCTTTTTGTATTCCAGCCACTTAGTTCAGCCATACCATTGAGTCTCAGGAGGCAGCAATGCAGACAGGATTAAGTGAGGCCTAAAGGTACAATCACTCAAAGACAGAAGATACTTGTTAATTTTTGCAACATAACCCACAAACCAGTCTCTAAATCTGTAAGACTGTCTTATTAAAAAGACATCCAGTTGTAAGGCATTTGACATTCTTCTTGCCTGTAAATTAGGCATCTTTGATGATGCCACAGACATAGTTTAACTTTCAAATGAAAACAAATTTTACATGGAAAAAAACTTTAAAGACAGTTAGCTGCAATACTTTATAGTCTACCACTGAGCATTGTGACTCCTTGAATCACAATCTTTCTCCTTAAGATTACCCTCCTTGTCATTAAAGGGACTGCATTAAGTCCAGTTTTAATTTATCCTATTCATTTGCATAAACACTACAAGAGCAGCAAATGATCACTTAAGATCTTTAAGTCTGCTTTGCTGGAACTTACACAAGGAACATTTAGAGTGACCTTCAGTCTGCCCTTCAGGGCACAGAAGCTGAACCACATACCTGGCATTCAGCCTTTCTTGTAAACACCTGTCTTTTCCAAGTCCTTAAGGTTTTCCATTGTGTCTTAAGGTTCCTTCTAGCCATCTTTTAGGAAAGTAACCTTCGTTCCTTCTCTGGAAAAATTGCTATGAACCACACAACCAACCAAGGTACCAGGCCTTTTTTCTCATGTGGTCTATCTTTGAAAATGTCCCATGTGCATTTGAAAAGAATGTATATTTTGCTTCTTTGGAGTGGAAAGTTCTATATATATCAGTTAGGTCCATGTGGTTTAGTGTGTTGTTCAATGCCTGTATATCCTTGGTGTTTCTTTGCTTTGATGATCTGTCTATTGTTGATAATGGAGTGTTGAAGTCCCCTACTATGAGTGTGTTGTTGTTGATATCCTTTTTGTGGTCTTCTAGTATTTGTTTTATGTATTTGGGTGCTCCTATGTTGGGTGCATATATGTTTATCAATGTCATATCTTCTTGATGGATTGTTCCTTTAAGTATTATGAAATATCCTTCTTTGTCTCTTTTTATTGCCCTTGCTTTGAAATCCATTTTGTCTGATATGAGGACTGCTACCCCAGCTTCTTTTTTCCGGTCCGTTTGCTTGGAATATTTTTTTAAATCCCTTTACTTTCAGTCTGTGTAAATCTTTTGTTTTGAGGTGTGTTTCTTGTAGACAGCAAATATGTGGGTCCTGTTTTCTTATCCATTCCATTACCCTATGTCTTTTAATTGGAGCATTTAATCCATTTACATTTAAGGTTATTATTGACGTGTATTTATTCATTGCCCTTTGTACTTCTGTTCCTCTCCTCTCTTGTTCTTTTCTTCTTTTTTCTTAGAATACACCCTTTAACATCTCTTGCAATGCTGGTTTGGTGGAGATGTATTCTGTCAGTCTTCCTTTGTCTGAGAAACTCCTTATTTCACCTTCTATTTTGAATGAGAGCCTTGCTGGGTAGAGTATTCTTGGTTGTAGGCCTTTGTTTTTCATTGCTTGAAATATTTTTGACCATTCCCTTCTGGCTTGTAATGTTTCTGTTGAGAAATCAGTTGATAGCCTTATCGGAGCTCCCTTGTATGTTATTTGCTGTTTTTCTCTTGGTGCTTTTAAGATTCTCTCTTTGTCTTGAAATGTTGCCATTTTAATTATGATATGCCTTGGAGTGAGTTTTTTGGGGTTCCTCTTCATTGGAACTCTCTATGCTTCCTGAACTTGTATAACTTTTTCTCTCATCAGGTTCGGAAAATTTTCTGCCACTATTTCTCCTATCAGTTTTTCAATTCCATGCTCCTTTTCTTCTCCCTCTCTAATTCCGATGATCTTGATATTATTTCTTCTCATGCTATCCTGTAATTCCCTTACATCTTGTTCATATTTTTTTAATCTTTTTTCATTTTGCTGTATTGTCTGGGAGTTCTTCTCTACATTATCTTCTAGCTCACTAATCCGATCCTCTGCTTTGTTTAGTCTGCCTTTGACTGATTCTACTGTGTTTTTCAGTTCAGAGATTGAATTCTTCAATTCTTCCTGGTTCTTGTTAACAGTTTCTATGTCTTTTTTTATGCTGGTGTAGTTCTCTGCAAGTTCCCTGTAATTTTCTTGGAGCTGCTGGTAACTTCCTTGGAGGTTGTCATAGTTGTTTTTAAGGATGTCGAGTATATTGAGCTTCTTTACCACCATTGTTTTGAATTCCATGTCTGACATTTGGGCTATGTCTATTTCATCTATCTCGCTTTCTGAGGATTCCTCTTTTCTTTTCATTGAGGGGTTATTTTTGCGTCTTACCATGTTGGATTCTTTTTGTTTGTTTTTATTTATTTATTTGTTTGTTTTGGGGGGGGTCTGCTTTGACTTCCCTCCTTTGTGGTATGAGATTCTTTATGGGATATCTGGGGGTTTCAGTGGTGCAGTCTCTTTGATATCCTGAGCCTGATGTTCTTGAGTTACCCTTTATGTTGTTTGCTTATGCTGTTTGGTTATATTTCAGATGTTCTTTGGTAGGATCTTCCTTCTGGCTAGTTGGTTGGGAGTCACTCTATCCACTTTGTCTTGAGTTCTTTTGTGGAGATGCTGTTAAAAACATAAACACACAGCCCAGGCAGGAGACCCACACCCTCAAAAAGTATCCCCCACCCTCTATCCCACTATCGTCTGCCAACGAGCCCGTATTAATATAAATGTAAAGAGATTAGAGCTTTTATACTATAACAAGAATAGATAAGAGTGGTTTTTAGGGAATAAAAATATAATTTTTGATAGAGGGGTTGATAGATTAATAATAGTTGAGACTATGCAAGTCAGTAGGTAATATTTACATTGTATGTTAATAAAAATAGAAGAAAAGGACGGAATAATGTATAATATAGTAAGAAAGTGGGATTGTATTGTATTGGGTTTATATAGTAATTATATTCTATTATTTAGAGTGATAGGGGGGCTAAACTAGACACACAAACAAATAAACAAGGATTGAAGAGAAAGGGTGAGAAGGAGAGGTTATATGCAACACGTTTGAGATAAAGTTTGTTTTCCTTTTGGAAGGGAAAAAAAACCAACAAAAAAGGAGAAAGAAAGAGAGAAAAGAAAGAAGAAAGAAAGAAGAAAGGAGAAAAAGAAAATTTAAAAAAATTTTAAAAAATCCCAAGAAAAAAGAAGAAAGAAGAAAGAGCGAAAAAAAAAGTAAAAAAAAAAAAAAAAAAGGGGGGATGTTTTTACTCCGTTTTAGCCTTGGTGTGTCACCTTCTTTTTCTGCATCTGCAGCTGGTCTAGTGTGGCGGTTCAGAGGTTCTTGTTTCTTGCAGGACTGGTGTGCACCCGCGGTTGCCTCAATGGTGTGCGCCCACGGTTCCTGGCACGGCATGCTCCCTTGCTGCCCCCTGGAGCCAGCTGAGGTGTCCTTGCGTGCGTGCCCCTGCCCCGCGATTGGCACCTATTGTTGCCGGGCTGGGGTGTTTTCGCATTTGCTTCGAGGTGTCCCCTCGCACGTGTCCCTGCACGTGCAGGCTGCCTGAGAGCTTGCCCCGCGATTGGCGCCTATTGTCCCCGGGCTGAGGTGGTTTCTCGCTCGCGTGCCCGTGCCCTTAGTCCCGCTGAGCCGAGCTCCGGGAGTTGGTCTCTTGCCTCTTAGGGCAGGGCCGGGGACACTTGTGCTCAGTGGAAGTGAGTGTCTGTGAGTTGCTGCCACCCGCTGTTCTTGTGCTGCAGCCACCCGCCTTCCCTCACCCGTCTGGGCGGGCAAGAACAGAGCCTGCGCTAGTGGTCTGCTTTCCGGCCTGGGGCCCTGCGCCCATGGGAGCTGGCTAGGGGTGTCTGTGCACGGTCCTTTGCGTGTTCAGTGGGCCCTCCCTGTGCCCCTTGGGGCACTGATCTTATGTCTGTTGGGGAGTGTCCGAGGGACGCCTGGACTCACGGCCCCGCGCACCTGGGCCAGTGAGTGAGAGCACTTCCCTATGCGCGCCCCGCGACCCAAGGGTAGGGTTGGGGAGTGGATGAGCGCGCCTCTGCGCCTGGGCTCCTCCAGAATGGCCTACCACCCCCAAACTTTCCTCCCCTCTCCACCGTCCACTAGAGAAAAATATAAAGGAGAGTTATGTTCTCACTTGCCTGGGAGCATGCTATCTCCTGTCCTTCAGCGCCAATGCCACTTGGTCGAGTCCCGTCTCTGCCAGTGGGCAGAGATCTGCTCTCCTCCCGACTCCTCTCCCGGGTAGCCTGTGGTCGCCAAAAAGCCTTTGTGTACTTCCAGCCGCAGTTCGTCAGGCAACTGCCCCAGTCAGGAATCCCATTTCGTCCCCTTTTCCTCTGCTATCCTCACTAAACAGGTTGTTCCCAGATGGATTTTCTCTAATCCAGCAGTGCCATGGCTCAACTCCTGCCAGTGTCCAGCTGCTCACTGAGATGTTCTGTCTGCAATTAGCCCAAACTGCACATGGGTCTCGGGAGCCTGAAAAGGCAGCGTCCCCTCACTCCTCCGCCATCTTCTCCCCTCCTGAAAAAATTTTAGATCCAATAAACAGCTATATATATATATATATATATATATTTGATCATCTTATTTCAGATTATTTTATATCAGAGCACAGAGCAGTAAATAACAGAAACACAGTCACGAATATATCTCCTCAAGGGATATCCTCATTGCCTACCACTCTTCTTAAATATTTTGGTCACTTTAGGCATCTTCTTGGCCCTCTGACAAACAAAGCTTAACCCCTGAGCCTTTGCACTTGCTGATCCCTCTACCTGAACACGTTGTCTTCAAAAAATGAAATAGGTGGCTTCTTCTCATTATTCAACCTCTGTGCATATTTTATTTCCCCAGATAGGTCCTTCCTGATTAACCCAGGCACTATCATTTCAACATGCTTTATGCACTTCGTAGCACTTAGTACTAACTGTATCTGTTTATTTATATATATGCTTGCTTGTTAATTATCTGTGTTCTCTTCTGAACAACACAGCTCTTTAATTTAGCTTGTTCACTACTAGAAAAAGATAGTGCCTAGAATCAGGATGATAGACTGAGATGCTCAAGAAATATTTATTTAATAAATAAAGATGAGAATATGAGACACCTTTTCTTTCCTATTATTGCCAAAGGGCAAATCACAATCCTCTGACCTTTACTGAGGACTTGGGTATATTCCACTGAAAACATCAGAATATTTGTGAGATTACTGTTTAACTTAAACACTCAACTTTCTCCCTCTCCTCATCTGAAACAGCATTAGGGGCTGTATTTCTGACAAAGATATCCTTTCCTTCCTTTCCCTCCTAATGGTTTTGAAATTTCCTCTTCATCAAGAAACATAAGCTCTCCTCTCTTCTGATTTCATCTTGACTTCATTGGTCACAAAACCCTTCATGGGAGTTCCGTTGTTTGGGTAATTTCAACTTCATGAATTTTGAAACTTGGCTTCAGTTTTTGATCCTCTTACATGCCTGGTTCTGAATAACTTCTACTTGGTTCCTACAATAACAGGCTTTCACTCACTCTCTTTTGAATAGTGGATGCCAGGACTTACTAACTGCCCCTGGCCAAGTCTCTATGGATGAAAGTGGATACAGATATTTCATAGCAAAATATTATTTTTTGAATGGTGAAGCACATTTATGCAATGGAAAAGTTAACATTCAAAGAAGATATTTAATAGCCCCTGCTTTTTGTCCCATTGCTTAATTAAATGGCAACAGGATAATCTATTTGGATAATTTGACCCCCTGGGAGGAGATGGAGCCAATCACTTCAGGATCTCAGGCCCATAGGTGAAGGAGTGCAAGACTAGTGAGGGGTAACTAGTCCATCAGGCATCTGTCTTCTGGTAGCTTTTGCAATATTCAGTGGCCATTTGCTGTTTCTTCTCTTTCCTTGGAGAAATCCAGGTTAACATTGGGACTCTATATAGATACTATCCTGAAAAGACATTAATTTCATTATTTAGAAAATGTTCCATGCTATGGAAACAGTGTGCAAAGAGTGGCATATTTGCAATAGTATTACACATGTGTAGAGTGGTCTCTAATTTGACTTACAATAATGTACACAAATATTCTTATTGAAAAAATATTTGAAGTCCCTGTTTACCAAGGCACTCTTTCCAAAATCAATTATATTGCCTTCTCAGTGGTCAATTTTATAAATTATTTGTGTGTATATGTGTCTGTGTGTGTGATATATATATAATAATGAGACTAAATTATAGAATAATTTTAGTGATCAATAAAATATAGTAATGATGATGTGCATTAAAGGTTTTTCTCACTGCCAGACACTGTACTAAGTGCTTTATCTATGGTATTTTCATCACTTCATTCTTGCCATAACCCTATGTAGAAAATACCTCTTTAGAAATGAAGAAACTGAGACACCAAGAGGTTAAGTAGTTTACTCAAGACCACACTGCTGTGGAGGAACTAGCCATGGACCTGGTTAGTCTTGCCAGAACCAAAGCCTTTCCTCATGATTTTATACCTAGTATAGATCATAAAATATGTAAAAGTTTTGCACCCTGGTTTTATTCCTTTAACTCTATTACCAAGCAGTTTTTAATGTTATTATAAACATTATTTGAAGCTGTGCACCTTTTAATTGAACAGATGTGTCCCAGTTTCCTAAATCATCCTCTGATGATGAAGGTCGTAATCTTAACCAGCATCTAGGAAAACCTAGATGCTCAGAAATTATGTGTGTTTCTTCCCCCAAGAACAACACTATAGTTTTTATAAATTTCTCCAAGGAAGTTCAAGACCCAGAAAAAAATCATAATAAATAATGTCTGTGTGTTGTTGGGTTTTTTGTTTGTTTTTTTTTTATTCTTTAGGATTAATTTTTATTTACAGAGTCAATAACTATTTCCTAACAGTGATCAAAGCACTGGACACAGGGATGAATCAGACATGGTCTTCTTTCTCCAGGAGCCCTGACAGTATGCTCACATATAGTTATGATGACCCCTCAGGATTCTGAGAGTCTATGAACCTCCAGGCTGCTCTAGGTACACCAGCCTGTTATCTGTCTTTTTCTAACTTACCCAGTTCATCACATTACTGGTTTTAAATTAGTCCCTATATATTAATTCTTATCTCTCCATTTACATCAAGCATTCCCTTAAAGGCATCTCTACCCAGCATTTCTTCTGAAGTAGGGGGGAAGGCAGATATCATTTGCTCAGTGGGTGTTCTTTGAGCATTCCTCAGTGAGCCTGGTGCAAAGAAGATAATCTGGACGATATGGATTTAAACCCCCACAGCTCTACTTACTAGCCCTATGGCCTTAAGTAAGTTGCTTTACCTGTCAAGTCTTCATTTTTTTCACCTGGAAGAAAGGAGAGCCAATCTCTACCTCTGATAATTGTGTGATAATTAGAGATCACGTATGTTAAGTGTCTGCCACACAGGAGGCTCTTGGCAAATATTTGTGCCTTTTCTTTCTGAGTGGTCTCACTACCCATTGGCTGGATCAAGTCAACCAAGGAAGTGTTTCTCCGCTTGCGGCCCCCAAACGGCCCCTTCCCTGCGCTGAGCTGGAGCCAGAGAGTGGCTTTGCCCCAAGTCTTCCCATCTCTACCATCTGCGCAGCCAACTGTTCTGACTGCGAGCTTTCCGCTTGCAACCTCTCTAAGCAGGTGTGGCCGACGCCTGCCTCCTCTCTGCTTTGCATGCGGAATCTGATTGTGTTTGACAGGCTGCTCATGATGGAGAAAAAAACACGAATTGGATTAAATGCTCTTTGTTTAGACCGTATTAGCCAGAGAGGCTGCTGCATAATTAATTGGAGAATAAGCTGTATTCTCACTCTGAGACAGAAACTCAGCTCCCTGAAGCACCGCCTTGCTTGCACATAGGATGACTGGGAGTGGGGGCATATTCCTAATTTCCTGGTGGTCTTCGAGGAAGAAATAGGCATAGACAAGGAGAGAAGAAGACCACAAAGACATCCTTTCCACGCAGACCTTCATTGATCCACTTGACACTAATAAATTGGTCACCTTGGCAGGTTGCTTAATCTATAAGATTTAGTTTTCATGTTTGGTATACATATAGGGTTATGATGATTAAATAAAATAAAACATTTAAAGAGTTTAGCACAATGCCTTCCATGGGTGAGCATTCAATATATGTTAGCTAATATAAATTAACAATAACAATGGGAGTATAGTTCAGTGATAGAGTATTTGATAACAATAATAATTATATTTCTTAACATAATGTAACTTATCAATACATAATTATTATTTTGTCATCATTGTAATAATTATTCTTAAAATTTGAAATGTACAGAGAACTCCCCAGAGGGCTAGACCTTCTCAAATAGATCTTCTGAGAGCACCCTCTGATATTTTTAAATAACAGAATTCCAGAAACTTCTGGAAGCTTCTAGACTTACCCTCCTGTTTTACCTCAGTTAGCCCAGAGAGAAGTGCCTTGTCCAGACAGAAACAGAAACTCAGTGACAGTAGAGAAAGATTTAAGTGGGCTGGCCTATATTTTATTCTTAATAATGTAAGAGTAAGTATCCAGAAACTAAACAAATACCCTTTCTTTTTAAGATTATCCTCTTAAAAATACAAGTACGAACACAGTTTTTCCATTCATCAGTGTATCAACCTGAACTTTTCTTAGTTAAACTTTATTTTTTCTCAAAAAGCAAAAACAAAAATTTGTTGCACTAAAAAGAAGTCCAATCTGCCTAATGGGGCTGAGAAGGGTAGTCACAGTCCCTCCCTTGTTTACAATACCTGCCCCAGCTCATTTCCCTGATGCTGACAGCTGTCCTTCCTTGTCCCATGTGTTGAATAAATGAATAAATCCCAGATTCTCCTTAGGCTGTCACCATCCACTATGTCCAGCTACAGTCTCCCTTGGGTCCACATTTATATTAACATAGTTCTATGTGCTTTCTTTTTGAGAGTGTTTGCATAGCACATCCTTCCCATGTCTTCATTTTCTTTTATTTCCTACATGAGATAGTTTATTCATCGAATGGCGCTAAAGGAAAAAATTATTAAAATATAACAGGTGGGTCCTAGTAGTTTTGCATGGATTAGTGACATAATTGCCAAAGTAGCTATTCACTATCACCACTTTGCACACCTCAACATTTTATTGGTTTTTTTTAATCCACTGGATGAAGGAGAAGTAAACATTCCAGTGTCCTGTGTTTTGAGACTAGGAATATCTCAGACTTCCAGATAATTTAATTTGGCTATTGGTTTCATTTTGGATTATACATAAACTAATGTTTAAAGCACAGGCAAGGCTGGATTTTTTGTCGCTCCCACTCCTTTTGAGCTTCTTCTTCTTCTCCTGTCTCCTCTTTTCTGTGTCTCAAATACACAGCACCCTCTTGTTGTCCAAAGTTTCTGACACAAATAGGCCTGCCTTCCACTCTAAAGAGCATCTTCTTTCTTCCCAGCATCATTCCTTTTGAGTCCCAGCAGCACCCAGGGGATGAACTAAATATACTCTAAAGTATGAATAGAATTAAATATTTCCAAAATGCATTTGGTTAATGCTAGCTCTTAGAATGTTCAGGGAGATACTGGTGAAGGGATTAAGTGAGCACACACACACACACAATTCATAGACACAGACAATAGTATTGTGATTACCAGAGAGAAAAGGAGGTGGGGGAGGTAGAAGAGAGTAAAGCGGGGATAAATGGTGATGGAAGGAGACATGACTTGGGGTAATGAACACATTATACAATATACAGATTCTGCTTTATAGAATTGTACACCTCAAACCTATATAATTTTATTAACTAATGTCACCCCAATAAATTCAATACAAATTTTAAAAGAGTTGGATCAGCAAGAGAATACTCAAAGATGACATTGCTCAGAAAGTATTTCCCATGTCTTTATTTTCAACATTAATTTACCCTTACATTTGAGTGTTTTTGTAAACACAATGTATCTATATATCTAATCTAGCTCTCTATTTTAAGTCTGACAATCTTTGTTCTTTAATTGGGTTAATTCACCTATGTTTAATATTATAATACAATAAACATTATTATAATATAAAATTATGTTTTAATATAATAAACTTTACCACTTTATCTAATTTTTCTGTCTCTTTCCTGTCCTTCATTTCTATTGGAATATTTTTTTGTTATGCATGTCCCCTTCTATTGACATAGTAATTGTGTATACTTATGCTATTCTTTCAATAATTAAATTGCAGCATGCATCCTTGTTAAAATTATATAAGAAACTGCTTTTACTCTTTTCCTGATATTAGCACCTTGCAGTAGATTTAGATTATATTGATTAGATTAGAATCTGACATTACAACTAACCCCATGTGTTCCTTCTTGCCTTTTTTATATCATTGTTATATATTTTAATACTACATATTTTTTAAATTACATAAAACAATATTTTCTTTACAGTAAATACATATATCTATTCAAATATATTCAATTTTTTCCATGGTCCTTTATTCCTTCCTGCATTTCCATGCTTTCATCTAAAATTATTTTTTTCTGAACTAAAATATCTCTAATTATTAAGTACTACTTTTCTTGTATGCCTGCTAAAATTATCTCAGGTTTTGTTTTCCTGCAAGTGTCCTTATTTTGTCTTCATTTTAAAAATACATTTTTGCTATATAGAATTCTAAGTTGGCAGTTACTTTTATTCAGTGTTTATTTTGAGTTCCATCTTTTCCTGAGAATCATCTGTCATACTTCTTGTTATTTATCTGAATATAATTTTTCTCTGTTTTTAAGAGTTTTTTGTTTTCAGTCTTCAACAATTTTGCTAAAATACAACCCAGTGTGATTTTCTTTATATGCATCTTACCTGAGTTTGCAGTGCTTCTTGAATCTGTGGGTTGATGTCTTTTACCAGCTTTGAAAAATTATCAATCACTGTTTCTTCAGATATTGCTTCTGTTCCTTTACGACTGTCATCCAATTCTGACATTCCAGATACATGCACATTAGATTAAAACACTGTGTCTCTTGTGCACTTTTCTTTTTTTTCTTTATGAGCAACTGCCTGGGAGCTTTCTACTGATCTATCTTCTAGTTCATTAATGCCCTCTTGGCATATGACTGCTTTGTGAACCAAACATTATTGCAATATGAATTCTATTGTTGTCCAGCCTCGTGTTTTCCTTAAATTAGTTTCTCTATATTTCAGTTATATTTCTAGGTTTTCTATCTTGTCTTTCATTCTTTAAACATACTAATCAAAGTGGTCCATGTTTTATGTACTCTCTAGTACATGGATCCCTCCATTTCTCTTGTCTTTTTTTCTTACTGGCTCATCTCTTAATCTACATGGTAATTTGGGGATGAACGCTATTCAACATAAATTTTTAAAAATTCTGGAGTCTCAGGATGTTGTTGTCTTTCTCCTAGAACTATTTATTTAGCTTCTAGTGGGAAGTTTAAGTAGGAGCAGATCAACAAAATACAATCCAGAATGAATGTGGTTCAAAGTATGGTTTAACCTTGTAAGGACATTTCTGTTTCTTTAGAGCTCTTCCCCTGGGATGTAATCTTTCAGCAGCCCCAAAGAAAGAATGGCCATGTTTACTAGAGATTTTCCACTCTGATGAATCCTGCACCACAATCCTTATCTCCTCTCAATTTTTTGGCTTCTCAGCCTCCCTGCAGCGACATTCTGCCTCTCGTCCTATCCTCTACATACAAATTAACAAGTAATTCAAAGGGAAAACCAGCTTAGACTATCAGGCTCCATTCCTATACCCAGATGCTTTCTGGGATCTTGCCCACTTGGGTCCTGATTGTCTAGATAATTTTGATTTTTGTATTTGCTTTTCTGTTTGGCCTCCACAACCCTATGAGACTGACGATAGTTCCAGTCAATTTCTTTGACTCTTAGCAGATGGTTTCTGCTCAAATACTCCAGCTTACTGGGTTCACCTCAATCGATGTTGCTTCTCTCTAGAACTGCTCCCACCCAAGTCATAGCTGCTCCGATAACTATCAAATGCTTTCTATTATAACACAATATTTTTAGTTGATCTTGGTGAGAGTGTTGATCTAATTTAAACTTGTTTGTCAGGACTGGAAATGAATATATGAGTGTACATTTCAAGCTGTGGAATTTGTTAGAGTGTCAAATTTCTAGCAAGGACTCAGTTGTCTGGAATCCACACTGAGCCCCAGAAACCTGATGGTAATGTCCTTCAAAGTCTTATGGTTTCACTCGGAAACCCCTATAATGAAGCCCCATTTTGTTGCAGCAATGGATACACAGAAGAAGCCTCTGATTTTCAAGAATTCCGTCTGGTCCCCTGGCAGCTTTGCATTGCAGCCTTTCCTCTTTGGAGAGAACGCCTTGTTCCATATGTCCCCCCAGACGCCAAGTTCTGTCCAGGGCCTCTTTCCAAAAGCAAGCACGATTTCCCACATGGACAGTTTGGGAGTTTTGTTTTTTCAGGCTTTACTGTGAGTCATTCAAGGTCATCTTTCCTAGCTGTTTTGAAGTCTGTGCCTCTGGAATGCATGGTGCTGGCTTCTGGGAGTCAGGTTCCTTTCTCGGGACCTAAGTTTCCTTATATTTCAGATGCAGCCACAGTTTCAGCCCCTTCCACATCCAAGATAACATATTTGGAAACATCCAGCCTAAATTCTAACCCAGCCCTCTGCCTCTGACATGTCATCTCTCACCCTAGTTAAATGCAGCTTCATGTTTCTTTCTCTTAGTCTCTCCCACCTCAAACCTACCCCTCCAAATCAAACTAGCTTCTACGTAATATTTCCCAAACACACACTGCATCATGCTGGCACACTATTTAAAATGTTTCAACATACTATCCAGCCTCTTATACATTCTTCTTGAAGGCATAGACTCACTGCAGTCCCTCTGAAGAACAATTTGTAAATAACATACTGTTAAAAATACACAAACTCCTAACCTGAAATTCCAGTTCTATTAATTTCCTTTCAGATATACTAGTCAGGCCTATTCATTGCAACATGGTTCACAATAAAGACTAGAAAAAATCTAAATGGTCATTAATAGATGCTGTTTAAATAAATTATGTTGACTCTAGCAGGGATGCCATGTGGCTCTCCTTAAAAAAAAGCGTAAGGTAGATACCTAAGTGCTTTATGGAGCAATTTGCCAAAATATCTTTTTAAGTGAAAAAATAAAGAAGCAAGTTGTACAATAGAAAAGTGTAAACAGGATAATCCTTTTAAAAAGTGACAGGGAAAAAAATGTATTATACATTTCTTCATTTACGTATCATTTGTCTTTCTGCACTAAAAAGTGACCTCCATGAGTACAGACTCTGTCTTTTTCCCTACTCTATCCCTAGTATCTAGACATAATAAGTGCTCATTAAAGTTTGTTGTTTACTACATCAGCAAAAAGGGCCTGGGTAATTGGGAGTCTGGGGTGGGAGAGAGACTTGCTTTTCACTGTTTACCCTATACATCCTAGAGTGGAGAAGCTCCTATCAGCCTCATTTCCCATCTCCCTACCATGCACTCTGAACTCTGGTCTCTTCAGCCTACTTACTCTGTCCTGAACACACAGGCATGTCAACAGCAGGACATAATCTCATTACTCCGTTTCCTTTGCCTTTGGCAATCTTCTCAGCTCTTCCACTGAACTCTTACTCATCCAGCCTGAATTATTGACTCCATCCTCTTAGTTGCAAATATACTTATTTCTTCCTCTGGATTTTATTAGTCCTTTTCTGTAGCACTTCTCATGTTATCTAGACCTTAAATACAACACCCTCCCTATAAAGGCTGCAATTTTCTATCTGGACACAGACCAACTCTTATCATAAGGAGCCCAGAATAGTACTCAGCAAAGACTTGATGCCAAACAATATTTAAGAATGAATGAGCCCCAGCTGGGTAGCTCAGTTGGTTAGAACATCATCCCAAGGTTGCAGGTGCAATCCCCAGTTAGGGCACATACAAGAAGCAGCCAATGAATTCATAAATAAGTGGAACGACAAGTTGGCATTACTCTCTCTCTCTCTCCATCTCCCTTTCTCTCTCCATTTTTCCCTCTCCCTTCCTCTCTCTCTCTAAAATCAATAAATAAAAAATTAAATAAAATAAGAATGAATGAGTTTCATAAAAGCCCCCAAATGAAAACAGCCCAAATGTCCATCAACTGCTTGATGGATAAATAAAATATGGTATATCCATACAACGAAATGTTAGTTGGCAATAAAAAGAAATAAACTACCAAAATATATTACAGTGTGGATGAACCTTGAAATCATTATGCTAAGAGAAAAGAAAACAGTGACAAAGGATCACAGATTATATTACTTTATTTACACAAAGTGTCCAGAATAGGGAAATCCATAGATACACAAAGTGGATTGGTAGGTGTCTAGGACCGGGGAGGATGGAGGGTTGGGGCGGATGGAGGGGCAGTGACAGCTAAAGGGCATGGGGTTTCTTTTCAGGAGATAAAAACATTCTAACAATTGATTGTGCAGAGGGATGCACCATTCTCTACTAAAAGCCATTGAATTATACACTTTCAGTGGACGAACTGGTCGGTATGTGAATTATATCTCAATAACGCTGTTTAAAATTTAAAATAAAAAGAATGAGTGAGTAAAGGAGTGAATCATGAACCAGGTTCATACAGGTTAATGAGGCATTTCAGTAGGTAAAACATAACATAAAATAAATAAATAAATAAATAAATAAATAAATAAAAGTTTTTAAAAAATCCTCTCCCACCTGACTTGCTAATTACCGAGTTATTTACACAACAAATATAATCCTGTTTAGTATGTACCTTCACCATGCCAAATCCTGAGGATACAACAGAACTAATCTCTGCTAACACAGAGCCAATTGCTTAGCATGATAACCTGGCATTTAACAAGATATTACCCAAAGAGCTTTCTTACTACTACTATTGTTGTTGTTGTTGTTGCAGCAGTTTTAAAAGCTGGAAAGAAAAAATATCTGAAGCACCAGTACAGTGTATAAGAATATTGCTTGTCCATCTGGACAGAACCCCCAAGATCAGGTCATTTTCATGCCTCATGCCATCCCTGTGTCTGGACATTTTCTCTGACACTGCTTGGCCTCTCCTCACAAACTAACAGCCTTCAGGGGAAAAAGTGCAGAGCCAGGCAGTGTGTGCCTCGAGCCACTTGCCCTGTCACTGCTGGGATGGATGGCCCTATGCGGGACACTGAGGAACACTCAGGCACTTGGCCCTGCCACCATTCTTCAATACAAAGCCCCGAGTCCACTTCCTAGCGCCCGAAAACGTGGATAGATAGCTTTAATTACACTGGTCCTTTAGGACACTTCCAGGCCTTCGCTGATGCATTTCATTTCCGTCTGCTATGGGCCCCTCATGCCGGCTGATATAACTCAACAGAAGATTGCCCTGGGAGGGATTTCGAAAACTAAACCTCCAACTTCGCTGACGCTGCAAGAATTGTCTGAGCAGGGCCCACTTTGCCTCGTTTCTCAGAGCCCGTGATTCACGGCTCCAGGAGCTCATGAAAACCTGATCAGACCAGTCTTGGGCTAAAACTCCTCTATGCCCCATTGTCTCCAGGATGGATATCAAATTCCTACTCTTGCATACACAGCCTTTGATTCCGGCCCTGTTTGCCCCTTTCCCGCCAGCCACATCCCTCACTCACCATCTTCCTCTCTACCACCAGCGCTAATAAGTCCTCACCAACTACTACACATTGTGTATATCCTGCCCGTAAATTATCTCATCTCATCCTCCCACAACCCTTTGAGGCCAGGAATGTTGTTATCTCCATTTTACAGATGAAAAAAAGGTGGGTGGGCGCTAAAAATAACTTCCCCAAGTCTTAGAGCTAAGTAAGTGGTAACACCCGGATTTCAACCCAGCCAGTCTGACTGTGATTTTAATCACTTCGCTATTTCGCATGAGCAATACCAAATTACTTGTAATTCCCCCAATGTGCTTTTTCTTTTTTCATGCCTCTGGGCAAGAATGGATCTGGTTTTTGCAAGGCTGAATGAAAGCTTATACAGTTTCAGAGGCCCTTTCTGAAGAAAGAAAATGCTAATACAAATTTATGTATTAATGGGAATACTTATTTAGAATAATAAAACAATGGCAAATTACACATTTTTAAATGCTAAAAAACACCACAAAGCTTTAAAATCCAGAAAATAACAGTTTCTGTAATCTTTCTGACGCGTATGTTCATAATACGGTTTTCTTGCATTTTGTTTGTGCCCATCGATCCCTTATTCATATGCCCCAAATTTTGTGATGTCATTTTATACAAGGAGAATGGGAAGATAATTCAGTCTTTTCTCAAGGGCAGAAGCTGGTAAACTGAGTCCTGACCCCAGCTGCTGTTTTGGTAAATAAGCAGTCATGATTGTTTATTTACCAATTATATACAGCTTCATTCTTGCTACAAGGACACCGAGTTGAGTGCTTTAATAGAGAAGGTATGATTTCTAACATATCTACTCTCTGTTCCTTTTACATAACAATTTTGCCAAGTCTGCTCTAGAGCAGTAAGAGGTCTGTAGGGGAGGGAGCCTTTAAGAAAGGTACGCTGAAACTTCCTTTCGTTTACTTCCCCTTACATACACTGTTGCCTTTGGGCCAGAAACGTACCTCTCATCTGGATTCCTTCTTTAACATTTAGCTCAGACATGTTCTTCCACAAAAAGCATTTCCTGATACCTCCCCACCAGCCCACACCAAAGCCACTCGTCTTTACTCCCACAGTCCCATTTAAACCCCCTTTAAGTTATTATGGAGAAAAATCTTTTCTTAAAGCACTCCTCCATTCAAGGTTGGCAAGATGATGGTTTGACCAGGGTTTAGTATCCCCAAACTATGAGGGTACTGACAGACACAGCTGGCTGTTTACCTATTTATTCTCCTTGACTTTGTAACAGATACGATTTTACTCCAAGCACTGTTGTGTCAACGTCAAAGATTACATTGTGGTCAATGAGATATGAATGGAAGTGTTGTGTGGCATTTTGAAAAAGGTTACTACTACTAAGAATTGCCTGGGCTTGGAGGTAACTCCTTTTACTGTTATCACTATCCTTCTTCCTTTCAGCTTCTTATAATATGGATGGAATGGCTGGAATCCCAGCAGCCATCTTAGCCTATTGAAGAGAACATGAGGATGGGTATCGGTATTAAGGTTAGCAAAATAGAAACATAAAAGGTAGTCTATGTCCAAGCTAATCTGTTGAACAATCTTAAGAGCCCTGAACTATCTACCTTCAGACTACCTCAATGTTAATGACTAATTCTTTGTGTGTACAAGCCACTGTAAATGGATCTCTGCTCCTAGCAGCCAAATGCAACTTCTAAGTGGTACAGAAGACTTAGAAAAATAAAAGACATTATAACTACATAATATAGGCACTAAATATCTGATAAGAATTAATTCATTTATTTTTCCAATTGGGCTGGATACAAATACTAAATTTCTATAAATGCCATAGCTCCCAAGCTCCTTTATATAATAATTATTGACTTCTTGTTTATAAACAGGCCTGAAAGTAATGTCTCTGTTTAATTAATTTCCCGATGGCTTTCTTTTCCTTTTTTAATTAAACAATACCACAGACAAACTTTTGAAGCTAAAGACACTTTAATTGATATAATCTGTCTGCCTTTCTTTTCCTAACTGTATTCATTATAGGCAAATCAATGGAAATTGATAAACTCATGATAGAAAAAAGAAATGTATTAGTATTCATTACAGGGGATTGGAGATAATAATAAAATGAAATGTTGTTATAGTGAGATATAAACCCAACCTACAGAATTGTTCAATATGAGAATAGCTAGATACATTTCATTACTGTGATAGAGAGAAGCTCAGAAACGGAAGCCAATAATTTTTAAAGTCCTGAGCACAGACTTATGCTGACTATACAGTTCAATACGTTAATTGACAATAAATCCTGCTTGCCTCTAAAGGCACTTGACTAGTCATTTTCAAGATGGTCATGATTTTTTATGATGTGGAACTTTTAATTTACAGGGATGATAAAAATAGATTTACTTTCAGCCACTTGTATGTGATTTAATTACCTAATCAACTATAAATCATCTACTATTGGAAAAGTAATTTAACATAGATGATATTTGGCTGTCATACTTTTGGGTTACTGCTAGGGAGAGTTTGGTGAGTGGAGAGGAAAGAGACTATAGCAGGGCGAACCCTCTACACTTTTCTCCAAGGTCTGATAAAACTCTGCAGAGTTGAAATTGGATGGTTTGGCTTTACCTTCAAAAACACTCAATTGACATTTTACCTATTTATTTCTTAACCAGATATAATTTGCAAGGGTGTAATGATGTCATTATAGTAGGAAAAAATTCAGACTTTATTATTTTTCAGCATTTTTAAGCTCTTTTATGCTATCACATTGCCCCTAGTGACAAGTTTGATGTGACTCTAAAATGGTAGTTAAGATTGACTATGGAAAATGGATGCTCAGCTCAGCAGAACCTGCTAGATTAAATGTCTGATTGATAGATGATGGTTATGTATCATTAAAGAAGGAAGGCGTGGTTTCCTGGAATAATTGGAGGTTCTGAAGACCCAATGTCAGAAAACCTGCTAGAATGTCTCTCTCTCAGCTTGGTCAGACAACAGACACTTGTCTTTACTATTTGCCTTCCCAAGAAGTCAAAGTCTGCAGCCCTTTTGTAACCATATGCTAATTACTAGCCACTTGCCTCTAAAAGGCAAATCTCATCTTGTCAGTTGGTGGCTTAGAATTCTTCAGTGGTTTTCTATCATGCTCAAGATAAAATCTAAACTTTTAGGCAAAGCATTTTTTTAACACTCAGACTCTTTGTCAATACTCTCTATACTATATGTTCCAAACACTCTGAAGGTCTTTCAGTTTCTGCAAAATTATGACTTATTGGCTGGATGGATGGTTGAATGAAAGAATAACAAATGGATGATGATGGATGGATGGTTGGTGAATCAATAAATGGATGGATGGATGAATGGATGAATGGATGGATTGGTGAGTGGATGGCTGGTTGGTTGGCTGGATAAGAAGATGGATGGATGTAAGGATGAATGGATGAAAGAGTGGGTAGATAGATTGGTGAATAGATTAATGAATGAATTAACTTTATTTCTCATTCATAGAGGTATTTAGCCCTAGTCCCTCAAATATCTTCCCTTGGTATAACTCATTCTTCTCCAGTCTGCATCTCAGACATGTCAGTGTATCTGAATGATCTTTACTTTCCAGTTACTGAGGTGTTACGCCCATTGGTGAAGTTTAACCTTTCTCGTGATTTTATTTTATTTTATTTTATTTTAATTTGATTGTTCATTTATTTTTATTTTTAAAGAGAGGGGAAAGGAGAAAGAGAGGGAGACAAACATCACTGTGTGGTTGCCTCTCACTTGCGCCCCCAACTGGGGACGTGACGTGCAACCTAGTCATGTGCCCTGACTGGGAATTGAACCAACGACACTTGGCTCGCAGGCCAACGCTCAATCCATTGAGCCACAGCAGCCAGGTGATTTTTTTTTTAAGTATATTTTATTGATTATATTGTTACAATAGTTCCAATTTTTTCCCCTTTGCTCCCCTCCGCCCAGCACCCCCCTTCCCCAACAATCCCCTCCCCAAGTCCATGCCCATGGGTCGTACATACAAGCTCTCCTGCCTCACCCTTTCATATATTCTTCTTCTTTTTTAAAAAAAATAATTAATTAATTAGTTAAATATTTTAACAATGAAAAATAACAATCCCTCCCTCTCAGACTTAAGACCCTTTACAATCTTATAAAGGACAATGGACGAAGATCTCGAGCTCCTCTAGCTGCTTCAAGCTGCACATGGTCGTCGTCCTACCTACCCTTGGGTCAAGAAATCCCTAATAAGAGTGGGGGCGTGGAGGGGAGGGTGGCCTTCCCACAAGGGGAAGGATCGTGCAGACTCCAGGTTGGTTGGCTGTTTCTGGACAACGGCATGCTTGGTTTAACAGGCTGGCATCCTTGTTGTATTCTGGGGACAACAGGGTTAACGGACATCATTCAATCCGTAACCATTAGATGACAAAAGACAGGTATTAATGTTTCAATGTCCCACATTAGGGAAAAGAAGGGCTTCTTTGGAGGAAGGTGTGCCAGGTACATCTCACCTGTCCCAAACCCTTTTGCCCATTATACTTACTTTGGACTGAGGGAAATATTTTAAGTTTCCCCCCTCTCAGGTATCTGGGCTCTTTCTGTCCAAGCCATTAGAATAGAAAAGAGAAACCAGTTTTAAAGTGAAGCCCACAGACCACCCCGTTCTTCACCAACCCAGCCACTTAGTTCAGCCAAACCATTGAGTCTCAGGAGGCAGCAATGCAGACAGGATTAAGTGAGGCCTATACGTACAATCACTCAGGTAATGAGATCGTAGGCTTATGCCCTTTGAAAACAGAAAACACATGTTAATTTATGTAACATAACCCACATACAAGTCTCTAAATCTGTAGGACTGTCTTATCGTAAAGACATCCAGTTGCAAGGCATTTGACATTCTTCTTGCCTGTAAATTAAACATCTTTGATAATGCCACAGACATAGTTTAACTTTCAAATGAAAACAAATTTTAAATGAAAAGAAACTTTAAAGACGGTTAGCTGCACTACTTTAGAGTCTACCACTGGACATTGTGATCTTCCTTGAATCGTGATTTTTCTCCCTAAGATTACCCTCCTTGTCATTAAAGGGACTACATTAAGTTCATTTTTAATTTATCCTGTTCATTTGCATAAACACAACAAGAGCAGCAAATGATCACTTATGATCTTTAGTTCTGCTTTGCTGGAACTTACGCAAGGAACATTTAGGGTGACCTTCAGTCTGCCCTTCAGGGCACAGAAGCTGAGCCACATACCTGGCATTCAGCCTTGCCTGTAAACACCTGTCTTTTCCAGGTCCTCCTGGTTTTCCATTGTGCCTTAAGGTTCCTTCTAGCCATCTTTCAGGAAAACAACCTTCATTCCTTCCCTGGAAAGGTTGCTATGGACCGCTCATCCATCCAAGGTACCAGGCCTTTTATCTCGTGGACTTTTATTACCTTTGAAAGTCAGTCCCAGTTGCTCAGGGCTTTTTGGTAACAACCAAAGCCCAAGCATGTCTCCTTTAGGCATGACATTCCATTCAAAGTCTTAGTTAAAAAAAAAAAAAAAAAAAAAAAAAACCTCTATTAACAACTGGTCTTATTAGTTTTATGCAAAGAAACTTAGGTCATTACTTACTTCTTTAGAATGCCAAATTCTGGAGGGATCAGATAGGGAGAAAATATATACAGTGTGAAGGAAAATCCTTGTCCTTCTAATATTCACTGAACTTGCATTTCTATTCTTTATATTTTTATTTTTCACCCCCACTAAAAATTTTTCTGTTTGTTTGTTTTTTCATTACAGTTGTCTCACTTTTTTCCCCCTCTTGCTTCCCTGCACCCTGCCCCCCCTTCTTCCACATTCAGTCTCCACCCAGTTGTCCATGTCCATGGGTCATTTATACATGTTCTTTGACTAGACCCTTCCCCTTCTTACCACTTCTCTCCCTCCCATCTCCCCCTTTGTTACTGTTAGTTTATTCCTTGTTTACATACCTCTGGTTCAATTTTGCTCATTTGTTTGTGTTGTTCATTAATTTCCTGTAACAGGTGATAGCATAAGGTAATTTTCTTTTGTTGCCTGGCTTATTTCGCTAAGCATAATTCTCTCTAGTTCCAATCATGTTGTTGCAAATCGTAGAAGTTCCTTCTTTCTTTCAGTACTTATTCACTGTCATTTTCCCCCTTTGTACTCGTGTTCCTC
Source organism: Furipterus horrens (assembly GCF_987537825.1). NCBI lineage: Eukaryota > Metazoa > Chordata > Mammalia > Chiroptera > Furipteridae > Furipterus > Furipterus horrens. Next base: position 112,049,755 of record NW_028327175.1, on the reverse strand, counting down.
TCTGTCTCTCTCTGTTTCTTCATCTTCTTAAAGCAGACCCTTTAGCATCTCTTGCAATGCTGGTTTGGTGGAGATGTATTCTTTTAGCCTTCTTTTGTTTTGGAAACTCCTTATTTCACCTTCCATTTTGAATGAGAGCCTTGCTGGGTAGAGTATTCTTGGTTGTAGTCCTTTGTTTTTCATTACTTGGAATATATTTTGCCATTCCCTTCTGGCTTGTAGTGTTTCTGCTGAGAAATCTGATGATAGCCTTATTGGAGCTCCCTTGTATGTTATTAGTTGTTTCTCTCTTGCTGCTTTTAGGATTCTCTCTTTGTCTTTGAATGTTGCCATTTTAATTATGATGTGTCTTGAAGTGGGCCTGTTGGGGTTCATCTTCATTGGGACCCTCTGTGCTTCCTGGACTTGCATGATTCTTTCTCTCTTCATGTTAGGGAAGTTTTCTGTCATTAGTTTTTCAAAGAGGTTTTCTATTTCTTGCTCTTCTTCTTCTCCTTCTGGAATTCCTATGGTACGGATATTATTACGTTTCATGTTGTCCTGCAGCTGTCTTAGAACCTCTTCAGTCTTGTTCAGTCTTTTTTTGTTTCGTTGCACTGTCTGTGAGTTTTTGTCTACATTGTCCTCCAGCTCGCTGATCCGGTCTTCTGCTTCCTCTAGCCTGTTTTTAATTCCTTCTACTGTGTTCTTCAATTCAGAGATCGTATTCTTCATTTCCTCCTGGCTCTTATTGATAGCTTCCATGTCCCTTTTTGATGCTGGTATAGTTCTCAGTAAGTTCCTTATAGTTCTTCTGGAGTTCACTATAGTTTTTCTGGAGTTCTTTGTAGTTTCCGCTGAGTTCATTGAGCTTCTCCACAATCCATGCTTTCAATTCCATATCTGATAGTTGGCTCCCCTCTATTTCATTTAGCACTCTTTCTGGGAACTCTACCTTTCCTTTCGATGGGGGGTTGTTTCTCTGTCTGCCCATTTTTGTGACTCCTATTGTTTGTTGGTGCTTCTTAGAATGATCTGCACTTCCTGGATCTGCCCCTGGTGGCGTCAGATCCTGTACCAGTCTGGGCCTAGGCAGCCTGTTGGAGACCTTCAGGGATCTACTGCCTTTGTCTGTCTTCTTTAGTTGTTAATCTATTCAATCTGTGATTAGCCATCAAGCTTAAGGACCATGGGTGTGGCAGCTTAATTCCTGTAGGCAGGGCCTTTGCTTCCCCTCAGGCTGACGCCACTTGGCCGGGAATGGTCTGCCTGCAGTGTAGGGATGAGTCAGCACTGGGACCCGGCTGGCCGTTTCCCCAGCTCTCCCCTCAAAGCCACCACACCAAACTCTCCCCAAGCATTTCCTGTCCTCTCTGTCTTCCCTCTGCTTGTGCCCAGGGTAAGTGGGGGCAGAATATTTTCATATGTGATCTGCTTAAGAGCTCTTTTTCTCCAGCTGTTTCTCTCCGGCTAGCAAGAAACCCTGTGGCTTTTTGCTTTTCTCAGCTGGATACTATTTTACTTTCCACTCTGTTGCTGTAGGCTGGGAAGCCCAGCTGGGGGTTTAGACCCTGCCCTTCTCGGGGGGAATGCCCGGCTGCTGAGCTGTTTCTCAGTCCCTTCAGCTGCCACCCTTGTGAGCCCAGCCAGCCCCTTCCGCGTCTCCACACTCCCTACCGGTCACGTTGTGATGTAGCGGCCTTTTCTGTCTCTCCGTGGTTATAAGACTTCTCTCCAGCTGGTGTTTGGTTGGTTATTCCAGATGATTTCTCCAAAATTACGTTGTAAATCCAGACTAGTTCTGGGAGGAAGTGAGTGTAGCTTCCACTTACTCCTCCGCCATCTTTTTTCTCACAGCCAGGTGATTTTAAACTGTCATCTTGGTTTAGTCTCTGGGGAGCCTTGAAGTCCTATTGGTGGACACCATTTTCCCTCAATCATGTTACACTTAATTATCTCTCTCTGACAACCTGGCACAAGATTCTTAGGTTTTTCCTATTCTCAAACTTCTATTTCCTTTGGCATCAACCCTTAACACCTATTCACAAGAGATGGCTGAGTCAGTCAATAGATTTTCAATTTTTAACATGAGAAACTTTTCTTCAGGTTTTGGTGATGATCTTTGACGTTAAACCTCATATTAGTTTTGCAATAATACGAACACCTTATACAAAAAAATAGTTAATAATTTTCAAAGCTGTATAAAACATATTATTTTATTCCATTTGCACAGATAAGTAGAATTTATTCTTTTATCTGGTTGAGCTCTATATATTAAAATGAGCAAAGTTGTGGAACTTATATTTAAAATATGTGTGTGTTTATATCTAGCATTGAAAGGAAAACAATAGCTCAATTATATTCTAACATAAAAATACTATCTCAAACATAATTATTTTCATGTTTATATGCCCAAATTACCTCAGTCCAAAAGCATAGACCCATATTTTCACAGAATGGCATTGATATTTCCCAAGTCATTTGTGTTCTGCTTTGTTCATTTCATAGTTGATCAAAAACATTTTTGCATATTTGCACACAATTTTCATAATGATAATTTTTAATATCTGCAAAATATCCTATCATGTGATGGAACTTCATTTAGCTCATCATTCCCCTATGTATGGACATTTTTATTATTTCTATGTTTTTGTTGTTGAAGGTAATGCTGCAAAACCTAATAAAAGATGTTGAATATAGAAAGTCTGATTAAAATTTTTCATCAATGTTTTCCATCTCCAAAGAGTATCTGATTACCTCAGAGCTCATTATGGCCTTAATCTCTATTTTTATTTTATTTTTTTCAGTTTTCACACCTATTGGTCACCTCTCTTAAAATTTTATAGTTCTTCATTTCTCTATCTTTAACCTTAAGAAACATAATAAAAGCTGTTGCACAATAACACAGATTTGAAGTCAAACTAACCTGCATTGAAATGTTCCTCCACCATTTAACAGCTATGAGAACTCAGAGAGGTGATTAACTATTTTTAGACATCAATGTCCTCATCTGCAGAATGAGAATAATATCTACATTACAGGTCTATTATAGAGTAAACTTTAAGAAACTTTTATCATTATTCTTAATATTTTATATCATTTTGTTTGAATAGGTTTAAAAGGTTGAACTCAAAGAGAGTAAGGTGAGGTCTAAACATTGTAATGAAGTTCTTTTTTTTTCAGTGTTTATCTTCTTTTTTTCTTTCTACTTCCCATTTAAATAGCCATACAGAGCACTAGGCTGGCAATGGGCCAGTTACAGGATGTCTGTATCCAATGAGCTATAGTAATCATTCTCTGAGACTTTTTGTCCATGTTCTTACATAATATTCATACAAATAAAGCTTAGAATATATGGCAACGAATGGGTATTTCACATTTTTGTAACCATGGTGATTCATTAAAATGGTTTTGAAATGTTTACTGTTGTAAATAACATTGTGGCCAATAACTTTGAGTATAAAGCATTTTCTTCAAATAAGTATTATTTCCTTAGGATGAATTCTAACATTTGAAATTACTATGTCAGATAATATATACTTGATTCATTTTGAAATCATTATGTTCTTCTATAGTATTGTACTATTTTTTTCTACCTGCTAAACCCTCTTAGGTTCAATAATACGATATTAGAGGGAAGATGATAGGAAGCTTCCAAAAAACAACTCAAGTAGTTTAATAATGTAAGATTCATGATCTGGGAAATGTCATATATGTTTTCTTTTATATTTTGTTGTTTCAGTCTATGTTGGCATATGAAATAGCCAAATAAATATTGTCTTCATAGTAAAAAATACTGTAACTTAAACAATATATAAGCAAAGACATAAATTAACCTGGGAAGTGATATCATGACAAGGAGGGGGGTAAAAGGGACTTTTTATTTTACTAAAAACTCCGCAAATTGGGCTAGAATTTAAAATGTGAGTATATTGATAAAGTTCAATATAATTTTGTCTTTCTTTGTGTGTATAACAAATGTCAGCCAAAGAGTTGCTGTTTTAAAGAGATATTCTGTGTTTAAAATTTGGCTTCATAAAAAATGTTTCTTTGTGGCTAAGAGCAGTGGTTTTCCTTTTCTCTTAGTGATGGAGTTCTTCTAGACAAGCATATCAAACCAAATGGGGGACTATGGGACTATCTAAGCTTAGCACTCCCCCCATCCCTCCACCCCCTCATCTCTTTCTCACTCTCCTCCCTCTCTTATTCCCTCCCTCTCTCCCTCCCTCTCTGTCTCCTAACCAAGCAGGTCACTTCTCACTCCTAGTCTGTCAAATGCTCACCTCTGCTAATGAGTAGTTAATGGGTTTTGGCATCACTGAAGGCACAAGCACAAACAAGATTGTTAGATCATGGGATGGCCAAAATTGTATGTATGGGATCCTCAGATCCAGTCCCTGAGCCATTTCCTATTTTTCCCAGTAGTTTTCTGGAACATAGAGTACTTAGAATACAGCTCTATTTTAAAACCACTTTATCTGACTGCATCTTCTCTTCTTGGAATTGATAGCATGTTGACTCAGAGTCATAATGGTAACTTCCTCATGAACATCTGATGTTGTGAAATTAACAAAGATGAGAACTCCCCAACAGTTGAAACCAAGAAATGAATTATAAAAATGTACTTCAGTCACAATACCAGAGAGAATCTAGTTATGAATTAGTAACAGATGGGAAAGTACTATTCACTTCCAGTCTTACATAAATGTCTATAATGCTTGTTCTGATCATAAGTTTTTATTTCTTCCAGACCTTCATTATGGTTCTAGCAAGATTCACCATTAAAAAATAATAATAAAAACTTGAGATGGGTAGATGCCATTTTTCTTTCTTCCCACTTTGTTAAGTAAAAAAGATAAATAATAATTCAAGTAAAAGATATACATATCACTTTATTGTTCACTTTTTGTATTGTAATACAAATGATTATACATCTCCCCTAAACCACTTAATCAAGGGTATTTTTTTTTTCCATTAGCATTTGTGCTGTGAAAGGGAATTGCTAGTTAATGGAGTCTCTATCCCTTTTCTTACCAATACTAAGTACTACTTTCCCACAACTTTAGAAATTAAAAATCTTTAGTGTTTGCAGCAAACCCTTGATGTAAAAGCTGCTTCCATCAACACTGGGCCTTGATGCTAGTATATGACAGAAATACAAACCTTTTTGGATTTCCCTAGACACTTCCCTTCTTTGGGAAAGTACCATTCAACTTCTAGACCACTCAGCTGCCATCTTCGCTGGCTCCATTGTCAAACTCCATGAGTTGTCTGAAGTCCAGGTTGAAGCCCTGGGACTGGATAACCATCATTCCTGATATTCTGATCCCTGTCCAACTGAAGTCATCCCTCCACTTCTGGTCATGGATAGAATATCACACCATGGCATATGAGATCCAGCCTCCTGAGGGATATTCAATGACAAATGGTAGTATAACCTTGAAGTGTGGAAGGTCAGTTCCCCATAAGGTGAAACTTAACCAAAGGGACCTAGGTGTAGAAGGACATGGGCAAATAAATTCCTCCTCTTTTCTCCATTATGGAATCTTCTCCTAATGTAGTTCCTTCTCGTAACCCTTCCTGAGTAAATCCCTTTTGCAGAGGCACCATGCTTGCTGAACAGTCCCAAGGTGTCCCGCCATAGCTTGATTTGAAGTGGTGGCCATCACTAAAATGCAGTGCATTGCATCACTTCCCAGCTGTCCTTGCCTCACTGTCCTTTTTCCCTTCCTCTCACTGTCCTGGGCTTCAAATGTCAAACAAAGTATTAGCACTTTAATCCTTGCCCAAGCTCTGCTTTCTAGATGGGCTACCATCTACCTTAGGCTGCATAATCATTAGCACTTCTCTCTTTCACTCTTTAAATTTATAGACCCACCTTCTCTCTAGAAGGGAAAACTTTGAGGAAAATGGAATGAAGTGCAGTAGATTGAATAGTGACCCCAAAGGTTTATGTCTAAGTTCTAACCTCTGCTACTTACGAATGTGACCTTATCTGGAAATACAGTCTTTGCTGAAGGAATTAAGGATCTTAAGATAAGATAATTCTAGAATAAGTATGGACCTTAAATTCAATGATGAACATTATTATAAGAAACAGAGAAGACAAAGACACACAGAGTAAAGGGTCATGTGAAGATAAGATAGAGGTTGGAGTGATGTGTCTACTAGACAAGGAGGTCCAATAATTGCAGGCCACCCAGAAGCTAGATTAAAGTCATGGAACACATTCTCCCTCAGAGTCTCCAGATGGAACCAGTCCTGCTGAAACTTGGGTTTTAGACTTCTGAGTTCCAGAACTACAGGAGAATAAGCTTCTGTTGTTTTAAGTCACCCAGTTTATGATTCTTTGTTACAGCATCCCTCAAAAACTAATACAGAGAGTATATAAATGTTTGGTTAGCTTTTTTTTGAGGGTAGAAGGACTGGGCTTGACTTGACTCATGCTCCCCCCTGTATTTGGGAAAATACTTACTACTAAACACTCCTCAGATCCCTTTTCAGATATGTATGTCTTTAAGCAATGTTGATTAATTTATGGACCAAGAAAGAAGATAAAAATTCTTGTCTGCAACATGATACACTCCTGGTCTTTGCCCAGCCATGTGCATTCTCCTTTAGCCTAAAATCCTACTATACTGAGGCTTTATAGCTGTGCTCTGCAATGGGGCAGACCTGTAGTTTCCAAACAGAAGGCATTTTCCAACCTGGTGAACTCCTATTGATCCTTTAAGAAATAGCTCAAATGTCACCTCTTCTATGATGTCCTTCTGATTTTCTCAATCACTGAGCATTCCCTGTTCTGTGCTTTTAAAATAACAAATGTAATTTTTAGAACACTGTTCCTATTTTACTAAAGCTGTAAATTTAATTTTCCATCTCTTCCAGTAAACCAGTGTGCATTTTGTGCTTAAGGTGAATGTGTGTGATCATAAGCCCATACACACTTATATAAAATAAATGGTGGATCTTGTTCACAAGACAGAATTCTTGAAACAAGTTTCCAAGAAAAATTCCAAGTTCATAAATTATGTGCCTGTCAAATCGTTTTTCTCCAAACTAAGCTGCTTATTCCTCATAGTCAATCTTCCTTCCTAAAGCCAATATTTTATTTTTGAAAGTACTTCTAAATATGGGGGAAGTAGGTAATGACATAGTAGACAGTCAGACAGACATCAGCATAGTAGGAAATTAATGATAAGCATGTACAGAAAGTCACCAGGTAGAAAACACCAAATGTAAGCTATGGGTAAAAATGGGGTTTAAACTTGCCCCTTCAGGGTGGCCTTTCCTTCTCTAACGTATCACTGGTCATGTGGTTTGGACCCTCCCCTGAACTTTCTTCCCCTGGCATGTTGCCAGCTTTGCAGTAGATACCCCTTTAGAGGAGGAACAAGGAGCACTGGCATATAGCTTCATATGACTCCCATACAAGCCCTTGCATGACCACCCCTTTAAGCATTAAGCCCTCAACACAATGAGGTTCTGATCCACATCAAATCATCTTAGAAACAAAGTCTTGGGTCTATTGACCACAGAGAAAGAATTTTGGTCAAACTAGATATAACACCTAGGCCTCAGTTGTGTTTTAGCCTAAGGTCCAGAAAAGCAGCAAGATCAGGCAGGGTAACACCACGGCCAAGATCAGAACCAGCTGTGATTACTAATGAGCCCCTGACTGGCACAAACCAATCAGTGGGGACCACACCTGCAAAGCTGATGAATGGTCTATTGAGATCCTCTTTTGAGACCTCAAGATAAAAGCTCTTAAGACAAAATCCCAGAGCCTCTCTCTCCTTCTCTCTCTCTCTCTCTCTCTCTCTCTCTCTCTCTCTCTCTCTCTCTCTCTATATATATATATATATATATATATATATATATATATATATATATATATATAGCCTAAGCCTTTCCCTATCCCCTTCTTTTCCCAGACACACTTTCTCTCATACACCCATGCCTTTCTCTCTTTCTTTCCCCCAGGCACACTTTCTTTGCCTTTCTTTCTCCTAAACTCTATGGGCCCTTCTTTTGCCTCTGTAACTTGTTTCCTGAGTCCACCCATCCTAGTGGGCTCACTTCTTTCACAGCTCACTTCTTCCACCTCTGTGACTTTCTAAGTAAACTGTTGCTTGTGTTTGAGTTCCTTGGCTCTGAATCTTTTCTTAGCCAAACTCAAAGACTGAGGTCTAATGTCTGGTGCCATTCACCGTTAACAATATAAGCATTATTTTAGAGAGATTTTCTAAAGAATGATAACAAGTCTATCTGAATCTTTTATTTGGTATTACCTAGATGTTTTATTATAAGTGAGCAGGGAGTTTCTGGTTCACTAGTCTTCATTGCTTTCTTGAATACATTTCAACCTTTTCCATAGCTCAATTCCATATAATTCCCAATCCTTATTTTCCTGCAAATTTTAACTCCTCTGTTATATTCCTCATAACTCCTCCTGTTAATGTCTCTGAGAATTCACTGTTGTCATTTTGAATATAGATATGCTTTGAACCCATGCTGAATTTTGCCTTTTAAGTAGGACCATAAGAATTTGAGTACTTCAGCTTCTTTTACCTGTAGCCAAAAATACTTGCTCCAGGATGTTTTTCCTCTTGATTCTCAATGACTGAGGGAGCCCTGCTCTGTTTTAGTGTATGTTTGAATGAGTTCTCATTTGTGATCCCAGCATAATTAAGTAAATGTTCTTGATGTCCCTTTTGAATTGCTGCAGAAGAACGCAGAAAATGTTCAACACAATTTTCTGACTCAAATTCTTGCACTTTTCTTGGCTCTTGTTCTTCAACCTGTTCACATTGAACACCATATTTCTTCCCCAGCTTCATCTCCTATTACACATTCCATGCATCAACCACAAACACCTTTTTCAAACCTGCCTCTGTACGTTTGTATAATATTTCCTTTCTGAAACAAATGAACTTTCCCCCTTCTGTAACAGGCAGACTCACCCTTCAGCATTCAGAGAGAATCTCCCTTCAACATAAAGCCTGATGATGGCTCACAGCACTTTTTTCCTACCCTGAGATCATCTCTTGAGATGTGAGGCTGTCCTTATTCTCTTTGTTCTAGAAAGCTCCAATACACAACACACACCTTTTTCTTTGCCATTATAAAACTTTCTATTATAAATTCTGGCTTCTAACTTTCACAGAGATAGGTTCAGGGATGACATGGAGGGTTATGATAAAGTCAAGCCTGGTTTGGGAATGTCAGAGTGGAGAGAAAACTATATCAAAAAGTGGGCAAACTTTATGCTGGAATACCAAAGGAGGAAGGCAGGTGGGAAGACAGGAAACAGAATTGAATACGAGAGAGGTAAGCAGGCCCAATCCATCTGTTGAGTTTCTAACATCTGAGTCAAAATATACATCTTTTCAGTGCTATAGTTTCTCTAGATCTACAAAATGATGGGCCAGAAAATTACCATTTTCTGAGCACTTACTCTGTGCCCAGCATTATGTTAGGTAATTTGACCTCCTTATTTCATTGAATCAGCAAGTGACAATGTAAAGGATATGTTATCACCCACATTTCTCAGAAAAAGGCACCAAGAGAGACCTAAGATGGTGGAGGAATTAGTTGAAGCTACATTAACCTCTTCCCAGGACCAATGTGGAATTACAACTAATTGTAGAGTAATCATCTGGAATAACCAACTGAACAATAACTGGAAAGAAGACTTATAACCAAGCAAAAAAAAAGAAACCACTTCATCATGACATGACTGGTAGGGATTAAAGAGACACAAGAGTGCTTGCTGGGATCCCACGAGTGGCCACTGAAGTTCTGAAGGGATAATTTAGTGGCCAGAGGGATCCCTTGAGAAGTGTGTAATCTAAACCCCAAACTGGGCTACCCAGCCTACAACACCAAAGTCAAGAAAGGAATTCACATAATACGCAGCTGTGAAAGGCAATGGAATTTCTGTCTGCCAGGAAGAGACAGCTGGAGACTCAGAAAGCCCCTTGAAGGGCCAATTTACAAAATGTTGTTTGTAGCCACTTACCCTGGGCTCTGGCAGAGGGAGGGGAAAGTGGACTTGAGATATGTGAGGAGAGACTGATGCTGGTGGCTCTGGGGAAAGAAATGAAAGAACAGTCACCAGGATTCCTCGGCTGAGTCATTCCCCATACTGCAGAGGCAATCTTTCTCAGGCAGAGTGAGGCTGAGCTGCATCCAACACCTTGGCGTTGGAAACTACTCTGTCCAGCCGAGGTTTTGTGACCACAACAGAACAAATTTATCCAGGACACTGTATTTTGTCTGGGGGGGAAAGGAGGTGGCTGTTCCCTCTAGTGGAGAAAGCACAAGACCTCCATTCCTCATGCTTTTAATTGAGAAGGGTATGCATGGGAGATACAAGGTCAAAATTTATAAATCATCAATAGCTGTTAGGCGCCTGGATTACTATTGACAGTTACAGATTACAAGTATCAATATAGAGTGCATAGTGACCAGTCTGTGTCAGGGTCTATTAAACATCTTGACACCACACTGGCATTAGGTGCAAGATTTCATACATTCCTTGTTAGAGATTGTTTATAGTTAACTAAGAGATAAGAAAAGCAGACCAAGCTCTAAAACATAATAAGCATTCTTTAAATCCAATTCCCATGGAAACCCTCTGAGTGGCCTTTGGTCCTGTTTGCCCCACCTTTCAGTTTTCTGTTGAGACTTAGAGGCTTCCTGGGGTGGGGACAGGAGGGGCAGCCTGGCTCACAGTTTGGGCTACAGTTCTCAAAACTACAAGGAGCAGTTCCCCACTGCAGAGCATCAGCCTTAGGGGAATAATAACCCCAACCAAAGAAATTGCTCTGCCCCACCCTGTAAAGCTTAACCCAGCTGCTGATTACAGCTATATCACTTATTAAGTTTAACAACTAATGCCTATCTCAGGGAGCTCTGAGGTTTTAGCTGACCCTGCCCCAGGCTGATAAAAAGCCAGCCTAGATGTGCAGCCTTGTCATTTCTACACACAAACAGGCTTAGTAGAGGGAGCCACACACTGTGGATTGCTGGTAGCTCCAAAGAGGTTGCCCAGGGCCAGTCACAAACATTATCTGACAAAGGTCTGCACCAGAGTATTGCTGCATATACCTAGTATACAGAAACAAATACAAAGGAGCAATCAAAATGGGAAGAGAAAAAAAAAAAAAACACCAAATAAAACAACAAGAGAATTCTCCAGAAGAACTAGATAAAATGGAGACAAGCAATTTATTAGAGAAAGAAATGATTATAAGGACACTCAACAGCATGAAAAAAGATATAAAAACCATAAAAAAGGACCAGTCAGAAATAAAGAACTCAATGTCAAAATAAATAATATACAGGAAAGAAGAAACAGTCGGTTAAGTGAAAGACAGGATCACATCAGTGATAGTGGAAGACTAGGTAGGAAAAAAACACCCCAGCAGAGCAGCAAAGAAAAAATAATTTTTTTAAACGAGACCTTAAAAACATTTTGGACAATATGAGACATAACAACATCTGCATTATGGGACTACCAGAAGGAGAAGAGAGTAAACAAGGAATTGAGAACATATTTGAAGGAATAGTTACCAAAATCTTCCCTAATTTGGTGAAGAAAAAAGACCCACAAATTCAGAAAGCTCAGAGAGTCTCAAACAAGTTGGACCCAAAGAGACCTACATGGAGACACGTCATAATTAAAATGAAAAAGCTTAAAAGCTAGGAGAGAATCCTAAAAGCTGCAAGAGAAAAGCAGGTAATTGCCTTCAAGTGAGCACCAATTAGACTGGCATGTGATTACTCAGCAGAATTATTTCAGGCTATAAGGGAGTGGTGTGAAACATTCAAGGTGATGAAAAGCAAGGACCTACAACCAAGACTCCTTTACCCAGACAGGTTATCATTTAAAATTGAAGAAGAAATAAGGAGCTTCCCAGAAAAGAAAAAGCTAAAGGAATTTGTTAACACCAAACTAGTACTGCAATAAATGTTAAAGGGCTTGCTTTAAGAAGAAAAACAAAACAAAAACAAAAAAGAACAAAAGAAAATAGTCTAACAATAAAATGGCACTGTACACATATCTATCAAACTCACCTTAAATGCAAATGCCTTAAATGCTCCAGACAAAACACATTGGTAGCTGAATGGATAAGAAAACAAGGTCCATATATATGCTGCCTCCAAGAGACACATCTCAGATTGGAAGATACACACAGACTAAAAGTGAAGGAATGGAAAAAGATAGTTCATGCAAATGGAAAGGGAAAAACAGCTGGGGTAGTGATACTTAATATCTGACAAAATAGACTTTAAAACTAAGGGTATAGTAAGAGACAAAGGAGGACACTACATAATGATAAAGGGAACAATTCAAAAAGAGGATATAACCCTAGTAAATTTTATACACCTAACATAGGAGCAGCTAAATATGTAAAGCAAATCTTGATGGACAAAAAGGGAGAGATCAACAGAAATGCAGTCATAGTTGGGGATTTTAACAAAACATTGACGTAAATGGATAGATCTTCCAGGCAGAAATCAACAAGGAGATGGTGGCTTAAGCAACACACTAGACCAAACAGATTTAATCAATCTCTTCACAGTGTTTCATCCCAAAACAGCAGAATATACATACTTTTCAAGTGTACATGGAATGTTTTCTAGTATAGACCACATGTAAGGACACAAAACAAGTCTCAATAAATTTAAGAAGATTGAAATCATATCAAGCATCTTCTCTGACCACAATGTGATGAAACTAGAAATAAACCACAAGGAGAACACTGGAAAGCATGAAGAGACAGGGAAGCTAAATAACATGTTATTAAACAATGAATGAGTAAAAAATGAGATCAAGGAAGAAATGAAAAAATACCCTGAAACATTAAAAATGAAGACATAATAAACCAAAATCTGTGGGAAATTCATTGCATTACAGGCCTATATCAAAAAGAAAAAATCTCAAAATGATTCAGAGAATCTGAATAGACAGATTACACCTAGTGAAATTGAACCAGTAATCATAAAACTCTCAACAGACAAAAGCCTTGGACCTAATGGCTTCACAAATGAATTTTACCAAACATTCTGAGAATAACTAACACTTCTCCTTTTCAAACTATTCCATATTTTTCAGGAGGAGAAAAGTCTCCCCAGCACATTTTATGAGGTCAGCATTATCTTAATTCCAAAACCAGATAAAAACACCACAAAGGAAGAAAATTATAGGCCTATATCCCTTATGAAAATGACACTAAAATCCTGAACAAAGTATTAGCAATGCATCCAAAAGATCATACACCATGATCAAGTGGGATTTATTCCAGGAATACAAGGTTGGTACAACATTTAAAAATCAGTAAATGTGATTCACTACATTAAAAAAAGAATAAAAACTACACGATCATATAAATAGATGAAGAAAACCCAGCACCCAATTCTGATTTTTAAAAAAATCTCACCAAAGTAGGAATAGAGGAAACATACCTAAACTTAATAAAGGCCATATGTGACAAACCCACTGCCAGCATCGGACTCAATGGGTAAAAACTATAAGTGTTCCCCTTAAAACTGGGAAAAAGACAGGGATGTCTGCTTTAACCTCTCTTATTCAACACAGTACTGGAAGTTCTAGCCACAGCAATCAGACAAGAAGAATAAATTAAAAGCATCTAAACTGGAAAGGAAGAAGTAAAGCTGTCTTTATCTATAGATTCATCATCATCATCGGGCCCTGGCTGGTTTAGCTCAGTGGATTGAGCGTCGGCCTGCGAGCTAAGTGTCGCTGGTTCGATCTTCCAGTCAGGGTACATCAGAGAAGGAAAACTCTGACTCCAAAAAACCTCCGCTGCCTTGCGGCATACCTCTTCAGGGGAAAGGCTAAGGGAGTAAACCCCGACAGAAAATCCGGAGCCGGAGTCCCTAAGGCGGTTTGACGTTGTAGTCAACACCGGCAACTCCTGCGGCGCACCTGAACCCAAGCTGTATCGACTCCGTCTTTCCCTTGGACCCTTCAGCTGCGAAGAGAGGGGGGGTCTGCTGCATGGGCAACAGCAGACCCTCCATATTACCCTGCCCAGGCTCTGTAGCTTCAGCGTCATCGCATGATGTCGATTCAACACGGGAGGAGACAGATACCGTGTCACTCCCGAGTCGGACTGCACAGCCATTCTCGGCGGTGCAGATAGACTCTTAAGAAGCTACGCCATCGTCTCTCGAGACGGACGGCTGCCGACGACGACATCATCATCATCGGCAGCCGTCCGTCTTGAGAGACGATGGCGTAGCTTCTTGAGAGTCTATCTGCACCGCCGAGAATGGCTGTGCAGCCCGACTCGGGAGTGACAATCCCTGCCGCACTTGTTACAGGTGAAGGCAGATGGCTGTTGTTGCTGCTGTTGACGCTGCTTCCGCCTCCATCTTTTCTGGAGCGCCTCCTCGTTGCGCGCAGCCTCTGCACGTGACGTACCTTGCCTGACCGCAAGCCTCCAGGCTAGGCGGTCGTCTGCTTGAACTTCCCATGTGTTGAGATTGATGGAGCATTGTGTCATGTCCTTTTTGCAGATGTCTTTGAACCGCAGTTTTGGGCGCCCTGTCATCCTCTGGCCTTCTGCTAGCTCGCCGTAGAGGAGGTCTTTGGGGATACGGCCTGCATCCATTCTTTTGACATGGCCGAGCCACCTGAGGCGTCTCTCACTAAGAACTGCATGCAAACTGCTCATGTTGGCTCGCTTCACCACCTCGGTGTTGGGGACCTTATCCTGCCAGGCGACATGCAGGACGCGTCGCAGGCACCTCATGTGGAAGCTGTTGAGTTTCCTTTCGTGCCTTGCGTAGGTGGTCCACGTCTCGCTGCCATAGAGGAGAGTGCTGAGTACGCAGGCTTGGTAGATGCGCAGTCTGGTTTTCTCAGTGAGGCTGGAATTGTTCCACACTCGCCGGTTCAGTTTGGCCATAACTGTGGCTGCCCTGGTAATCTATAGATTACATGATACAAAAACCCCAAAGATTCCACCAAGAAATGACTAGAATTGATAAATAAGTTCAGCAAAGTAGCAGGATAGAAAATTAATATACAGAAATCAGTTGCATTTTTATATGCCAATAATGAACGAACAGAAATGAAAATTAAGAAAACAACCCAGGAGAAACAAGATGGTGGAGGAGTAAGTGGAAGCTACACTAACTTCCTCCCAGAACTAGTCTGGATTTACGTGATTTGGGAGAAATCATCTGGAATAACCAACCGAACACCAGCTGGAGAGAAGTCTTATAACCACGGAGAGACAGAAAAGGCCGCTACATCACAACGTGACCAGTAGGGAGTGCGGAGACGAGGAAGGGCTGGCTGGGCTCACAAGGGTGGCAGCTGAAGGGACTGAGAAACAGCTCAGCAGCCAGGCATTCCCCCAGAGAAGGACAGGGTCTAAACCCCCAGCTGGGCTTCCCAGCCTACAGCAACAGAGTGGAAAGTAAAATAGTATCCAGCTGAGAAAAGCAAAAAGCCACAGGGTTTCTTGCTAGCTGGAGAGAAGCAGCTGGAGAAAAAGAGCTCTTAAGCGGATCACATATGAAAATATTCTGCCCCCGCTTACCCTGGGCACAAGCAGAGAGAAGACAGAGAGGACAGGAAATGCTTGGGGAGAGTTTGGTGTGGTGGCTTTGAGGGGAGAGCTGGGGAAGCGGCCGGCCGGGTCCCAGTGCTAACTCATCCCCACACTGCAGGCAGACCATTCCCGGCCAAGTGGCGTCAGCCTGAGGGGAAGCAAAGGCCCTGCCTACAGGAATTAAGCTGCCACACCCACGGTCCTTAAGCCTGATGGCTAATCACAGATTGAATAGATTAACAACTAAAGGAGTCAGACAAAGGCAGTAGATCCCTGGAAGTCTCCAACAGGCTGCCTAGGCCCAGACTGGTACAGGATCTGACGCCACCAGGGGCAGATCCAGGAAGTGCAGATCATTCTAAGAAGCACCAATAAACAATAGGAGTCACAAAAATGGGCAGACAGAGAAACAACCCCCCATCGAAAGGAAAGGTAGAGTCCCCAGAAAGAGTGCTAAATGAAATAGAGGGGAGCAAACTATCAGATATGGAATTGAAAGCATGGATTATGGAGAAGCTCAATGAGCTCAGCGGAAACTACAAAGAACTCCAGAAAAACTATAGTGAACTCCAGAAGAACTATAAGGAACTTACTGAGAATTATACCAGCATCAAAAAGGACATGGAAGCTATCAATAAGAGCCAGGAGGAAATGAAGAATACGATCTCTGAATTGAAGAACACAGTAGAAGGAATTAAAAACAGGCTAGAGGAAGCAGAAGACCGGATCAGCGAGCTGGAGGACAATGTAGACAAAAACTCACAGACAGTGCAACAAAATGAAAAAAGACTGAAGAGGCTCTAAGACAGCTGCAGGACAACATGAAACGTAATAATATCCGTATCATAGGAATTCCAGAAGAAGAAGAAGAAGATCAAGGAATAGACAACCTCTTTGAAAAACTAATGACAGAAAACTTCCCTAACGTGAAGAGAGAAAGAATCATGCAAGTCCAGGAAGCACAGAGGGTCCCAATGAAGATGAACCCCAACAGGCCCACTTCAAGACACATCATAATTAAAATGGCAACATTCAAAGACAAAGAGAGAATCCTAAAAGCAGCAAGAGAGAAACAACTAATAACATACAAGGGAGCTCCAATAAGGCTATCATCAGATTTCTCAGCAGAAACACTACAAGCCAGAAGGGAATGGCAAAATATATTCCAAGTAATGAAAAACAAAAGCCTACAACCAAGAATACTCTACCCAGCAAGGCTTTCATTCAAAATGGAAGGTGAAATAAGGAGTTTCCAAAACAAAAGAAGGCTAAAAGAATACATCTCCACCAAACCAGCATTGCAAGAGATGCTAAAGGGTCTGCTTTAAGAAGATGAAGAAACAGAGAGGGACAGAGAGGAACACGAGTACAAAGGGGGAAAATGACAATGAATAAGTACTGAAAGAAAGAAGGAACTTCTACCATTTGCAACAACATGGATGGAACTAGAGAGAATTATGCTTAGCGAAATAAGCCAGGCAACAAAAGAAAATTACCTTATGCTATCACCTGTTACAGGAAATTAATGAACAACACAAACAAATGAGCAAAATTGAACCAGAGGTATGTAAACAAGGAATAAACTAACAGTAACAAAGGGGGAGATGGGAGGGAGAGAAGTGGTAAGAAGGGGAAGGGTCTAGTCAAAGAACATGTATAAATGACCCATGGACATGGACAACTGGGTGGAGACTGAATGTGGGAGAAGGGAGGCAGGGTGCAGGGAAGCAAGAGGGGGAAAAAAGTGAGACAACTGTAATGAAAAAACAAACAAACAGAAAAATTTTTAGTGGGGGTGAAAAATAAAAATATAAAGAATAGAAATGCAAGTTCAGTGAATATTAGAAGGACAAGGATTTTCCTTCACACTGTATATATTTTCTTCCTATCTGATCTCTCCAGAATTTGGCATTCTAAAGAAGTAAGTAATGACCTAAGTTTCTTTGCATAAAACTAATAAGACCAGTTGTCAATAGAGGTTTTTTGTTTTTTTTTTTTAACTAAGACTTTGAATGGAATGTCATGCCTAAAGGAGACATGCTTGGGCTTTGGTTGTTACCAAAAAGCCCTGAGCAACTGGGACTGACTTTCAAAGGTAATAAAAGTCCACGAGATAAAAGGCCTGGTACCTTGGATGGATGAGCGGTCCATAGCAATCTTTCCAGGGAAGGAATGAAGGTTGTTTTCCTGAAAGATGGCTAGAAGGAACCTTAAGGCACAATGGAAAACCAGGAGGACCTGGAAAAGACAGGTGTTTACAGGCAAGGCTGAATGCCAGGTATGTGGCTCAGCTTCTGTGCCCTGAAGGGCAGACTGAAGGTCACCCTAAATGTTCCTTGCGTAAGTTCCAGCAAAGCAGAACTAAAGATCATAAGTGATCATTTGCTGCTCTTGTTGTGTTTATGCAAATGAACAGGATAAATTAAAAATGAACTTAATGTAGTCCCTTTAATGACAAGGAGGGTAATCTTAGGGAGAAAAATCACGATTCAAGGAAGATCACAATGTCCAGTGGTAGACTCTAAAGTAGTGCAGCTAACCATCTTTAAAGTTTCTTTTCATTTAAAATTTGTTTTCATTTGAAAGTTAAACTATGTCTGTGGCATTATCAAAGATGTTTAATTTACAGGCAAGAAGAATGTCAAATGCCTTGCAACTGGATGTCTTTCCGATAAGACAGTCCTACAGATTTAGAGACTTGTATGTGGGTTATGTTACATAAATTAACATGTGTTTTCTGTTTTCAAAGGGCATAAGCCTACGATCTCATTACCTGAGTGATTGTACGTATAGGCCTCACTTAATCCTGTCTGCATTGCTGCCTCCTGAGACTCAATGGTTTGGCTGAACTAAGGGGCTGGGTTGGTGAAGAATGGGGTGGTCTGTGGGCTTCACTTTAAAACTGGTTTCTCTTTTCTATCCTAATGGCTTGGACAGAAAGAGCTCAGAGGCCTGAGAGGGGGGAAACCTAAAATATTTCCCTCAGTCCAAACTAAGTATAATGAGCAAAAGGGTTTGGGACAGGTGAGATGTACCTGGCATACCTTCCTCCAAAGAAGCCTTTCTTTTCCCTAATGTGGGACATTGAAAAATTAATACCTGTCTTTTGTCATCTAATGGTTACGGATTGAATGATGTCCTTTAACCCTGTTGTCCCCAGAATACAACAAGGATGCCAGCCTGTTAAACCAAGCATGCCGTTGTCCAGAGACAGCCAACCAACCTGGAGTCTGCACGATCCTTCCCCTTGTGGGAAGGCCACTCTCCCCTCCACGCCCCCACTCCTATTAGGGATTTCTTGACCCAAGGGTAGGTAGGACGATGACCATGTGCAGCTTGAAGCAGCTAGAGGAGCTCGAGACCTTTGTCCATTGTCCTTTATAAGATTGTAAAGGGTCTTAAGTCTGAGAGGGGGGGATTGTTATTTTTTATTGTTAAAATATTTAACTAATTAATTAATTATTTTTTTAAAAAGAAGAAGAATATATGAAAGGGTGAGGCAGGAGAGCTTGTATGTACGACCCATGGGCATGGACTTGGGGAGGGGATTCTTGGGGAAAGGGGGTGCTGGGTGGAGGGGAGCAAAGGGGAAAAAATTGGAACTATTGTAACAATATAATCAATAAAATATACTTTAAAAAAGAGTAAAACTAAAAATTTTTAATGTTTTTAGAGAAAGTGTCAATTATATAAAATGCTAAAATTGAATAAACAGGAAAAGAAGCAGAGGAAATATAACTACTGGATTTCTGAAGATGAGAATGCCATTTAGAAGATTAGTGAGATCACTAATCAAAGAAGACAGAAATATAAATGTTAAGGGAAAGTAAAGTAGGTCTGAACATACATAAAGATTAGAATAAACAATTCAATAATAAAAAGATTTGAAAATTTAAAAAAGAAAAAGAAAACAATCCATTCACAAGCGCTTCAAAAAGAATAAAATACCAAGGAATAAACTGCCCCAAGGATGTGAAAGACCTGTACTCAGAAATTTATAAGACACTGAAGAAATAAATTGAAGATACAAATAAGTGGAAGCATATTCCATGTTCATGGCTAAGAAGACTTAACACCATAAAAATGCCCATACTACCCAAAGAAATCTATAGATTCAGCATAATTCCTATAAAAATTCCAATGATGTATTACATAAAACTAGAACAAATATTTGAAAAATCTGTATGAAACAACAAAAGGGCCCACATAGCAACAGCAATCCTGAGGAAGAAAAACAAAATTGAAGGAATCACATTACCTAATATCAAACTACACTATAAGGCCATAGTAATCAAAACAGTATGATACTGGCATAAAAGCAGACACATAAATTAATGAAACAGAATAGAGAGCCCACAAATAAACACACACCTTTATAGTCCATTAATATCCAACAGAGAAAGCAAACACACACAATAAGCTAAAGATAGTTTATTCAACAAATGGTGTTGGAAAATTGGACAGATATGTGCAGAAAAATGAAACTAGATCACCTCCTTACACCACACACAAGTAAATTCAAAATGGATTAAAGGTTTTAATGTTAGACCCCAAACCATAAAATTAATAGAAGACTATATAAGCAGCAAAATCTTGGACATTACTTGTAGCAATATTTATCAGATATATCTCCCCAGGCAAGTGAAAGAAAAATAAACAAATGGGATTACATCAAACTAAAAAAGTTTTGTACAGCAAAGGAAAACATCAACAAAATAAGAAGACAACTCACAGAATAGGAGAACATATCCGCCAATATATCTCATGAGGAGTTAATATCCAAAATATATAAAGAACTTATAAAACTCAATACCAACAAAAAAAACCCAGACGTCCAGCCAAGATGGAGTTCTAGACAGAAACGCTGCATCTCTCTCCACAACTAAGAAGGAATACAACTACCTCAGAACTAGAGACAACCAGAAGTTCCAGAAAATTGAGCTGCATGGAAGTCCAACAAAGAAAGCTATAAAGAAGAAATACTAATTCAGACAGGTAGGAGGGGCAGAGCTGGGGCGGAGAGGATGTGGTGTAGTGGCAGCCGCAGTGGTGGCTGCAGCAGCAGGCTGAGGAAAAGTGCTGTCACACATTTTAAAAACTAGTGGGGGGACACCTGGGGAGCACTCCCAGCACCAGACCAGACCGCACAGCTCACAGTTTCAGCACCGGAGAAAATAAAGCCTCATTGCTTCTGACTGTGCAAACCAGTGGGAGTTGGGGTAAAGGAAGAAACTGCTGGTTTCTCAGTAGAATCTGCATGTTTAAAGGGCCCCCACAGTTCTAGAATGTCCACAGACCCATTCACTCTGGGAACGATGACCGGGGCAATAGCAAGAGAGGCACCAGTCCCATGCAGAAGTGGGAGAAGTGCTTAGAAAAGGGGAAAGTGCTGAGCAAGTGGCATTGTTTCCTGTCAGACTACTCCTCCACATACAGAACCATAATATAGTGAAACAGGTCACCTGTACTGATGAATACCTAAGGCTCCGACCCTTACGACGAAACAGGTGTGAAAGCTCTACCTAAGACACAGAGGCAAACACAGGACCCTGTCAAGATGAGGAGACAGAGAAGTATGACCCAAAAGAAGGAACGGATCAAGGTTCCAGTGGGATAACTAAGCAAACGAGGAGATAGCCAACCTAGCAAACAAAGAGATAGCCAACCTAACAGATGTAGAGTTTAAAACACTGGTGATAAAGATGCTCACAGGCTTGACAGATATGCTTAAGTATGGAAAACACCTAAGGGAAGAGTGAAGGCTATGCTAAATGAAAAGAAGAAAAAGCCACACAAAACCAATGGTGAAGGGAAGGGAACCAGGGTTCAAATCAATGATATAGAACATAGGGAAGAAAAAGTCAACCAGTACAAAATGAGGAAACAAGAATTTTAAAAAATGAAGAGAGACTTAGGACCCTCTGGGACAACTTTAAACATGCCAACATCTGAATCATACAGGTGCCAGAAGGAGAAGAGGAAGAGCAAGGAATGGAAAGATTATGTGAAAAAGTAATGAAGGAAAACTCCCCAAATTTGGTGAAGGAAATACACATACAAACCCAGGAAGCACAGAGTCCCAAACAAGCTAGATCCAAAGAGGACCACATCAAAACACATCACATTTAAAATGCCAACGGTTCAAGATGAAGAGAGAATCTTAAAAGCAGCAAGAGAAAAGCAGAGAGTTATCTACAAAGGAGTTCCCATAAGACTATCAGCTGATTTCTCAAAAGAAACTTTTCAGGCAAGAAGAAACTGGCAAGAAGTATTCAAAGTGATGAAGAGCAAGGACCTACAACCAAGATTACTGTATCTAGCAAAGCTATCATTTAGATGGAAGGGGAGATAAAGTGCTTCCCAGACAAGGTAAAGCTAAAGAAGTTCATCATCACCAAGTTATTGTGGAAAGCAGTATGGAGATACCCCAAAAACTTATATGAAGTGTTAAAGGGAATTACTTAAGAAGAAGATCAAAACTATGAACATTAGAATAACAACAAACTCACAACTATCAACAACTGAACCTAAAAAATAAAAACAAAATCCAACTAAGCAAACCAGAGTAGGAACAGAATCATAGGTATGGGGATCATTTGGAGGGTTATCTGCTGGGAGGGAGGAGGGGGAGAAATGGGGAAATGGTGCAGGGAGTAAGAAGCATAATTGGTTGGTACAAAATAGACAAAAGGATGTTAAGAATAGTATAGAAAGGTGTGAAGCCAAAGAACTTATATGCATGACCCATGGACATGAACTAAAGAGGTGGGATTGCTCGAGGGAAGAGGGTACTTGGCAGAGGGGAGCAAAGGGGAAAAAATTGGGACTACTGTAATAACATAATCACTAAAATAGACTTAAAATAAAATTTAAAAAACATTAAAAATGGACAAAGGACTTCAACAGACACTTCTCCAAAGAGGACACACAGATGGCCAATAGGTGTATGAAAAGATGCTCAATGTCACTAATCATCAGAGAAATGCAAATTAAAACCACAATGAAATAGCATCCCACACCTGTCAGAATGACTATCATCAATAAATCAATAAGCAACAAGTTCTGGCGAGGATGTGGAGAAAGCAGAACTCTTTTGCATTGTTGGTGGGAATGCAGACTGGTGCAGCCATTGTGGAAAGCAGTATGGAGATACCTCCAAAATCAATAATCGATCTGCCTTATATCTGAAGGAACCCAAAACACTAATTCAAAAGGACATAAGCACCCCTATGTTCATTGCAGCATTATTTACAATAGCCAAGATGTGGAAGCCGCCCAAGTGTCCATCTGTAGATGAGTGGATAAAACAACTATGGGACATTTGCACAATGGAATACTACTTGGCCATAAACAGAAAGAAAGTTCTACCCTTTTTGATAGTATGGATAGACATGGAGAACATTTTGCAGTGAAATAAGCCAGTCAGAGAAAGACAAACACCATATGATTTCATTCATATGTGGAATCTAATGAACAAACTGAACTAAACAAGGAAAATAGAGAGAAACTCACAGATAGAGAGCAGGATGACAGCTAAGGGGAGGGGGATTAGAAGGTGAATGGTTTGAGCAAAAGGATTCACGGGCATAGACAACAGTGTGGTGATTGCCAGAGGAAAGAGGCTAAAAGGAAACTAAATGGTAATGGGAAAAAAAATACAGTAAAGATTAAATCATGAAAAAAAGAGAAAAACATTTAAATCAGCAGACTGACTAAAGCCGATTGCTTTCCATAATATGGTGGGCCTCATTTCAATCAGCTGAAGGACTAAATAGAACAAAGGGGCTGGCCATCCTATAATCAAGAGGGAACTCCTTCTTCCTGACTGCTGAGTGGGACATTGGTCTTTTCCAGCTTTCAGACACAAACTGAAATATCAGCTGTTCCTGCGTCTTGAGCTCACCAACTCTTTTTTTTTTTTAAATACGCTTTATTGATTATGCTGTTACAGTTGTCCCAACTTCTTTTCCCTTTGTTCCCCTCCACCCAGTGACCCACTCCCTCCAGTTTTCCCCCCCCTCTTAGTCCATGCCCATTGGTTGTGCATATAGTTCTTCTCAACATCTTCCTGTCTACTCTACTCCCTCCTACTATGCTTCTTAATTCCTATACCACCTCCCTCCTTTTCTCCCTGCCCCCTCCCTGCTGACCTCCCCCCTCCCCCCATAATGTTCCCCATACCTATAATTCTTTTCGCACTTCCATTGCCTACTTAGTTTGCCTTTGTTTCGGTTCCCTAGCTTCTGTTGTTGGTTGTTGTGATACTGTTTTCATTTTAATGTTCATAGTTTTGATCCTCTTTCTTCTAACCAAGTCCCTTTAACATTTCATATAATAGTGGTTTAGATATGATGAACTCCTTCAGTTTTACTTTGTCCTGAAAACACTTTCTCTGCCCTTCTATTCTGAATGACAGCTTCGCTGGATACAGTAATTTTGATTGTAGGTTTTTGCTTTTTGTTACTTTGAATATTTCTTGCCAGTCCCTTCTTGCCTGCAGAGTTTCTTTTGAGAAATCAGTTGATAGTCTTCTTGGGACCCCTTTGTACATAATTCTTTTCTTCTCTTTTGCTGCTTTTAAGATTCTCTCTTTATCACTAATTTTTGACATTTTGATTATGTGTCTTGGTGTGGTTCTCTCTGGGTCCACATTTTTTGGAACTCTCTATGCTTCCTGGACCTGTAAGTCTATTTCCTTCCCCAAGTTAGGGAAGTTTTGCTTCATTGTTTTTTCACATAATTTTTCAAATTCTAGTTGTTTTTCTTCACCTTCTGGCAACCCTATGATTTGGATGTTGGCCCACTTAGAGCTGTCCCATAGGTTTCTGAGCCTCTCCTCATTTTCCTCACTTTTTGCTTCCTCTTTCTGCTCTGGTTAACTGTTGGTTTCTTCCCTATGTTCCGATTTGTTGATTTGACCCCTGGTTTGCTTTCCCTCACCACTAGTTTCATACATGTTTTTGTTCATTTCAGCAGGACTAGCCTTCATTTCTTCCCTGTCTTGTTTAAGATCTGCCATTAGGTCTGTAAGCATTTTTATAACCAAAGCTCTGAACTGTGCCTTAGAAAGATTTCCTATCTACTGCTTCGTTAAATTAGATATTTGCTGTCTGGTCAGCTGCGCGATTGGGATCTTTATCATGATCTGTGCCATCCTGACAGTTTTGTGTTTACTTTTGCTTCCTGGGTGGGGTTGTCACACCTTGTACACTATTGGGGGCGGAGCCCTGTACACTCATCACAACCTGGTGACCCTTCTCACCACACTGTGGTGTTTTGTGTGGGGGCAGAGGTCCAAGATGGATTCTTGCTGTTCACTCTCCACTGAGAGACCAGGAGCCTCCTCCTCCGTCCCCACCTCTTCCAGGCCTCACAGTCCAAGGCAATGGGGGGTCTGCCTCCCCAGCATTGGAATCGCAAGGTGACAGGTTTGGTCTGGAGCCGGGGGTGCTCCCCAGGCTGTTCTCACCTCCCCTTAAATACAGGTGTCTCTGGTTACTGCTCTTCCACCACCATCGCCACTGCTGCTGCCGCGGACAGCACAGCTTGACCTCTCCACCCGGCTTCAACCCTCCTACCCGTCTGGACAAGCACCACTTCTTTATAACTTCATATGTTAGACTTCCATTTATTTTATGGAACTTCTGGTTATTTCTGGTTTTGTAGTAGTTGTATTCCTTCTTAGTTGTGGAGGGAGATGGAGCATGTCATTCTAGGCCTCCATCTTAGCCAGTAGTCTCCCCAACTCGTGTATGTACCTTTACCATTGGCTTTCTTATTCTCCAGCCTGCCTACTCACCCTGCAGGTCTTGAGACTTGTCATCCTCCATCGTCATGTGATCCAATTCCTTATTTCCTTATAATATTTCCTTATTTCCTTATTTCCTTATAATAAATCTCTTTGTCTCTGGTTCTGTTGCACTCTCTCTCTCTCTCATATATATATGAGAGAGAGAGAGAGAGAGAGAGAGAGAGAGAGAGAGAGAGAGAGAGAGAGAGCTAAACTGTTCTCAACGTGATTCAACAGATGGAAAAGTTTCCATAAAATACCAATGGCCTCTTTTTGGAACTCTTTGACTAGGCTGACTCTTTCAATGAGTCTTATATGTGTGTGTGTGGGGGGGGTGTCCTATTGATTCTGTTTATTTAGATAACTGTGACTATCACATTCAGTAATGAGTTCCTACTATGTGCATGGCACTAGGTCTATGTTCTATGCATAAAGAAAAGTAGAAACAGCCAGGTTTTATAAGATAGGGTGGATAAATGTCTCTGGGATTAAGAGGGTGATGGATAAAACAGTTTGCTATATGATGCAAGGGACATTTGATATTAAGCTGTGAAAAGGAGAGTCTAATATTTATTGAGTATCTATCGACAATATTAATGCATTTAATTCCATGTAAAACTCCAGAAGCTAAACACTATACTTCCTATTTGTACACAAGGGAAGTCACATTGAAAAGGGAATATCCAGGATTCAAATCTAGACATGTTATTTACAGGGCCTATTTATTTTGGGCTCTTGGTGCTCCCTGTATTAATAGCATGATCACCAGAGTCTTGATCAACACTCAAATTAGTCTCAACAAGCCTGAAACTTACTCAACTAAAGGTTGAACTCAAGCCAACCTCATGGCATCTAAAAGTAAAAACTCAAGCTTCACACTCAGGATAAAACAAATATAAAATGGTATGAGATTCAGCTTTTGCTCAGAGATGTTACAAGAGCATAAGTATTACGTGAATTATACTCATGGTGCCTACTGTTACAGACATTTTGCCATATTTTGAATATTTACCTCTGTACCCATCACTATTTCATGCCAGCAAAATCTTGTTGGACATCACATGTTCCTTGTCCTGCTTACATTAATTATTTCTTTAGTTGCTTGCTGCCACTCCTCAGAAACCCATATCTTTCACAACTCTGACACTTAAAAGTTGGAAATGGTGAATTAATGGCCCAGTAATCTTATACTCATAGGTTCCAGAGTGACCTCTAGGAAGATGAAGATTTATACTATAAGTTTCCCTCTAGAATCACATATAGATTAACACAAATTCTGAAAAATTCTTTAAATCTATGACTTTATCAATATATTTTTAAAGCATAGTGTCTTTAAACCATAATGATGCACAGAGTAATCAAGAGGAGCTTAATGAATGATGAGGGATTTGATAACTAGATGTTGAAACCATATGTGTATTACTCAAGCTCTGAAGGAGAACAAATATGCATGTCATCTCTGTGTGTGCATTTAAGACAGGAGAGTGGCAGGCACATGACAGGCAGAATTGGGGGTCTATACTCTAAACTTGAACATATTTAAGTGGCAATGAAATAAAAAAGTCAATCATAAATTCCAGATCAATTTCTTTCATCATTAAATGAATACTTTATGTCAACAATGGTGCTAGATCCTCAGGAGATTGTTGATATCAGAGAATATAAACTCTCACCCTAGGTAACTGGGGAGGTGGAGCAATGAGTCAGAAGTCAATAACTAAACTATTCTCGAGGTTATTCAGCAGGTGGAAAAGTTTCCATAAAATTCCAGTGGCCCCTTGTTGGAACTCTTTGACAAGGCTGATTCTTACAACGAGGCTTAAGCTTCAAAGGAGGCTATAAAAGAGACCAATAATGATGATAGAAGAGGCTCAACAAGGTTAGCCAAAGATTGAACCTCACAAGGGAGGTGGAATTATTTTGCCTATGAGTGCCAATGGGCCTTTACTGCCCATCATAGGGAGAAGCAAATGGCTGAGGAGACAGAAGGGCTTAGAAAACTCAGGTTGACAATTAAGTCTCTAATTCCTTCACTGCCTTCCTAGTAATGAGGGAATCTTGTTAGGGGTTATGACTGATATAAGCTGTACAGAACTTCCTTTGGAGGCACCAAGTTGAGATGGGCTTAGTTTGTCCTGGGTATTTCTCCCATGGATAGAGACTAATCCCACTGGGACAGTGCCCATGTGAGACCATCACATTACATAAGTAGCAACTGCAAACTGAGCTGCATCCTTTCCTACTCTCAAAACAGGCCTATCTCTCTCCCAATGTGTTTCCCAGGACATACTGCTTGCTCTCTGCTGTCTCCAGAAGAGTAATACAGTCATTAAAGATCTTATTGGTACCTTGGAGTTAATCATAAAGGATATCAGGACTCCCCAGTTCTCTGGCTCCCAACCAGCCTTGCTGCACTGCTACAGGCTCTTCCTGCACCTGAATGAGATCCTGGGCATCTTATCTCAGCTCCTCTTGCTTTCCCTCTTTTCTAGGGATCATCCAAACCCCAGACATTTGCTGCTTAATGTTTTCCTTAAAGCTAATCAGGGTTTTAAAGATGCAGCTTATTACAAGTACAGAAATTTCAACAATCTGAGGATCTCATCTCCCTCCATTCATCCCTCCCACCTTCCAGTACTCCATAGCAATCTATGGACTGGACTTTTCTGTACGAGTTTTAGTGGCCCATCTCTCCAACAAACTACCTTTATAACAAACTACCCTGATGTTTATAAACTGAGAGACAATGTGAATATGGCAATTTAAAAATAACAAATAGCATGCTTTGGGCCTGGGCTTCTCAATTTTAGTGCTGCTGACATTTGGGACTGGATAATTCTCTGTGGTGGTAATGGGGGAAGGGGCAGGATGTCCTGTGCATTGTGGGGTACTTAGTAGCATCACTGGTCTGTACCAACTAGATGCCAACTGCACTCCCTGCCCAGTTGTGATTATTAGACATTGCCAGATTGCCCCATGGAGGACACAATTCCCCTAAGTGAGATCCTCTGCTTTATGATATAGATAAATAGCAGAGTCCAGATTTGAGCTTTCTTATTTCATTCTAGAGTCCAAATACCCTGTACATCATGAGGGTATTGATGACTGATTCTGGACCCTTATATATCTACAATCCCTACCCCTTTAGCCCTCAATTCACTAGTAGCTGTGCCTCCACCCCACCACACCACCCAGGGCAATCCAAAATGTCTCCAGACATTGTCAAGTGTTCCCTGGTTGAGAACCACTGCGTAAAGACTGAAAACCCTGCTTCTGGTCACAAGGGTAACTCTAGGAATGTCATTATGCAGGCTGGATCATCTGTTTTGTATGAGGCACCATAGTGCTATCTGACATATGACACCTTCTTTAATCCTCACAAGGTTCAGGGTGAAGAGTGAAATTTGGGCCTGGTCAGCAACTTTCCTGGGTCCCCCAGCTAAGAAACAATGGAGCCAGGATTTGCCTTTCCTTTCATTATTCTAGGACTTCTCTCCAGGATCCTGGAGAAATCAGCATTAGGAGGCAAAGTGAAACAGGAAGGAAGGAAGGAAGGAAGGAAGGAAGGAAGGAAGGAAGGAAGGAAGGAAAGAAAGAAAGAAAGAAAGAAAGGAAGGAAGGAAGGAAGGAAGGAAGGAAGGAAGGAAGGAAGGAAGAAAGAAAGAAAGAAAGAAAGAAAGAAAGAAAGAAAGAAAGAAAGAAAGAAAGAAAGAAAGAAGGAAAGAAAGAAAGAAAAGAAAGAAAGAAAGAAAGAAAAAGAAAAGAAAGAAAAAAAGAAAGAAAGAAAGAAAGAAAGAAAGAAAGAAAGAAAAGAAGAAAGAGAGAGAGAGAAAGAGAGAGAGAGAGAAAGGGAATCAGCATTTTGTAAGGTTTAGTAGTATTAGTAATAAGCAATCACTAGGTCACTGGGTATGGCTGATTTATCAAGAAAAACAATTCTCTATGGATTATGAATCTGTACAAGATCCACAATCTCAGTACTCATTGATCTAGGTGTGTGCTGGGTTCTCCCAGTATTACCAAGTCACAGAGAGCTGAGACTGCATCTCCCATCTGCCCCTCATGTGGTTGATTTTATGGAATCAACCACAGTGACAAATGGCCCTGCATTTGGACAGCTGTCCCAGCTCTGGTCACAGCTGAAACTTCCTGTCACTGTTGACATATGTGCACTCTGAGAGCTCTAGTGCAATTGGCCATCTGTCCGGGAAGCCAGATCCATCCTCTGCTTTGAAATTAGCAATTGCAAAAGCCAGCTCTTCCCCAACAGACACCTGGAATCACAGGCTCACAGACATGACCTCACCAGCAACTAAACAGCCACTGGAAAGGTCCCCAGTTCAACAGCAGGGAGAGGGTGGGAGGCGTGCATAACAGGTAGGAGCTCTGAACCTCACCTTTGAAAGAGCCCAGGAGAAATGATTTTCCCAAGTGTGAGTAGGGCAAAGGGGAAAGCATATGTTTAATGAATTCAGTCAAATTTGGGTTTGAATCTTAGCTCCACCCCCTACAGGATCCATGACCTTGAACAAGTCACTAGAAAATAACAGACTCTTTCCTTCCTCCTTCCCAGACCATTATGGAAATAATTGGCATGAAAATTGTCTTTGGCAAATTAGAGAGAGACCAATTAGTGGTGAGGACTGTCTCCTCAATATAGTCAGTTCAGACCCCTTGCACAATACGGATATTATTATTTAGGGAGGGATGAGTGGGGAGAAACAGATGGCATGTCTCAAGCTTATTTTAGGAGAGAAGCAAAAAAAGCATTAAAAACCTCGGGAATGTTCATATAGACACCTAGAGAGGGGTAAAGGCATATGAAGAGCTTTAACTTTTAATTGAAAATGTAACACAGTATTAGGGAAAATTTAAACCAGATGAAAAAATACATAATAATAAACATATCTTCCTCCACCACCTCAGACGACCATGTCTCCATCTCACAAGAAATCGCTGTGTCTAGTTTCTCTTTGTCTTTCACATAGAAGAGCTGCCAACAAAAGAGACTTTTATTTTGCTTTTTATCACTGAAAATATCTTGCTCTGTCTCAAAACATACATATCTGTCTCCTCCTTTGCCTGACTGTGTAATATTTCACTGCATGGGTGTGCTATAGTTTCTTTCACCAGTTTTCCCCTTCTTGACAACAAATATTTTGCTGTTATAAACAATGTCACAAAATGAACGAATTATAAAAATCATTCTTTGTGCACATGTAAGTAAAGCATTAGGTACAGGTCTATGGGTCATGGGTATATACATTTATTCTCGATTTGCTAAACCAATCATCTCTTCTACCAGCAATGCATACTCATTATCGGTTTGCACACAGAAGCACCCATAGAAGACACTAACAGACCTCGCTTTGCCCTTTGAGTGTGGATGTATGTTTTTATTTGCTTACTTATTTGGGAGCTGGAGGGGGACGATGTTGGACAATGAACCATGAAACCCAGTTTATAATAGTTGCTCTGAATTGTGGCAAATTGAAAGCTACAGAGCTACTGCTCCCACTTCCTCTAACCCCCTGCAACAATGTCTACCAGAAGCCTGTGAAGGCAGCTTCCTTGCCCAGAAGACCTCTATATTGTCATTTTTGTGAATCATCAGCAGGGAAGGAGTGGGTTGCCTCTGCTCTCTGCTCTCTTCCTGGCGATATACACGAAGAGGAGAAGAATGTGAGGATGACAGAGGCCACGCAGCTCACTACCTAAAGAATGCACACCTGAACCTGCCACAGAACTAACCCAAAGGTCCTCCATCAATTGCAGACACGGGACTGCCTGGAAAGCCCGCTTGAGCTGAGCAGTGAAGTTGTTCACTGCTGATGCTCAAAGGAAAATGAGATAAATCGCAAACTCTTTGAAGGTAATTTATCCACTCCTCGCTACCTGCCTTTCCCATATACATAGGCAATCCTGTGTTTGCCACGAGCCCGGAAGAAAGGCAAGACAGGTAGCAATCCCTTAGAGGCTGCCCCAGGTCAACTTTATCAAAATGATAAAATGTTTTGGGTCTCAGCAACCCCCCGGGCTGACTCTGGGTTGGGCTTCCCGAGGCATTAAGGGGTGAAGAAGGTGAGCGCACAGCTCTTCCTGGTGCATCCCAGTGGCGTTGCCTGTGTCGCTGCTGATAGCAGTTTTATCAAGATAAATCTAGTGCTGCTCGGGAAGGATATTAATAAATTACCTCGTAATGAAAAATGTGAGAGGAACCATACTCTTACATCAGGCTTGTGATGATTACTTTGATAGATGCACTGGTAAGATTTCCTCGACAAGGCAGAAATGAGAAACATGACACGTGGACCTTTAAGGGTGACCTCAGAGGAAAACAGAAGTGCTGAATGATACAGAAGCAGAAGTAGGGAAAACCACAGCTCCAAGGCACTGCGTGTCAACTGCCAGATAGATGAGCTCCACTGCTCATTGAATTCAGTGTCAGATGCAGAATGAGGAAGAGAATAGAGAAATGCAAGTCAGAGGAGCAGATATCAAAAAACTGGGTCTAGTCCTAAGAGCAGTGGGTCTCAATGGGCACAGATGTGGGCCGGAATCTTAGTTCTTTCTGGCAAATCACCGAAACATCATCAGCCTCAGTTTCCTTATCTGTAAATGATGAGTATGGCAATAGCACTAAAATTGCCAAATCATAAAGGCTGCATGCAATAATCATTTGGAAAGTTTTTGGAACCAGGAAGTACTCAATAAATAAATAGTAGGACAGTCATTTGAGAAGTGGGTGTGGCTGGAAGAGATGTGGCTGTGACAACTCTGAAGGAAGCAGGAGCCACTATGAGGCTGCTAAGGAAAGGAGCCTAAGTGCTATTTGTCAACAGTCCTTGGCACAAGTTACTGGGCTTCTGCTGCTCTGATAGATTCCGTGAATGCTAGATGAAATTAGGCATGGCTTCACCACAGAAGGAGCAAAAAATATAGTGTGGAAGACATGTCTGGATACACATAATGAACATAAAGTATGATAAGAGCTTTGAGAAGAGTGAGCACATGAGTACTTACACGTTGGCCATTTGAATCATTGGAGGGAAGGCTTCCTTGAGGAGGTGAATTTGAAATGGAATTTTGCAGGATAAAGAGGAATCAATGGAGTGATGAAAGGGAAAAGTTAAAGGTGTTCATTTTAGAGCAAGTAAAAAAGTGCTTGGAATTGCATGTGATTTTTGGCACAATTAAAATATAGGATGGAAATTGAAGGGAAGGGAAGGAGGCTGGAGAGGTGAGCCTGGCTAGATTAATTGAAGTTACTTTTTTACATGCGTGCAGTACTGTAATAATGTAGCAAAGAAACACTGGCTTTACAGCATCTATTTCTCCCCTCTTTTAGCAACTGCTTCTTGATCACTTTTAGAAACTTGCTCTCCTGCACTTCCATTGATTTCTGAGCTGCACACAGGAGGCTGGGGTCAGGATGGGAGGGTAGTCAATCACCTGAGGCATACCCACCTGCTAATCTTTCCACCTGAGTCTTTAAGGAATTCATGGTGCAGTTCACTGAAGGCTAGAGGGCACAAGGACTAAGATACATCTTTAAAAACTTGAAAGTGTTCAGGGGGGCTGGAGAGCAGAGCGAATTCTCCAAAGGTCCACAGAGCTGGAGCCTCGGTAGTAAAGCAAAGAGAGATCTAAGAAGTCTTACTGTGACTCAGATCCTAAGTCCTGCTGTAGGGAGAATCTTGATCTTACCTGTAAAACATTTAAAGCCAATGATGAACTGAAGCCATCAGCAGCTGCAACCCAACCCAAACTCAGTAACTCTGAGATGAAACAGGATGAACCCTCTCTAGCGGGTTGAGAAAGAAAGGAGCAAAACCCTTCTCCAGGGAAAATATTATTTATTTAAGGCTTTGCTCTTCTTATTTATTTATTTTTGTTGTTGTTGTTGTTGTTTAGACAGGGGGGAAGAGGGAGAAGGAGAGGAAGAGAAAAACCAATCAGAGAGAAACGTTGATCAGCTGCATCTTGTATACACCCTGAGCAGGGACCTCTCATACCCTTCCCCACTGAGGACCGAACCCACAACTTAGGCATGTTCCCTGACTAGAAATCAAACCTGCAACCCTTCAGTTTATGAGAAGATGTTCCAACCATGTGAGCCACATCCGCCAGGGCTCTGCTCTCCTTTTAAATGCAATGTCTTTTATACACAATTACAGGTTTTGTTTTTAACAGGAAAATGTGGCCCACACATTAGAAAAAATGGTCAGTAAACTCACAGATCATCCAAAAGTTATAATTAATATAAAATCACTTTAAAATAATAACTACTATCAATATGCTAAAGTATCTAGTGAAAAAAGTGGGCAATAGGTGTGAACAAAAGGAGAATTTCAACAAAAAAAATAAAATTCTACCAAGGAAAAAAGTGGAAATGTTAAGCTAAAAATATAACACCTTTAAGGAAAAAATTAGCAAATGGGTCTAATGGTAGGCTGGACATATATACCATAGAAGCAATTCAAGACAGTGATGGAATAGGTGAAAAGTACATTCACTTCCTGGGACCAAACTAAAATACAGAATAATCAGCCTGGGTGACCAACTGAAGACTAGCTGAACAACAGTCTTATAACCAAAGATTTACAGAAGAAGCCACATCAAGACTGGCAGGAAGGGCAGAGATGTGAAAAGGGCTGCCCCCCACTGCATGGGTGGCAGCTGAGATTCTGGAGGGATAGCTCAGCTACAAAGGTTCCCCCTGAGGAGTGTGGGGTCTCAGCTCCACACTGGGATCCCTAGCCCAGAGCACCAGAGCCAGGAAGAGGCTCCCATAAAGCATCTGTCTGTGAAAAGCAGTAGCGAGACACAGGTACCCTCTTTAACTGTCAACACACAAAATATCATTTGCAGCCACTCACCCTGGGCTCCAGCAGATAGAGAAGGAAGTGGACTAGAGTCACATGAAGAAGAGATGGGGTTTTGTGGCTCTGGGAAAAGAGCAAAAGGGACAACCACCACAATCTCTGTATTTATTTCCTCTCCCATATCACAGGCGCTGCCTTTCTTGCATGGAGCACTCCCTCTCTTATAGAGTCAGTCTGGAGAATGCAATGCCCCCCCCCCTCTGGATTCCCTGTAGCCCCACCCTGTGGAGCTCACACACTGCTGAGAAGTCAGCTGACAGGGCCAGTGTAGAGGTTTGGGCAGACTCAGGGTGTATCTGACTAAATTTAGTGTCTTTGGGGCACAGGCCATTTCCCCCACTTTCCCATGAACCTTATTGGCGATATATCCTCCTTTCAGAGAGATCTGCTAGCCCCACCCTCCAGGCTCTGTGCAGCCCAGCCCTGCTGAGGTCAGGCTTCTGGCAGAAACTGGGACAGATTGAGTTGTATGGATATAGGCCTGGGGCCCTTTTCCCTAGCACATCCAACCAGTGCAGAGCCTTCTCTTCACATGGCCAAATCTTGGTCTGATTGGCCTGATCAACTCTGCTGGCCTCGCCCTGATGACTCCGACACCTGGCCCCACCACAAAGGTCTGCAGACACCCGTCAAGAAGTAGCTAGATTTGGTATACCCTGGGACTTTTGAAACTATATCAATCTGGTGAACATGACTTAGTCCTACCTGGTGACTCACTGAGAATGTACTTCACACAACTCAGGTAGTGACAGAAGCTCAAAAATTCAGTGACTGAACCTAACAGGCAGCCAGTAAGTAAAAGAAGACAGAGGCAGATCTTGGGGTGCCTTGGGCCTTTTGTTGACTGGTTCCTGGGCTCAGTGCTTGTGGAAGCCACCCTTGGTGTGTAGCTTGGGATTTTCATGCACACAAGGCCCAGAAGAGACTATTGAAAACTGTGGATTGCTCTGTAGCTCCAAACAGGTTGCCCAGGGTCAGTCACAGGCAACATCTGACATTGGTCTGCAAAGTCACTCCCAAGAGGTCCCAGAACAGATACACCCAGTAGACAGATTCCAAAGAAGCATATCCAAAGAGAGATTTCAGCAGACACCAGACCCTGCTGAAGCGAAATATGTTTCATGTGCTCAGCACCTGCACAACAGCTGGTACACTGTGGTAGGAGTTGATCCTCAAAGTCAGTCAGCCTGAGAATCCTCCACACATATGAATGGGCCAAAAGGAATCAAGACTCAGTTAAATAGGAGGGCTCACATAATGCCCAAAAGGGACATTTTTAGAGCAACCAGCTCAGGTGATCAATAAGACTGCACCACTGGGTCCCACAGGATATCTGCTGCATAAGTTCAAGATTGGGAGACATAAAAGATGCACTTAATACATAAAAACAAACACAAAGAGATAGCCAAATGAAAGAAGAGGAGAAATCTCCAGAAAAAGAGCTAAATGAAATGGAGGAAGCAATCTACCAGATAGATATGAATTTTAAAAATAAAATGGTCCTCAGGATGCTTAAGAAACTTAATGTGAACTGCAACTGCATGAAAAAGAACATCAAAAACATTAAAAATAAACAGTCAAAAATGAAGAATACAATATTAGAAATAAAGAATACACAAGAAGGAATAAACAGGAGATTAGGTGAAGCAGAGTACTGAATAAGGAATTTGAAAGACAAGGTGGAAGAAAACACCTAATCACAGCAGCAAAAAAGAAAATAGAATTTAGTAAATTAGAACAGTTTAAGGAACCTCTGGGACAATAAGTATAACAATATCCTTATCATAGGAGTACCAGAAGTAGGAGAGAGAGCAAGGAATCGAGAACCTATTTGAAGAAAAACATGGCTGAAAATGTCCCTAACCTGATGAGGGGAAAATGCACACAAGTCCATAAAGTACAGTGTCCCAAACAAGATGAAGAAGAAGGAGGAGGAACATAGCTATAAAGAGTAAAATAGCAATAGATACATACCTATCAATAATCACTTAAAATGCAAGTGGCTTAAATGCTCCAATCAAAAGACATAGGTTTGCTGAATGGATAAAAAAGCAAGACCCATACATATGCTGTCTACAAGAGACCTACCTCAGAACAAAGGATACACACAGACTAAAATAAAGGGGTGGAAAAAAGATATTTTATGCAAATGGCAAGGGAAAAAAGCCACAGTAGCCATACTTATATCTGACAAACTAGACTTTAAAACAAAAGCTATAATAAGAGACAAAGAAGGACACTACATAATGATAAAGGGAGCAATCCAACAAGAGGATATAACCCTTATAAACATTTATGCACTCAACATAGGAACACATAATATATAAAACAAATCTTGATGGACATAAAAAGAGAAATTGACAGCAATACAGTCATAGTAAGGGATTTTAGCACCCCATTGACATCGATGGATAAATCTTCCAGACAGAAAATCAACAAGAAAACAGTGGCCTTAAATGACACACTGGATCAGATGGATTTAATTGATATCTTCAGAGCATTTCACCCCAAAACAGCAGAATATACTTTCTTTCCAAGTACACATGGAACATGTTCTAAGATAGACCATATGTAAGGGCACAAACCAAGTCTCAATAAATTTAAGAAGATTGAAACCATACCAAGCATCTTCTCTGACCATTATGGAATAAAACTACAAATCAATCACAAGAAAATAAAACTGAAAAATACACAAAGACATGGAGGGAAATAACATATTACAATGAATGGGTTAACAATGAAATCAAGGAAGAAATCAAAAGATGCCATGAAACAAATGAAAATTAGAACACAACAGCCCAAAATCTATGGAACACAGTGGAAGCAGTCCTGAGAGGGAAATTCATTGCATTACAGGCTTACCTCATGAAACAAGAAAAATCTCAAACACTCTAGCTGTAAACTTAAAAACACTAGAAAAAGAACAATGAACAAAACACAAAGTGAGTAGAAGAAAGAAAATATTAAAGATCAGAGCATAAATAAACAATATAGAGTCTAATAAAACAAAGCAATAGATCAATGAAACCAAGAGCAGGTTCTCTGAAAATATAAACAAGATTGACAAACTTTTAACTAGACTTACCAAGAAAAAAAAGAGGACCCAAATAAATAAAATCAAAAATGAAAGAGAAGTAACAACTGACACCACAGAAATGCAAAGCATTGTAAGAAAATATTGCAAAGAACTATATGCAAACAAATTAGACAATCTGGATGAAATGGTAAATACCTAGAAACATACAATCTTTCAAAACTGAATCAAGAAGAATCATAAAAGCAGAATAGATCCATTACAACTAATGAAATGGAAGCAGTAATAAAAATAAAAACCTTCCAACAAAGCCCTGGACTATATGTCTTCACAGGTGAATTTTACTAAACATTCAAAGAAGAACTAACACCCATCCTTCCTAAACATTCCAAAAAAATTAAGAGAAGGGAAAACTCCCAAGCTTATTTTACCAGGTCAGAACTATCCTAATTCTGAAACCAGATAAAGACACTATAAAGAAAGAAAATTACAGGCCAATTCATGAATATAGATATTAAAATCCTCAACAAAATATTAGCAAGCCATATCCAGCAATACATTAAAAATATTATATACCATGAGGAAGTAGAATTTTTTTCTGGGGATGCAATGCTGTACAGTATCTACAAATCAATTAACGTAGTGCACCACAAAAACAATAGGAAAAATAAAAATTACATTAGCATATCAATAGAAGCAGATGAAGCACTTGATCGTATCCAGCACCTATTTATGATACAAAACTCTCAGCAAAGTGGGAATAGAAGGAACATAACATAACAAAGACCACATATATCAAATCCACAATAAATATCATACTCAATGGACAAAAACTAAAAGTGTTTCCCTTAAGATCAGGAACAAGATAGGGATGTCCACTTTCAGCACTCCTATTCAACATAGTCCCGGAACTCCTAGCCACCACAATCAGATAATAAAAAATAAAAAAAAGGCATCCAATTTGAAAAGAAAGAAAGAAAAGTCATTATTTGCAGATGACATAATACTGTATATAAAGAACCTTATAGATTCCACCAAAAACCTACTATAACTGATAAATTCAGTAAAGTAGTAGAATACAGAATAAATACCCAGAAATCAGTGAAATTTTTATACACCAACAATGAAGTATAAAAAAGGGAAACTAAGAAAACAATCGCATTTAAAAATACATCAAAAATACCTAGGAATAAATTTAATCAAGGATGTACAAGACCTGTACTTAAAGAATTATAAAACACTGAAGAAAGAAACTGAAGAAGATACAAATAAGTGGAAGCATATATCGTGTTCAAGGATAGAAAGAATTAACATCATTAAAATGTCTATACTACCCAAAGAAATCTATAGACAACAAAATTCCTATAAAAATACCAATGACATAGTTCACACGCCTAAAAAAATATTCCAAACATTTATATGGAACCACAAAAGGTCCTGAATAGACACAGCAGTCTTGAGAAAGGAGGATCAAGTTGGAAGAATCATACTACCTGATACCAAACTATACTACAAGACCATAGTAAACAAAATAGCATGGTACTGACTTAAAAACAGGCATATAGATCAATGAAACAGAATAGAAAGCCCAGAAATAAACTCACACTTTCATGGTCAATTAATATTTGACAAAGGAGGCAAGAGCATATAATGCGGTAAAGACACTCTGTTTGACAAATGGCGTTGCAAAAAAAATGAAACTAGATCACCTTTTTACACCATACACAAGAATAAACTCAAAATAGATAAAAACTTAAATATAGGCCTGAAAACCATAAAAGTCCTAGAAAAAAACATAGGCAGTAAAGTTTCAGACATTTCTTGTAGCAATTTTTTTTTCAAACGTTTCCTCAAGAAAGGGAAACAAACAAACAAAAGGTAAACAAATGGGACTAGAAGAACTAAAAAAAAAAAGTTTTGTACATTAAAGGAAACCAACAGCAAAATAAAAAGATGTTTTACTGAATGGGAGGACATATTCACCAATGACACATCTGATAAGAGATTAATGTCCAAAATTTATAAAGAACTTATAAAACTCAACACCAAAAAAAGAAAAAAAACAAAAAAAAAACCAAACAATTTAATTTAAAAATGAGCAGATAGCCTAAGTAGACACTTCTCCAAAGTGGACATACAGATAGTTGATAAACATATGAAAATATGCTCAATGTCACTAATCATCAGAGAAATGCAAATTGAAACCACATTGAGATATCACCTCACACCTGTCAAAATGACCATCACCAACAGATCAACAAAAGACAAGTGTTGGTGAGAATGTGGAGAAAAGGGAACCCTCATGCATTGTTGGTGGGAATGCAGACTGGTGCAGCCACTGTGGAAAACAGTATGGAGTTACCTCAAAAAATTGAAAATGGAACTGCCTTATGATTCATCAGTCCCACTTCTGGAAATATATCTGAAGAAACTCAAAAAACTAGTTTGAAAGAATGAATACAAGCGCCCCTATGTTCATTTCAGTGTTATTTTCAATAGCCAAGATTTGGAAACAGCCCAAGTGTATATTAGTAAATGAGTGGATAAAAAAAGCTGTAGTACATTTACACAATGGAATACCACTCGGCCATTTAAAGAATGAAATCTCACATTTTGAGATAGTAAGGATGACCTGGAGAGTATTATGCTAAGTAAAATAAGTCAGTTACAGAAAGACAGATACCATATGATTTTACTTATATGTGGAATCTACTGAAAAAACTGAACTAACAAGGAAAATGGGAACAGACCCATAGATACAGAGAACAGAGTGACAGCTGTCAGAGGGGAGAAGAGTTGGGGGAATGGGTGAAAAGGGTGAAAGAATTGAGCAAAAATACATAAATAAATAACAACTCAGTGACACCGACAACAGTATGGTGTTACCAGAGGGAAAGATGATCGTAGGGAGGTAGAAGAGGGTAAAGGAAGGATAAATTGTGATGGAAAAAGACTTGCCTTTGAGTAGTGAACATACAATACAATAGACAGATGATGCATTATAGAACTGTATACCTGAAACTTATATAATTTTATTAACCAGTGTCACCCAAGTAAAGGTAATAAAACTTTAATACAATAAAATAAAATACACCATAGAAAAATCGTTCGTTCGTTCGTTCGTTCGTTTGGCAGCCGTCCGTCTCGAGAGACGATGGTGTAGCTTCTTAAGAGTCTATCTGCACCGCCGAGAATGGCTGTGCAGTCCGACTCCGGAGTGACACGGTATCTGTCTCCTCCCGTGTTGAATCGACATCTTGCGATGACGCTGGAGTGTCCTCTCCAGTGAAGCTGAAGCTACAGAGCCTGGGCAGGGTGATATGGAGGGTCTGCTGTTGCCCATGCAGCAGACCCCCCCTCTCTTCGCAGCTGAAGGGTCCAAGGGAAAGACGGAGTCAATACAGCTTGGCTTCAGGTGCGCCGCAGAAGTTGCCGGTGTTGACTACAACGTCAAACCGCCTTAGAGACTCCGGCTCCGGATTTTCTGTCAGGGTTTACTCCCTTAGCCTTTCCCCTGAAGAGGTATGCCGCAAGGCAGCGGAGGTTTTTTGGAGTCAGAGTTTTCCTTCTCTGATGTGCCCTGACTGGAAGATCGAACCAGCGACACATAGCTCGCAGGTCGACGCTCAATCCACTGAGCCAAACCAGCCACCATAGAAAAATACAACTCAATGAAATGATCAAGAAAAAAAAGCAGGGTCAAAGCCCTATGGGACAATATGAAACAGTAATGGAGCCAGGGGACAGAAACAGGTCTGCTTCTCACCGCTGTATCACCAGATCCAGGCACAGTGCCTGAGACCTGACGGCAGAGGTCTGGGGGAGAGTCCTCAACTTTCTTCTTCTTCTGATATCTTAGAATCCCTAGTTATATTGAGTTGCCCAAACATACATAGAAAGAGCTTTATTTACAATATCTCATCTTCCTCTCTCCACCCATCTTCCCTA